>NW_017728943.1:126688446-126694554 GCF_001723895.1 Crocodylus porosus
GCCTGGAATAGGCTTCCCAGAGAGGTGGTGCTCTCACCTTCCCTGGAGATCTTCAAGAGGAGACTGGATAGGCACCTGGCTGGGGTCTTATGACCCCTCCCACCCCCAGTGCTCCTTCCTGCCCATGGCAGGGTGTCGGACTAGATGATCTGTCTAGGTCCCTTCCGACTCATTGATTCTATGATTCTATGACTATAATTTAAATTAATATTAATTTCAAATAATAGTTTACTGTAAAATGGAAAATTAATATATTGGATCAAGTATCTCAGTCTGTGCAGATTTTTTGTTTTGTCAGCATCTGTTGAGAGAGTTCCAATTCTGCTACCATTCAGTTACCATACAGCTCTGACTCAGACTCTATTAAAAAAAATCTCTTTGCCTATCCAAAAAAACTGTTCAAGTGTTATGTTATCATCTTTACTAACACAAGTACATGCAGATCTATTGATGGCAGTGTACTCATAACTTTTGTATGAGGTGGACCTAGAACACTGTTCTCTAGCTTCTTAGGTATGTGCCCAATTTACTCAGTTATTGGGGCTAAACTAAAGGATGGCCCTATTTCTTTGTAGTCTAGCACCTGTTAGTTATGGGTTTCTGGCTAGCTATATTTTTGTGACTTAGACACTGGTCCAGAATGGGCACACTCAAGCAGCAATGCACCTCCCTGGCCTTTACTTGCATTTGCAGGTAGCAAATTTCCTCACGAGTAGCATTATTTACTGCTCAGTAAGTGTTCTTATGTGTAGACCAGTGCTATGCTACTGCTCAGTAAAGCATTTCATGTACTTGTGCCCACTTAGTCATACTGTAGTTATCAAACAGGTGAGCTCAGACAACCCTGGGTGAAGTATGTGAAAACTAGAAAAAAACTTTTAAAATTTCCTTAAAGAAATAAAACCTCTTTATTTTCCTTTGTATTTGTTGGATTCCAAATCTGTTGGAGCAAGTATAGTACTTGGCTGCAGGCTGGAAACATCTTCACAGATAATAGTTCAGGTTGTCTTAATGACCCTTGACAAACTTTCCAGGAGGTTTCTTAAATAGAGCTATCTGCATGTTTCCTAATAGCCATGCTATTAAACTCAACCAAGATAAGCATATATTAAATATTCCAGAATACCAATATAACTATGCAACACCATCACATTTACTAAGTTGTGTGTGATGGCAGGGCAGGCTGGCATGTACAGGGAAAGGCATCATGGGATCTAATGCATGATTGTGGTGTCATGTATTAGAGCAGGGGTGTCACCTTTTTGAATGTGGGGCCAGATCACAAACTCTTTATCACCCAGTGGGCCAGTGAGCCATATTCAAAGACCTCACCAGAAGTGGTATTACATCAGGAAGTGATGTCACGTGACCTTCAACACCAGTGAAGGTCTCAAGAATATATGAAAGGGTCACCAGCAAACTTTAAAAGTGGGTTCTCCTTTAAAGGAGAAAAACATATAACTGTGGCTTTTCTCTTGTGGGGTGACAGAGCTCCAGCCTGCAAGGGGATACTTGGGGCTCCCCCATGCCCCACACACTCGGGCACTGGGGTCTGGAGGTAGGAGCAGTGAGGGACACTGGGTTGGGTCTGTGAAAGGCAGGGACCCCCCCACACACAAACACACAGGTGCTGGGAGCCCACAGTCACCGGCCCGGCCCCAGGGAAGGCGCCATCTTCCCGCCCTGTCCCCAGCCCTGGCCTGGCCCAGCCCGGCCCAGCCCTGCCTGTGGCACCCGGCTGGGCAGGAGGTGGCAGAGGCAGATGACAAGGGCGAGCCTGGCCACTGCACTGCCTCCACGGGTCCACAACACTGCACCATGCTGGGCTGGAGGGAGCCAGAGCCAGTGCCAGGGCCAGGCAGCACCTTGGGGCACAGCGAGTGCAGGCTTCGCCCAAGCCCGGGGCTGCCGCATGAGGCGCACCCAATGCCGGCAGCCCGGTGGGAGGAGGCACATGCCTGCTCCACTCTGCCTCCACCTCCACCTCCATCTCCACCAGCGACCTGAGGCCGGGCGGCCAAGCCAGGCTGCCTCTTGCCTGCGGGCGGGGAGTGGCAAGTCGCTCGGGCTAGGAAGTGGTGGCTTCCCCATGTGGTGCGGTGCATGTGGGGACCTTGTCCCTTCCCCAGCCCTTCAGCAGCCATTAGGAAGCTGCTGAGGGGCTGGGGGAGGGACAAGGGGCAGGAACAAAACTAAACCATGTTTACTTTTGTTTTCTGTCACAGCACTGTGGGCCACAAAAAATGCCTTGGCAGGCCGCATGGCGGCCCGCGGGCCTTATGTTGGACAAGCCTGTATTAGAGCCCATCATGCCTTACTGTGGGTGCAAGGGGAGTCCGATCCCAGGCTCTCCATGCACCAGCAAGAAGCAAGGTCCCAGACACTGAGCTTTGAGTTGAAGGGCTCTCATCCATGGGTGCACCCTATATATCCCTAGGGATGCCATGATATCCCAGCCACAGGGCTATCACACACCTCCAAGCCTGGTGGATCACAGCAGCTACAATCCCTCAACCCCATGGGTTTCATGCACCCTCAGGTAGTTGAGCCCTCCAGCTACAGGGAACCAGCTGGGTCCCAGCACCCAGCATCTCCAGCTATGAGAGTACAGATTTCCATGCTTCTGGGATTCAGAGTTAGCAGCTGCTGGAGATGAGAGTCTCCTTAGTTTGAGGGACTCCTATCCCTTGCTCAGCATGGTGCAGTCCTGTGGCTGGGAGCCCCATCAGACCCTGCTGCACATGTAAATTAAAGCTCATAGCAACCACCTATAAAGTTACCACACATTTTAAAGGTCTGCTTTATAGCTGGTTGGAGCTTTATGTGGTGTGACAGGTACTTTGCATGTGTATATGGTCTCAAGGTAATTGTGCAATTAACCAGGTAATTGTGCGATACCTGTAATGTGTTAGCCTTAGAGACTAACTGGTTTAGAGAGGCACATATTGTAAAAAAGTACTGTACATCAACGTCAGATACTTTTAGAGATGAAAACCTATTTGTGCTAGAACTTAGTAAAAAATGGACAGACCCTTCCCCAGAAAACTGAGGGTAGGGTTAGGGATACAGTAGGAGTTATGGGGATATCAGTAATAGTTATATGCAAACACTATTGAATGTTAGCAGAAAATACAGAGAGCTTCAATAATTATTTCCCTGAAGACATAAAAGTATGTGGAATGATTTCTTCGCTGGGAAAAAATGCCAGCGTAACCCAGATACATTAGAATACCAATGTATATATTTAATTTGTAATACCTATTAGTGTCACGAAAGAAAAAGCCATTGCACTTTTCCAGTATTTATTTCCTGAACACTTAATGTGGTCATTGCACAACAATGACTGACTTACATTCTGAACTAGTAAGTGCTTCCTATCTTCACTCATTGAAAAAGTATTTCAATTGCAGAGTGAAAAAACTAGAAAATATAGTGGATTAAAAAACATATTGCATTCATTATACTTTCCAACCAGATGTGGATCATTTTGTATTAGGAAGTTCAAAATATGAAAAGTAATATGTGGAGGACCCCTATGGTTTAAACATTGCAAAATAAACAATTTTAAATAAAAAAAAAGACTATTTTTAAGAAGAAAAGACTATTAACATTTTAAGATGCTTAAAAGAATTCTGAAAGAACTCTGACATTCCATATTTCATGTCATGCCAATATTCAGTCCTCTGGGCACATTGTACAAGATACTAGTTTCACTTTTCTCCTTTTCCTCTTTCTGGTTTTTCAACACAGGTACATGGCACAAGATACACAATACAGACAAAAACAGAGACACTTTTCCATTTTCTTCTGTTTAAAATATTAAATTATTGACATTAAAAGTTAAATAGCTAAATAAACAAATCCTTGTTAGTGGATTTTTTTAAACCTAAGCAAAATATATGTACAGAAGAGAGCCAAATCCTTCTTGACTTATATTCTCAAAATATCTCCCAGCCTTACATGGAATTTTTGCAGAAGTCTGGTAAGAAGGAATTAGGCTTGGAAACTGAAAATGCAATTAAAATAATATACATAAATGCAAATACTTCTAAAAAGTTCAAATCCATACACTGCCCACTTAGAATTTGGCTCAATAAAGTTATTCAATTTGAGCAACACTGCTTGTCAATGAATATGTCACATAATGATTCCAAGAAATATATCCTGAAGACAAGGATTAATAGAAGGACAAAAACTGAAAGTGAAGGGATTTCTACTTTAGGACATCAAGAAAAAAAGGTAAAAGAAACACTCAGCCATTTGGTATCTTATAAGGCAGTTTTCTCTTTAGAACTATTTCGATGAGTACCAAAAAGAATATTCTTGGTCACAAATAATTTCTCTGCACCCAGAGACAGGGTGACTCCATCAAAGGCAAAAAGCCACCTTCAATCTCATTTCAATTTGTTTGAAGAATTTTAAATAAGGGGTCCCTTATTTATTCAAGAATTCCCTCTAATGCATCTGTGGCCCTATTCCTTTTTCCACAGCTGAACAGAATGCTGATCAACATATGCACTCATGGGCTGTGTCTAGACGAGTGTGGTTGTGTGGTATGTGGCACCGCAAACCCATCTGCAGCACCACACACCACAGCATTTCTTGCAGTGCTACCTTGCTGTGCAGGGGCCAGGGTTTGACCATAGGTGTATTAACACACAAGCCAGCAGGGCCTAGACTCAGGGACCCCTGTGTTTCCCTCCAGATGCCTGGGGGAATTCCTGATGCCCAGGTTCAGTGTTGGCAGTATAAGATAACTATGCTTCAGTTTTGACCCAGTTCTCATTCACTCACTGGCCAGTTATAATGAGCAATGTAAAGCAAATAAGGAGAATTATTTGCATATTTATTGGCATACCCTACACCAGAATATATGCAAATATGTCCTCTTCTTATTTACTTCATATTGTTCACTGTAACGGGCCAGTGAGTGAGTGAGAACAGGGTCACACACCTCCACAGCAGCAGCACCAGATGGGAAAAGGGGAAGGAGTTGAGGCTCTTCTCTATGCTGCAGTCCAGTTCCCAGGGAGGGGAGGGGAGGGGAGGCGAGGGAAGGAAGGGGGCCCCAATCCTCTTTTTGTCCCCAGAATCTCATGTGGTCAAAAAAAGGTGCAGAAAAAAGTAGCGGGGTGCACATGGCAGAAGTGCATGAAACCCAAAAATAAAGCCTGGCTTGCCAGAGCCATGCTGCCCAGACTCCCAGCTGTACGAGTACTGCAGCAGCAGTTTTCCCAGGACCCCAAGTAAGGCTGCTGCAGCCAGTACATTTGCTGGCCCCAGGCTCCTTTACTCCACCCAGGGTAACCTACCATACATGGCACAGGCATACCCTGGGGACAAGTAGCAGTGGCACAAGGTGGGCTTCTCACCCCTGGGAACCAAACATCTGGACACAGCCATGAGGCAAGTCTACATGTGCTGTTGCAGCCTCTGTATAAATTGCAGGTTATTTCTCTGGAGTTTATTGTATGTGCAGTACATGGAGCCAGGTAAGAGCAGCCCAGCTGGCAGGGGGTCATGGGGGAGGGAAGGAGCTGCGAAGGGGCTGGCTGGGGCATGAAGGTGCTTCAGCATGAAGCTGGCAAGCAGGCAGCCCTGACACTGAACCACTCTCATGCCCCAGACAGTCCCTCTAGTGTCTACACATGTGCTGCCATGGAGTTTTTTATTCTACAACAAATTATTACTTGTATTTACAAGTACTATCCTGCTGTGGAGTAAATTACTCCTGCCTAATAGAGGCACATGTGTAGATGCTGAGACATTATCTGCACAGCTAATTAGTCAAATGTGCAGTAAATGTCTTGTGCAGATGCACTCATGGAGTAGGAATGGTTTTTAATATGCTATTCCGGTCCAGAGAATAAGGACTACTTTGGTGCAGAGGCATTTTTAAGAGGTTTCCAGCATTAGGGCCAGATACGGAAACTGAACCCTAGGAGAGAAATCACATTTCATAGATTTCATAGACATCGGGGCTGGAAGCGACCTCGGGAGATCATCGAGTCCAGCCCCCTGCCCAAAGGGCGGGAAGTCAGCTGGGGTCATAGGATCCCAGCAAGATAAGCATCCAATTTACTCTTGAAAGTGTTCAATGTAGGTGCT
>NW_017728943.1:126722717-126745547 GCF_001723895.1 Crocodylus porosus
GGACCTTGAGTGGGAGGTCTGTAGTAGACTCCCACCGTTGTGTCCCCTGTGCCGAATTCCCCATGAATTTTTACCCAGAGGGTCTCTAGCTGTCCTTGGCGGTCACCAACATCAGCTTGCATGGACATGTAGCTTTCCTTCACATAGAGAGCTACACCCCTGCCCCTTTTGTCAACACGATCCCTCCTGTATAGGGTATAGCCCTCTCTACCCGTGGTCCAGTCATGGCTGGAGTCCCACCAGGTCTCTGTTATCCCAATGACATCATATTTCTTCAAGGAGGCAGAGTTGGGAGTGAAGCAAAGACAAGTTTAACTTGTAACAGTAAAGATAAATTTTACTTATAGCAGCAAAATAACAGCAAAAATATGTTTTAGCAGCAAAATATGGTTTACACATATAACAGTTAACAGAAAGGTTAATCTAATAAACGGGTAATACAACAATAAGAATTAAAAGTTGGCAGCAATAATAACAACAGACAGACAAATTGACAAAGAGTTCCCACTTGGCTGGTAACTTATCAATAGTTCCTCAGTGCCTGGTACACGCCAAGTTGATCCAGCAAAGTCAGGCATCCCTGATCGACAATGTCAGAGAGAGCACTGGGGAAAGTCCCTTAGGATCTGGTCCTCGCTCATACTGGGAGTCTGGAGTCCAGGCTTGGGACAGCAATGACTGTTCTGTTACATCCTTCCTACTGGTTACCTGATGTTCCTGTTCTTTTATATCTTGCCCTATGCTAATCTGTTGGCTTCACAGCCACTCACAATCTTACTCTACAGCTGTTACCTTATGGGATTAAAAGGTGTTAGAAATTATTATAATAGGTTACTGCCTAAACTTGGGTTTACCCAACAAGCAAATCATACCACATCACTTTAGGGTTTGAGATTAGCATTTTCTCCACCTAAATTCAACCCACTTGGTTACGTCCTCTTTGGAATTTTTTGGAATGTGTTAATTACACTTTGCGGTCAGGTCTGTCAATTTTATTGACCTTTAAGCAAAAACCATTAGGTCAGATAAAGTTTGCAGTTATGTTTTCTAGTTTTGCTTTTTGGGGCCCAGTCTAGTTTTATGAACGGTATACACAGTTAATTTTAACATCGCAGTTATACTTGTGACAGACAGGGTACATTTTGTGGACTACAATCTTGCAAGCTTTGCCTTAGCTAATATTAACTGTCATGCCAATTGTCAGATGTTCCCAAGAAGCAGATATTATTTGCTATAATTTAGTCATTAACCCCTTTGGTTCTGTCTGTCACAATGCTGGCAGCGACTGCATGCACACCTTGGGGCAGGCTGCACTGCCGCACTGTCTGCCCCAAGGTGTGCGTGCTCTTGCTGCCAGCATGGAGCTGTGGAGCCCGGTGCAGCTGTTAGCAGCCTGCCCACTGCTTGCTGTAGTTGCCCAGAGCCCAGGCTGGCTACAAAGAGCTGCGCCAGGCTCCAGAGCCCAGCCACCAGCTGCATGCCGGCAGCGGGGACAAGACTGGGGTTGTGCTACCTCAGGACCCCCCCCCCCCACTGCCTGCTCCAAGGCATGCATGCTTGTGCTTGTACAGAGCTGATCCCAGGGCTCTGGAGCTGAGTGTATCTGTTTGCAACCTCCTGGCTGCAGCCGGTCCCGGCGCTGTGTAGCTGCTGCCAGCTGGGAGCCCAGGCTGCTCTCAGCAGGTAGCTGGGAAGCCGCAAGTCCTGCTGGGATCAGCCCAGGCTCCAGCAGCTAACCAGATCTGGGGCAGCTGCTGACAGCCACAGAGCCCAGGCTGGGGGGCATGGGGCAGCAGGGCTGGGAGGCAGGGGCTTTGGGTTGGGGGCAAGGGGCAGCAGGGTTGCGGGGCAGAGGCTTTGGGTTGGGAGCAAGGGGTACAAGCAGGGCATCCTGCCATGTAACCCCTGCCATCATTCTGTTTTTATGGCATGCTGGCACTCTGGCACCTTCCAAGGTAGGCATTGTGGTGTTTTTTGGCACTCCGGCCAAAAAATGTTGCCTACCCCTGCCCTAGAATAAGCTCCCTCTGCTCCCTTTCCCCCATCCCATTCTGAAAATTTGCAACTTAAGGCAACTTAAGGCAATGCAAGTATCAAAGTAACTTGCAATTATTAATTGTGCAGTAGCACTTGTGTAGATGCCTGACCAGGAGCAAATCTGCTCTCGGTCAGCTGGACATCAGGAGGCAGGAGATTGCTCCCTTCTCTGAGGAGCTGCCTGCTGCCAGGGAGGACTCCACTGCTGGAGCCCAGGTGAGGACTATATCCTCCTGCCTCAGCAGGGGGGAGTTCCAAGCCCCCCACTCTGAGATCAAGATTGGGGAGTGGGACCTGGGAGATCTTGATCTCTCAGTCCCTGGTTTGCCATCATGAGCAGGGAGTGGGGGGCTGAGATATCCTTATCTCCAAGCACCAGCTCTGCAATCAAGGGGTGAGCACTGGGAGATCCATATTTCCCTGCTCTGGCCCTGCAATTATGGGGCTAGTGCTGGTAATGCCCACCCAGCCAGGGGTTTGCTGCTACCTGCCCCACCAGCCTCTCCTCAGCAGCTCTTTCCAAGTCCTCTGGCCTGATTAAGGAACTGGAGCTGGGAGCTCCCTGCTGCCAGGGCAGGGGGACATAGTCCTTACCCCAACAGTAGGTAGTGCCCAGGGGGCAGGGAGCAATGTCCCAGCTCTGGCCAGAAGACAACTGTCTCCTGGCCCAGTGCTCCCTGCCAGCCCTTGGGCTACCACCCAGGCAGAGCCTAGAGCTCCCCTTGATGGCAGCAGGGTCCCATTGCAGGGCCCCAGGAAGCATGAGTAGTTTGCTGCCATTAGCAGTAAATCTACTTCTCTGCATGTGTATACACTTGCCCAGGACTATTTACTCACAAGTAGTTTACTTGGAAGTAAATTGCTCCCAGATCTAATACATGTGTAGACAAACCCACTGAAAGCTAAACTGGTAGTTCCTTTTAGGTTCCAATATTAACCTTCTTTCCTAGTTTGCTATGCTAACACTTCTCTGAAGAGACTCCTATAGTTTGAACTAAACTCAGATTTTGTTACTGAGTGGAAGATTTATTCATATTTAAAGCATTTAAATCATTTTATAGATTGGAAACAAAAACTTCTTAAAAATTAATCTAAAGCAAAGGTACATACAGAATCAGATGTCATATCTACTCTATCACCAAGTGTTATACTGATGTATAATTTTTCAATCTGGCAGGGCTATAGGGTCTCTGGCCTTTCTGGATTTTCTTTCTCTGGGGTGGATCCAAGACCAGTATCACTTACAGTGGGCATGTCTACATGTGCTTTTATGCACACCTAAGCTCAATGTGCATTAGCCTAATGTACATTAAGGCAATTTAAGTGCATATCCACATGTGCATGTGCTAAGGCACATTAACATGGGTATGTGGACCAGCTTGGGACTAGAGTTAGTTTCAAGTCAATGGACACACACCACTTTACTGTGCATTAGTGGATCTACATGTTCGCTAATGCGACTTACCTATTCACGTATATATTTGATACCTACTTTATATAAGCATCAAATTTAGGCTTGAATAGCCCAAAATTGCCATTTTTAAGGTGCATTAGGGATATGCACACCCTTGAAGTGCTATAATTGGGTTAATGTGCATTAAGTGTGTATGTGTAAACATGCCCAGTCTAATGTCAACTGCTAGTCTAGTGAGGGTGAAAGCTCCTCTTTACCAGCCTGAAGGTCACAAATCTATCCTAACACAGAAGACAAAAGCATTACAAACCTCTTCACTGCTTAATAATTGTAAGATGTCTTGAGACAGGAGGAACCCAGCCCAAACCCCACAGTTGTTTTTCAGTCAACTTTATTCTTTTTAGTCCAATCTATTTTCTACCTGAAGCCCTATAGCCCAGTTATTGTCACCTTCCCCACAGATCTAATACCTTCTCTCACAGTGGGTGATTGTGGTTCATGTCAATTACTCTCAGTTACTCAGGGGTCTTCTGGGGCCTTTGTACACAACACGTTTTTTGCCCTTTCTTAAACTGCAACAGTGTGACTGCATGAGCAGTTTTTCCATAAGCTTTAAAAGTCTTTCTGGTGCATTAAAGTATGTGGCAGGGCACTGTTGGTGCCTGCCACTTTAAAGGCTGAGACAAGCAGCCAGCAGGTGCTTGATTGTGGAGGCCATTTTAGATCTCTGGCTGCCTATATAAACAGAGCAGTTTGCTGCTGGCAGGTGAGGCAGAAACATTGCTTGGCTGCAGGGCTGTATGTAGTATCCTGGAGGTAAAGGCAGGAGCTTAAGGGGATGGTTTGGAGGCTCCTGGTGCTGGGCATGACCTAAAACTGCACCCTGCTGGGAGTGTGTGGCCTGGTGTGGCTCCCAGTTGCATAGGAGCCCCCAGGAAATACCAGGCCAGTTCCCACTCCAGTGAAAGGTGGGTTATGATGCCTTAACCCCTAGCCCCCACAATACTGTTGGCAAGGGGGCAGGCATGGCTATGGCCACCTGAGCCCAAGGAAGGTGTAAGACCCAGATAGGGTCAGGCCACCTGAGCCCCCACCAGGGATGGGAGCCCTGTGGCCCCAGTGAGGGGGTAGAGATGAGGATTCCCAGTGAGGGGGGGTCACCTCAGTGAGGGGGTGAGTGTGGAACCCCAGTAAGGAAGAAACCAGAGGTCTGGGAGCCCAGTATATATCTGTGTGAGCGTAGACTTGCCTGGTGTGGGGTGGAATTAGCCCAGGGTTTGGCACAAGGGTGGACCATGCAGAGTAGGGGAACTCACAGGAACCAAAGGGGCTATGTGGTGAGGCCAGTATGTGAGTAGTGAAGCCCAATGGCCAAGAGGCATCGTGCGAGGAGGAGCAGGGTGATGGAGTGTGGCTCAGAAATGGTGGTATGCCAGAGGTCCTGGTGAGAGAGGGGCAGAGTGGAAGAGGCCTCCTGTGAGGGGGGAGGTGGTATGAATGTGTGTGTGCATGGAGCCCAACTTTGGACTGGGTTTGCTCCAGCCTGAGGCCTGAGTAATATGAACATGGATGCTATCTGTGAGGATTGGGCTGCGGTGTAGGGAAGGAAAGGAGCTGCAAATAGCACCCCCTGGAACTGAGGCAAGAAGGGGCAGCCTCCTGCCTAATTAAGAACATAATTATGTATTATGCGTGGCAGATGAGGAGGCGGGTGGTTGGCCCAGAAACAGGTGGGCAGGCCAATGACAGATCTGGCCCTGAGCTTTCCCCCTGTTACAAAGGAAAACTCCTCAGATGTAGTTTAGTTTGGCTCACCACGAATTAAAAGTGCTGCATCCATGGATTCATTGCATGCAAACACAAAGGCACTCAAAGATATGTAATGAGCCTCTCTGTCCACCAGATGGCACTGACTTTTGTAGTTTACCCCTTTGAATTGCTTCCACTTTTGAATTGCTTTCGCTTTTTCTTTTCTTGTGCCATTCGCCAGCTCTGTGCTTCCACAGCTGCATGGCAGGGCATGGGATGGGGGACCCCAGACCAGAGGGGCAGCACTCAAGCCTCCCACTCTCTTAAGGCACCGGCTGGGAACTGGGCTTAATTTGTTTGAAAACCAAGTGCATGCAAACACAAATGCGATGCTCCAAAGCTTAACTTGTTCAAAAACCTAGTGCAAGTAAACACTGATGTGATGCTCCAAAATAAACAAGTTTAAATTTTTAATAGTTTAACCTATTTAATTTAAGGATTAAACCCTGTGGTGTGTACAGGTACCCTTGAACCTCAGAGTTTTCACTCAGTCTTTAAGTTCTTCTTAGCCTCAAAGCTACTTCTGAGTGATCTTATCAACCCTCAGAGATCCACTTTGTCATAGACCTCTTTTCAGTCTTCCCCAGCCTTCTTTTTATCCTTGTGTTGTAGACTAGGCCTGTGTATTGATTGGTTAGCCCATGTGGATGGAGATGGGGTCCTACTCTCCACTATCTACCCATTAACCCTTTCCATGCTATGGTATCCTGTGCTGTGCTGAGACCATGCACAGGCTTTATCCAGAAAGATAATTTAACATGTGTCTACCTATGTGCATCTCAGGCCTAGATCAGACTAAACTCCAGTTGATTTTACCCAGGTTTATTTTTGCCTGCTTTATTGTCACAGCATCTGCAACCATGTAGCCTATCTATCTTTCTGCCTTCCATCTTATTTTATAAAATATATAACCTGGACCACCAAAATATATAACCTGGACCACGATGCCTCCATTTTCATCTTTTTGCCTGGGTTCCCAGTGCTTGAGCTAATGTACTTGTTCTTTGTCCATATCTGGATTTATTTTTATCCTTTCCTTAGATTGTTGTCCTTGCTATTTGAAGGCATTGCTCTAGTGTTAGGGATATTATTTTCCTAACAATCTTTCCAGTAAACATGAATCGCATGTCTCACAAATGATCCTATCCAAATAGATGTCTTCCATGTCTATGAAGAAACATGTATGTATTTTTCTAGGGATGAGCTTTTCGAATCTGAGGGAAGAGAGAGAGATTATTCTGGGAACCAACTGACCCATTATTGACAAATAAGTTGATGACATGCATGAATGTACTACCAAGTCAATCTAACCCTTTCTGTGCTATTCCAATTTTCAAGACACTCCCTGGAAGCACATGGCTGCTAGATCAATTTGAATATTAAATTCAGTTATTTCTGCAGTCAGCTATATCTGATGATCTCCTCTACCAAATTTCCTGAAACTAACATAACTACCTCTATCATAGCTCTAGAAAGGCACATCAATTTTCAAAATAATCTTGGGAACACATGTATTTTAGAGCATTCTAAAATACCAAACTGCAAAGAAAAGACTCTGCTTCCAGGACAAAACTTTCAAAGGAAGCATCTCTGTGGCTTCCAATCAAAGAAGACAGGATGGATGCATGCAGGCAATATTCTCAGAAACCTGCTAGGAAGAGGATTATGAAACAGCAGGAAATAACACCTTAAGCAGCAAGTTGCCCTGGATACTGTGTGACACTGGCACTGCCTGGGCCTGTTCTCTGTACATACCAGTGTATACACAAGTTTTTAAAATGAACAGTATCCAATATAGAAGTCTGGAAGACTTGTACAGTAATTGAACAACTAAATCAAGTGACTGGACTAACAGGTTTAACATCTTTTAAATTTTTGGTTGAGCTGGAAGATATAAACCTACCACATACTATCAAAAGCTCCCACCAAACAGGGAAGTCAAGAGGTGATAATTTATAATACAAAACAGTAAACCACCAGGAAAAAAGAAAACAAACTTCTGAGAGAGAAATAGTAAAATAGCAAATAATAAAAGAAAGCATAAATTCAGTATTATCTGTAGCTCACCTTTGTTACATTTGTTTATTCTGGCAGAAGAACTTTAAAGCAATGCTGGTAGATTTCAAACCATTTATGTGCTTATAGATTTTATGCTCAGTTGCAGAGATCTTAATGGAAAATAAATTGCTGTGAGAGCAGATATTTCTTTGTCTCCATGCCTGAAAAGCCAACTTCTGTCATCCCACTAACTGCCTTTGTTTTTTTGTGATATGAGGTAATTCTTAACTTCACAAAATTTGTCATATTGGTATCTTTTTTTCCAGTCAAATCATAGCAAAGATAATGAAATACATGAAGCATATAACTGACTCAGAATATGGAACCCTGCAATGCCATTTTACATTCTCAGTGGCTTGTAGAAAAACAAATGTTTTCAATTTCTGGTTAAGAAGAATGCTCTAACTGCAAATATGAAAGACTCAAATTGAGAACTGAAAATCACACTCTGCTTCCTACATGGTAGATTCTACAGTTAATTTAACTAGGGACGTTGAAGGTGCATAAGACACACTGGATAAGTCCAGATGTTCAAAAAGCCCTGGAAGAAAGTGTTTTAACTACTGCAGTTTACTTAAGTGCTGTAAGTTGCAGTGTATTCCAACTGAATACACATGTGCTGTTCAGTTGGGTAGGGAAGGATGGTGTCTTCCTGCACTGGCTGAGGTCAGCAGGCAGATGGCACTACTGCATGCCTCCCAGGAGGTTGCCAGAGCTTCCCTCCCATTCCACCCCCTGCCAGCTGGGGACTGTCAGCAGAAGATCTGGCCTGACCCCACATACCTACTGTGTAGACCTGTCCTGACCACCTCCCCTCCCAAGCCCAGCCAGCAAGCTGTGGGGGAGCCCTCATGGCAGAGGATGCCTTGCCAGCAGTGACAGCATGAGTTCCCTGTACTATTTTTTTTTTTTTTTTTGCCATGCCAGGAACTCTGGTGGGGTGGTAGTAGAAAAGGAGCCCTCTTGCTGGCCTCCCCTGCCCCTTTCCCTCCCTCCCCAGTTTCCTGACATGAGTCTTTGTGGGGGCAGGGCTGGGCTTATGATATAGTTGGGGCTCCTTTTAGATGCCCCCTCACCAGAGTTCCCAGTGGGGTAAAATCGGGGAGCTCACACTTCCACTGCTGCCTGCAGCTAGGGAATAGGAGCCCCCCACCAAAGACCCAAGTTGGGAAGCTGGGGCGGGGGGCTGCTGCTTTTTGTTGTGCTGGGAACTGTAGCAGAGGGGTGGAAAAGGAGCTGGGTGGGCCCTGTTCAGCTTCCTGGCTTAGGCTTGCTGGGTCCAGACCTGGCCATAGCAGGGGGCTCCTTTTACACAGAGTTTCTGGCACAATAAAAAGCATCACAGGGAACTCATGCTTCCACTGCTGGTTGCAGTTGGGGGAAGGGAGCTCTCTGCCATGATGGCCTCCCCAGGGCTTGCTACCTGGGATCTTTGGGGGATCCCCCCCAACCCTGGGGACCTAGGCCAACCCCCAGCCAGAAACCCCACTCCCCCAGCCACAGTTCCCAGCATGGCAAAAAACTGGTGCAGCCCTGCTCTGCTACTTCTGGCTGGAAATGCCAGGTCACTCAGGTAGGGGGTAGGTGAATGGAGTCCCCTGCTGTGCACATCCAACCCACCCCACACAGATCCTCAAGCTAGCAAGCTGTATGGGGACCCTTATGGTGAGGAGCTCCCTTTCCCTGTTCTCTCCCCCAGCCACTGCTGGCAGTCACCAGTGGGGAGAGGGGCCACACCAACAGCAGGTGCCAGGAGAGAAACCCTAGACTCCTTCCCCCGCCACAGAGTCCCTCCAGCTAGGCTGCAGCATGCTGCAGGGCAAGGACAGTTGCTTGGGACAGAAGCCACCCTTTCTACCCCCCCCTCCCCCAACCAGGCTGTGCTTGGAGCTGGGATCAAAGCAAATGAGCTCTGCCAAAGGCTAGAACAACTCTCTGCAATACCATTTGGATTGCTGGTGATCATGCTTTTAGTTAACCCTCAATGGGATCTGGTACAGACATTCAATAAAACTCTCTAACAAAGTTCTTTAGGTTAGTACGTATCCATCCAGGGTTAGTTTAGAGTGGAATCCACCATTTTTAAAATGTTTTATGTGCTGTGAATATATATCTTGTTATGCAAAGTGCTTTCTGTGTGCTTAACACATTAAGTGTAACATCTATACTTAAACACCAAGAACCTGGCCATTTTCTGTAGTTACATTGCCTCTTCTTGGGCAAGGACATAGATATTCCTTGAAAGCATGTAGTAAGTATAGATACCAAGTAAGAACATAGTATGAACTCTAAACACAATTTAAGTATAGTCTCTGCAACCTTAAAGATAGTTATAAATCCTCTTTAAGGAATATCTAAAGGTTAGTTAGGCAATATAAGAAAAATGTTCTTTAGTATTGAACATAGAAAGTCCATATCCACAGACCTTTTTATTAATTCAGTCCACAGTCATGTTCTGTGTAGCAAGTATTGAATGTCTTATTAATACACCAACATTGATTCTGTCAGTGGTTGATACTTTTGGTGGCCAAACAGCTGTAAAATTAAAGCTGGTAACATTTTTGGGAAACAGCATCTCTGCTGAAAAAAAAATCTATTTTGGAGGACTAGAATTATTTGTAAGTTAGGGTTGAATTAAGGCTGGTCTAGCAGACACTTTGAAGCATAGGATTAGGATTCAAAATGGCCTGGATACTTCAAGAAAGTCTGAAGTAAATCTGAAGAAATCCAGCAAGGATAACTACAAAGCAATATACTTGGGATGGAACAATCAAATCATAGAAAATGCACAAATAAAAATTGGGGAACAACTGAGTAGGCTGCTGTGCTGCAGAAAAAGATCTGGGGGTTATACTGGATGGCAAACTGAATATGAGTCGATAGCATTTTATTGGTGGGGGGGAAAAGTCCAAAGCATAATGAGTTGTATTAGCAGGAACATCGCTAGAAAAGTCATAGAAAGTGGGTATTTCCCTCTGTTCACTATTGGAAAAACTTCATCTTTCATACTGAGCCCAATTTTGAGTACCTCTTTTTAGGAAAAAATGTGGACAAATTGAAAAGAGTCCAGCAGAGAGGAACAAAAATGATATGAGTTATAGAAAACATGACATTGGAAGGAAAGTTGGAAGAACAGGGATTAATCAGCCAGGAAGAGAGAAGACTGAAGGTGGTAGTGGGAGGAGGGTTTTGATAGCAGTCTCAGAATACCTGAATGTTGATTATAAAAAAGATGATGATGGGCACTCCTCTATATCCACAAGGTGAGACAAAAAATTGCAGTATCAATTGGAACAAGGGAAATTTAGATTAGGCAGAACTGTATAGCTATTAGGGTTGTTAAGCACTAAAATGGATTATAGAAAGAAGTTGTAGAATCTCCATCATTAGAAAGCTCTACATGTGAGTTGAACAAATGCTTGGCTGGGGTGGTTTAAACATGGTTGGTTCTGCCATAAGCAGGGGCTTGGGTTGGATGACCTCCAGTTATCCTGTTTAGCCCTATTTTTTATGGTCTATGACTTTCATACTTCTACACATTCCTGTGGCACTATGACATGCATGCAAAAGTCAAATGACAACAATATGAACTTCTTGGGCTGCTTCTGCTGCCATAAAATGATCTTTTGTTTAAGCAGGTTTTCAGGGAAAGTGACAAAATAAGGACCACAAAAAAATTAATACTAGGTCTTATCAGAATATTTTTGGCTTTCACATATATATGTATATATACATTGAAGAGAAGCTGACTTTGATAACTTTTTCTATTGATCATAGACCAGATTGCGGGGTGGTGTGGGTATGAAGGCATATGGTTGACAGACCAGGGGTCACAACTTTCATAGATTATAGATTCATAGAAGTTAGAGGCTGGAAGGGACTTCAGAGATCATCAGGTCCGGGCCCCCTGCTCAAGGCAGGCAAGACTGCTGATGTCAGATGAACCCAGTGAGGTGTACGTCCAGTCATCTTTTGAAGATTCCCAGGGAAGGTGACTGTCCCACCTCTAAACTTTGAGGCCATAGTGGAAGTGCTCATGGTGTGGCTGTTAGAGTCCAATAAAATCTGCAAATTCTGCTAAATACATTATCACAAAAATGCGAAAAAGGAAAGAATGACCAGAGAGAGTAAACAAGTTAATTAACCCCCCCCTATTTTTTAATCTGTAAAAGGATAGTTAATACAAATCTATTTTGTGAAAATGTTTAAATGATTTTATCAGTTCTAAGCAAAATGAAAACAAATTTCAAAGACCAACTCTAATTAATACTACTCATATATCTAACTCCATTTCTTACAGTGCTAAAGGAAAATAAAATTGTTTTATTCCTGCCCCCAAACTTCCTAATTAAAAGCAACATTCCTACACATAATTAAATTAAAAGTAAGCCCAATACCAACACTGTGAGCATGGAGCTGAAGCTTAAATGGACATTCATTATGACTTGTGTGCAAATGATCTTTTGCAGCACTTCTTAAAATGTTTAGTTTTATATTCATTGAACCCTCATTAGGTGGTAATTCTCTATACATCACATCACTTAATGTTACCTAATAAGTACACACACAAAGAATGAATACTCACATTGTTAGGATCATTTATTTGCAAACATGGGCACAATTTATCATTTGTATTTATGGATTTGCTATCTCTGAATTAAAACATTTCTTAAGTGGTAAGGCAATCTATGTAATCTATTGTAATTTCATAATTTTGAGTCACTGTAAGAGCAGTACATAACAGATTTTGTTCATGTCTCATGGTATAAATAATTGTTACTTATTCTCTATGTGTGTATGAGTGTGTGTGTGTGCATGCATGCATCTGTGTGCATTCACACACGAGAGTTATTTTAGGAAGGCTGAAAAAAAATATTTCAAGTGACTCTGAAAATGCTCCAACTTGAACTCCCTTTACTTTGTTTGGTAGAACACATTATAAATGATAGTTCTCAACCAAAAATATATTATCTGTCTTTTGGGAGAATTGGTCTGGCCACCATTAGCTGTGTAATTAGTATGAATAGAAAAGCACTCCCAGTGACAGAGAGAACCATTTGCCATCAAAAGAATAATAGCACTAGCATAGCACATTTGCATGACAACAGTTGGCCCTGGTGGATCTCAGAAATGACCATGCACTCCAGCCGTACAGACATATTTTCTGATGGGGGTGGGATGGGGAACTAAACAGTTTTATTATAGCAGAGATTCCAATTGAGATCTAAGCCTCATTGTGCTTGATTCATTATGCATGAGGATGTATTATGTATACACATAATAGATGGTCCTCATCTGAATATCAACTGAATAAAAAAACAAGATGGAAAAAGGCTGAGATAGAAAGCATTGCCATTCCAATTCTACATATTGGGACCTAAGATAAAGAAGTAAATTGAATTTCCCAAGGGCATGGGCAGAACCAGGAATTCAAAAAGTGGGGTATGGAGGTGCCACCAATGCCAGTTGCAGCGACCCCGCCCCCTCCCCCCCATGCTCAAGGACCTACTGAATTCATGGCAGAAGTGGGCTGTATGGCAGCTCATTTGATCTTGCAGATTCACCCATGCATCCCCCTTTCCCATTGCTGACTGGCTGAGGGGCCCTGGTGGCCCTGCTGCTTGTTGCTGACTGGCCAGGAAACAAAAATGGTATCCTATTAAACCTCAGTTTTCACATCCCTGCTGATCAGAAGTGAGTGATCAGGAGACCCCTCCATCAATTGGTGGGGGGTGGGTGCAGGGAAAACTGCAAGATAAAAGATGCTGCTGTGCAGCCCACTTCCACTGTGAATCTGGTAGGGCTCTACTCATGCCATTTCATGAGGACATGATCATGTTATGGCAGATGCTGTCAGGGATTTTTTTGAGTCCTTAAACCAAATAAGACTGCCCCCACCAGTTCTCAACACCTGCTCACCTCCAGTGGAGGCACTTCCCCTCACCTCATCTCTCATCCTCTCCAGCAGATGTCACCTAGAGGTTGCCTCTGAGTGCAAGAAAGGAAAACGTGCCTGCTGCCATTTTGCCCAACTCGAGGTGGCACAGCAGGCAAGGAACAGGAAGACCTGGAAACTCACTGATGCTGCTGTCCCCAGCTGACCTGAGGGTGGGGGAAACCCCAGGATGCAGCGGCATAACAAGCTAAGTTGGTACCCAGGGTAAACCCTGAGGGAAGTGGGGTCACATGGTTCCAGGAGTGGAAAAGGACAGAGGTGCAGGTTCTGAGATTGGGGTTTGTGGGGATGCAGGTTTTGAGAGTGTGGGTGGGGGGGCATCAGTATTGAGAGTAGAGACATGGTTTCTCAGAATGGAGGTGGGAGATGCAATCTGAAGGCGGTGGAGGACAGCAGTTTTACCAATTCCAGAAACTTCTAAACAGTCCCAAATGAGCTGCTGCTGTGCATGTGCCCTGCCTGCCTTGACTCTGTTGCTCTCAAAGCAACAGCATCCAGGAAATGTTTTGGCATTTCCAACATATGTTAATACAGCCAGGGCATGGAGCCTTCAGGGATGATGGCAATTCTGGTGCTCCTTCTACCATGGCACCTGGGGTGTCCTGCTCTCCCAGACATAGTTATCCTAACATCAAGGCAGGAAGGTAAAGAATTAGTTGCACCTGGCAAAGGAGATTAAAAACAAGAAGAGCAGGATTTATAAGCATGTTGATCAGAAAAGAAGGACCAAAGAAGCTGTGGTTCCACTATCAACTAGCCAAGGAGAACTCTTAACAGAAGATGGAAAGGGAAAGCTGTTCAACAACAACTTTGCCTCAGTCTTCACAAAAAATTAAGCTGAAGCCAGAGACCTAATAAGGATTATTTGGATAAGGAAGAGGACAAGATGAGTAGTGAGATAAAAGAAAGTCAGAGAGCCTTTGATGGGTTTGAATGAACTTAGGTCAGGAGGGCCTGATTAACTTCATCCCAAGGTACTGAAAGAACTAACAGAGGTGATCTCAGAGCCCTTGGCAACAATATTTATGAAGTTGAGGGAGATGGGTGAGGTACCATAGGACTGGAAAAGGAGCAATGTAGTCCCTATCTTTAAGAAAGGCAAAAAGGATGAACTAGGAAACTACAGACTGGTTAGCCTCACCTCAATGCCTGGGAAGTTACTGGAACATATCCTAAGGAAAGCCATTTGCAAGCATGTAGAGGAGAGAGGCTGACCAAAAGGAGTAAGTATGGATTTACTAAGAACAAATTATGTCAAACTAATTTGATTTCCTTCTTTGACAAAGCAACTACTTGCTTGGATGAAGGGCATACTGTGGATATAGTGTGTCTGGAATTCGGCAAGGCTTTTGACACAGCCCCACATGGCCATTTCATAAACAAATTGGAGAAATGTGGGCTGGACATAACTACTACATGGTGGATGAGTGTATGCAGCAAATTTGAAGCTCTAGGGTTCTGTGTTACTATGGGCCAAGCTTTGAAGTTCTTTGCTATGTTTGGATGCAGAGAATTACTGTTGTATTTTTGTAATTGACATAATTATTCTTGTAATTGACATAATTATTGAATATCTTTCACCATTTACCTCTTATTTTATTTTCTAAAATTTATAATAGGGTATCTCTCTTAACTGGGATGTCTTTGCATTAATAGAATCAAGAGCCAAGTTTCAGTGTTTCATTTCTGTTGCTAACTGGATACACCATTCAAACACCCATCCATCTCTCCATCTAATAAACATCATATAAACAGTTTCTAGAAGTAAGCAGTGTAATGCATGAAAATTCCTGTGCCGGTCTCTCAAATATCTTCAAACAAACACCCATGTTAGTAAGTGCCAATAAAGTCTACTCTTGGCTGTGAAAGACAGAAGGCAGGGTCTTCTGCACCTTATAGACTAAATTAGGGATGCATAGCAAGCTTTTTAAAATGTACTTCATTAGGGGCTGAGAAAGCCTGCTCTTTATGAAAGCCTATACTATGTACCTTTGATTTTGTTAGCCTAGATAGCATTTTACATATTTTTTTGTTTGTTTGTTTCTGTCATTGAGGTCTTTGCTTCTATTTTCCTTTTTTCAGCTTCTCCCACTGTAATGTTGTTTTTGGGATTTTTTAAAATTATTTTTGCTTCATTGATTACTTTTATAACTTTTTCAGGGTTGGGTTTCTTTTCAAAACAGTCCATGTATGTACTAGGGCTGTACAAAATTTCAGCAGCCATTTCATTTCAGAGGTGTTTTGGTGCCCAAAACACAGAATCCAAAATGAAAAGGAAGGCTCTGAAATATTTCCGAAACTAAGCAAAACCATCTGAAATATTTTGCATGTTTCAGAGGCAGGCTTGTGGGGAAACAAACTCAGAAGAGGGAGGGGGAAGACAGGAGGGAAGGACTGCTCTGATATTGACATCTGTAGCTGTCCAGTGTCTGTGATCTGTCCCTGAGGTCCTTTCCAATCCCAGTGCTCTGAGGGAGGGATGGTAAATAGCATATAAGGCTCTGTGTGAAGCCTTCTGTCCCTTTTGTGAGCTGTCTGTCTGGAAGCAACAGTGTGTGAGAGGTACTGGCTGGCTGCAGTGACTGGTTTCCTAGTCAGTCTCTTGCTAGTCTCTCTTTTTAAAAAGGATTGGATATACACCTTTCCAATATATTACAGATAGAAGATATAGTAAGCAGATAAAAGAAGATATAGTACAGTAAAATAAGTGGATGGAAGAGGATATAGTAAAGACATAAAAGATATAGTAAGCAGATGGAAGATATATTACATGCCCACACACACACACATTAAACAGATAGAAGATGTATTGCTACACACATGCACACACACATATATTACACACAGACACACATTTTTAAGCACAACAAACATTATGAAGGGTGCTGGAAAGGAAGGGGCCAGGTCTTCTGGCAGGGAAGTAAGAGAGGGCAGAGGGAGAGCTGGAAGTTTCACCCCTTGCAAACTTAGACACACCTTCTTCCCTAGCAGGCTTGAGGTTTCTGCTGCTAGTGGCAGCAAAGAGGTGGGAGCCGTGTCTATGCCTGCCCCACCTCAACTAACACCAGCAATAATAACCCCCAGCATGACAAGCACCAGCATAACAGTCTCCTTTACCATAATTTCAGTTCCCAGCATGAACCTCCCAGTGCCAGAGGAGGAGCTGGATCTGGAATCAGGGGATCTCAGCCATGGAAATTCTGGGGAAGGAGGGGGAATCTAAGTTTGTGCTCCACACACCTAAAAGTTCCCTTAGAGCCAGGTCTCCTTCCCTGGAAGGCACTGCAGATCAGGTTGTGGGGGTGGGTGGCTCAGCTTCCCCTGTTGTTATGCCTCAGCCTGTCACCAGTGGGAACACGCCAAAAGGGAAGTCTCCCTATCACTCCAGAGCCCCCATCCCCCAGAAGCAGATGCAGACCACCCTGGACCAGTAGGGGAAAGGCAGGGAAAAAGAGGGGTGTGTTCCCAAGGTGAGCAAGGTCACCTAGAGCCTTGGGGAGATGCTTGCTCTAGTTGGTCAGCCCTTCTCTTTAGTTAAGCAACCAGGGTTCAAGTGGCTCATGGTGCTTATGGCCCCATCATACCACAAGGCCGCATGCACCACCTTCAGCAGGACACTGGTGTCCTCCCTATATGAGGAATGCAGGGAGTACTTGAGGGAGGAGCTGCACAAGGCAGGTCTGCAAGTTGCCTTACACTTCACCTCAGATATCTGGAGCAGCCAGAGTGAAAATCATGCCTACCTCTCCTTCACAGAAGGAGAAACAGAAGGCCATCCATGAGATGGCTTTGCTCAGGGAGATTGGGAGCTGCAGCGCCCTTAACAAAACAGAATGGAATACCATCTCCCAGATCCTGGTGGTCCTCAAGCCCTCCCTTGAGGCCACTGAGAGCCTCAGCACTGGCGATGCCCTCCTTAGCCAGGTGATCCTGATAGTGAGAGAGCTTCAGAACCAAATGGAGAAGTTCCATGGGATTGATGTTCCTGTCTGGGGCAAGCTGCTGTCATCAGAGGTGCAGGCTGAAGAAGGCCATCAAGAAAAGGCTGGATCCATTGCAGTCCAGTATGGTCCAAATGCTGGTGGGCATGTGAGACCCAAGGGTGAAGTTGAGCGTGTGCACCAGCAAGACCCTGAATCACTGGATGGAGGTGCTGGTAAACAGGGTCAGGGAGGCAGAAGGGCAGAGACAGGGGGATGCACTGTCCCATGCCAGCACTCCATCCACCAGCCAGTCTCCTACACCACAGGTGCTGCCAATGAGGGTCAAGGGCATGGTTTCCATGGTGAGGTCCAGAGGCATCAGACCCCAGCATCAGGCAGGTAGGGCCAAGGCCTCAGTAGTTACCTATCTTGCCAAGGATGTGGAGCCTCTGCTCTGCAACCCTTTGGCCTACTGGGCAAGCCTCAGCCAGGTGTGGCAGGATCTGGCCACAGTTTCCCAGGCACACCTGTTTTGTCCATCGACCAGTGTTCTGAGCAAGAGGGTGTTCAGCATTTCTGGAGATGTTGTCACACCCCACTGCACCTCCTTTGATCCTGGTTGAGGAACACCAGCTACTCCATCAAAAGGGAACTTCTTGCTGCTGGGGGTTCCCCAAGCTCCATGTGCAAATGCAGTGAGTGCCACCCTCCTCACTCTGTCCACAACTATTTCCTTTAAAAAAAAAATTTTCCTTTAAAAAAAAAACCATTTAATGCCCTGCTCTCAGAGCTGGAGGTGTCACTCACTGTATCACCAGCCAGCAGGGGAAGAACATCTCTCTGCTGAGCTCCTGTGCCAGGATGAACTTGGAGGTATGGGCTGGGGCTATGGGGACAGAGGAGACCCCCAGGTCCTGGGCATGATCTAAAACTGCACTTTGCCAGAGTCAGGAGGCCTGGTAGGACTGCCGGTGGTGCAGCAGCCCCAAAGAAATGCCAGGACCGCAAACCTCCCTGGTGAAAAGTGGGTAGGAGGCACCTTATAACCTCTAGTCACCCCACGCATGCATAGTCCTGGCTAGGTAAATCCCAGACCTGTAAGATCTTTGAGAGGCCTGAGGCTTGCTGGTTGCAGTGGAGTTGTGAGGCTCCAGGTGAGCTTAGCTGCTTGGGATGCCATCTGCCTGGCAGTGTTAGGGGAGGTATGGAGCTGCAGAATGAATATCAGGGGCCTAAATGGGGTGATCCCCACTGCTCCCCACTGCCCTGCGTTGTGTGTGGGGGCTCTGCTATGAGTTCCTAGAGATCCCGATCCCTACTGCTGCAGCTGGGGAGTGCGGGACTTTTTCTTTTTTTTTTTTAAAGCACCAGGAGGCTGGGGCTGGATGGGGGATGGGGGCTGGGAGATGGGGCTGGGTAGGCCAGCCATGGGGGCTTTCCCATGGCTCCCCTCACCGAGGGGGAGGCAGGCACAGCCAGAGGAGCTGCAGGAAAACCTGCAGCAACCTGGCTGTGCTTTCCTCCAGCAGCTGATCCAAATATTCAAATCTTTCTGAATCAATTTGGAGGCTTCAGATTCAATTCGGACCTTTTAATAGGTCTCCTGACTCAATTTGGATTTGGTGATTTGGGTCAAATCAAGCCGAATCCCTTCCAAATTGAATCAATGACTGAAGCTTCACACAGCCCTAGTATTTATTTCTCAGGAGGGGGTCTTTGGCTATGTCCTTATCTGGGGCCAGGTCTACACTAGGGACTTCCGCTATTATGGCTATGCCTATTAGGGGCATGAAGAGGTGTGATATATGAATAACATAACTATGCCAGGAAAAGTCTGTTACCTTAGGGAAAAAAAATATTTTTGCTTGTACACCTTGTTTCAATTATGAGTTATAGGTGTTAGAATACGAGCTCTTTTCATGCTTGTAGTACTTTGCTAGCACTGCATTATATAATTGTAGTAGCAAACACCTTTAGCATAAACAATGGTAAAAAGAAATGCATTTACTGGAGTGAAGCAGCAAACAATACAGGTAAGCTTCAACTACCAGGCTGCCATATTTTTCCTCATGGACAAATCCTTTTGCTTCACCCTACTTGGCTTCACCCTCTATATTACAAATAGAAATCCCTTCGGTTACAAAAAGCATACACGAGGACTATCAGAAAAATGTATATTTGAGCGAAACATGCATTGTACTACTCCAGAAATCTAGTTCCTCTCTCATTTAGGGCAATTAAGAGATTCATTGATTTCATAACAGTTGGATCAGTCCCCAGCAATACAAAGCAGCTGTAAACTATGGTTCTGTATGAAAAGCAAGGATGAAGTGAAATACATTTGACACGGTTCCCTTGCATTCCCTTAAAAAGAACAATACATTTTATTTCTCTCTAAATAAACCTTAGTTGCAAATTACTGATTCCGAGAGACAACGAGAGAACTAATTACAGATCTTTATGGCCTCTGCATAGCAGGAAGCAAATAACTTCTTTGAAACAAGGATTAAAATGACTTAAATGTAATCATCCAAACTTTGCTTTAGACCACTCCTTGAGACATTCACAACATGAAAAGGGCTTTGAATTTCAGAAAATACCTACTTTATACAAGCCTCCATTAAGTTTTGGCTGACAACCAGCTTAACTGAAAAATAGCAATAACATGTCACATTCATTCCCCTGAGAGATCATATTTTACCTAGCTATTTTCACTTTTTTGCTGCATACGTTTTCCTTCTTCCTCTCACTCTTTTTGGGAGTGCTCTCTTTGATGTCTGTTCTTTGAAGCAGAAACAAAGTGAAGAGACTTATTTTCTTTTCTTGCACGCATCTCAAGAACTCCTGGGAAAATATAAGTTATCTTAGTAACAATGTGGGCTTCCTTTTAGACTTGCTCTTCTTTGATGCAGAGGAGGTTTCTGAATCAGTTTGCTGTGGAGGCAGCTGTCTGATGCCATAGTTTGTTGAATGATTTCTAGTCTTTTGGTGATGCCTTTAAACTACTCAGCAATGGAAAAGCTGGGGATCATATAAGAATACTAAAAGCACTGCAACCTGCTTTTGAATTGTTCCCTCCTCTTCCTTTCCTTTGTCAGTTTATTCCTTTTTTGTGCATATTTTTAAAATCTCTGGTTGTTATATCTCTTGGGCAGGTTCTTTATATTGTTTGTTTGTGCAGTTCCTAGAACCAGAGTTATAACAACATGTCTAGGTGCCCAGGGTAGCTACTCATGTAGGGGCAGCGGTAACGTCTGCTTATTGCCATCATGGTTGGTGTGATTTTGCAGCCATGGTGGCAGCCCTTTGTTCTACCCCTCTGCCCTGAAGTTGGCATCCGGGGTGAAAGCCCTTGTCACCTTACCCTAGTTGTGCCACTACCTGGAACAGAGGATGCTAATTTCTACTTTAGGTGATACAGGGATCCTGGTTTTCTCTGTTTAAAATCCACACATTCTCTGATCAAAAAACCTGTAAATCCACATTTTTCCACAATTAAAATGAAATACCACTATAGATAAAGGTATCAGTTGAACACAATGTTTTATGCATGTATTTACAATTGTAAAGCAATATGGAAGTCTACCATTGCCTCTATGACTATAATAAAGTAAATTCTAAATACCTATAAATTTTGGCATTTGTTGTTGGGATTTTCATGGAAAATCACAGCTCTACCTGCCCCCTTTGCTCACCAGGAAACAGGTCCAGTTGTGGCTGTCTCCCTCCGCTGCTTTGTGGCCCTGAGCAGCCCTGACAAGTTGGTGCCTTGCCCAAGCCATTGCCCTTCACTCACAAGCCACAGCCCCACAGCCCCGTTGGTACCCCTCACTCTTGACCCATGCCCCCTGGGCCTTGCTGGTGCTCCTCACTACTACCCACAAGCCCCCAGACCTTCCAGTTCCCCTCATTCCCCATCCTATGGTCCCTGCCCCACCAATCCTGCTGGAGAGGGTCCCCATCTGCCAGGGTTATAGAGCTAGGGACCCAGGTCTGCAGCTTCCTTCCCCCACAGCAGCATCCATGGGAGGTGGCAACTGCTGGAGCAGTGGAACAGTGGAGTGGAGTGCAGAGCCCAGCTCCGCCTCCACCACAGAAAGCACAGCTGGAGCAGAGCTCATAGGGTGGGGGCAGATGCAGGCTGCCTGCTGCGGCCTCAGGTCTCCCTGCCCTACTGCCCTCCTCTTGGGGCGTCCACAGCCCAGAGGGCAGTACCCAACATGGTAGGACATAGCAGGGCAAGGAGGCTTGGTGCTGCTGCTGCCATGGCAAAGTGCCCCCTGCCCACCTAGCAGCAGCAACTGTGGCACAAAGTTGTGTCCCCTGCTGTTGCTGGGCAGACTGGGGTCTCAACATGGTGGTGCATGGCTCCTGGCAGCAACACGGAGCATCCCCATCCCTGTCTGCCCTGCTGTGCTGGGTCCCACCTGCTGGGCCACAGAGGCCTCATGGGGAAGGGCAGCAAGGTGGGCAGCCCCAAACCCACAGTGAGTGGCCTGCATCTGTCCCTGCCCCCCATACAAATTTTAGGGGCACATGCTCCCCCTGGGAGTGCCCGTAGCAGTGGGGAGCTGCTCCCTCTGCTGCCACCTGGATGAGCCACCTGCAGCTCCATCCCACTTCTCATCTGGGCTCTGTGGTCATGCATTCTGGCCCTTAGCCCCAAGCTCTACACACCATCCTGGCTGAGCAACAGCCCCAGCCCTGCCAAACTCCCTCCCTCCCTCACTACTGGGGCCTCAGTCCCCAACAACTTACCTGCAGGAACTGTGGGAGCTGCTCTCATGCTGCCTGGCTGTCATGTGTATGTGTACTTGTGCTCATCACCCTCCTTCTGTTCTCCCCAGCCCCTTGCAGGCTGAAACTCTGGCAGTTTCCGGTATTTCCTGACCTTTCCTATATTTTTCTGCTTGAAGTGAGAAAATCCACACACTACTGCATTTTTCCTTGGTGAACAGAAACCCCAGATCCCTGGGGATAAAGGCATGGCTGCAACAAATTAGCAACAGTTTTGTGTATCAAACAGATTTGTTTCCTTCTAAGCACTTATTAATAAGTGCATTGCCTTCTGATATGTTCTGCCTATCTGCCATAGCATTCCTGTTACTCAAGGTGTTTTATACTCTAAGTTTTGCTTTCTGTATCTTCCTAAGGTAGATATAGCTCACATCCAGTAATGTCTCATTGTCTTTAGTATATTTATTCTGATAATGCCTTTGTGCAAGAGGGAGAAGGGTAAAATGATTTTCCTCATTTTACAGATGGGGAAACAAGGCAAAAGAGATCAATGGATAGTTCCACAATAGGCCTTAGGTACCTAAATGCCATCTAACTTCCATCTTGAGTGCCAGCTCTTAGATTTATCACCCCCAAAATTCCTTCCAGATAACCATGGAGAAACGTAAAGTTCTTGGGCACTTACGTTTTCAGCATCAAAGTTCCCTTTATTCTTTAAGCATTGCTTTTGGACATGTCCATGGTTGTCTTAGTCCTGATAATGCTATCTCAGTCCTAAGCTCATCAGAGAAAACATTCCTCCACCCAAGGCTCTCAATTTATTAGGTATGCTTGTAGCAATCATAACAGGCTGAACACCAAACATGGCTAGAAGTGTGTCATGCTCCACCCCCCCC
>NW_017728943.1:126745558-126750030 GCF_001723895.1 Crocodylus porosus
CAGTAGCTGCGGTCGAGCCTGGGTTGCCTGCGGGAGCTGGCAACTGCGTGGGCTCTGCTGGGGCTGCAAGAGGTGTGAACCTGTTGCTAAGCTCTGGTGGGGCAGGGGCCTTGGTGCAGCAGGCCTTGAGGCTTATAGCTTAGTTGTACAACATGCACCCAGAGTATGGGAAATATGATATTCAGAGCCTTTGCTTATAGGTATTGCTAGATGCTTAGTCCAACTAGGTCTCTATGTCTGCCTGTCCAGTACCTTCTCTGACCTGCTTGAGTGTCTTGTGATCTCTTGCCTGTTATCCACAGTGGTGAGTTCTGCCTCTCTTCTGTCATGTCTTAATGTTCCTTCGAAGTAAACAACTGAGAGGTTTTTGTTTTCACCACAGTTGACCAATGGCAAATACACTGGACTTTATTTTGGGGCTCCAACCTCCCCTACACCCCATCGTAATACCACCCAAATGTTATGCACTATCGTGTGCACTTTTAGGTCTTCCCAGGTGATTTTTTTTAATTCATCCTTTTATCTTCTAGGTTCATGACTTTTGTTACCACCTACCTCGACAGAATAGGACAGCATGAACTACCAGGCTTTAAGCCACAGGTAAGTCTTGCATGAGTTTGGGTAACTCATTGTCCCCTCTCCCTCAGAGAGGGTTTGCACACCCCTTGTGGGGAAAATCATTTGTCCAAAAAAGAAAAAAAGCGTACCAAAAAAATCCCTTCTCAGGACCTTGCCCATTGTCCAGCAGGGCTAACTGACCAACTCAATCTTTATACCTGTTTATTCTTCGGGAAGGGTCTCTGGCTCTCAGACCCACTCCCCCTTTTCCCCCACTTGGGCTGCATAAAACAGTAGAAAGAAAGAAAAAAAAACAATTTAAAGTGTTGACTTACTCAAAGGGGCTTGGCCACTTGCCTCTAGCTGGCTCGTCTCTGGAAGAGTTCCCTGCACTCTCTCGCCACGTTCTCACAGCCAGGTCTCCCTGCTACACAGAGCTCTTGGAGCTCTATAGCCACCTCCCAGTCAGCTCTTCAGGGATGGGAGAGCCCCACCAGCTATCCCTGGTCCTGGGATCCTGCTCCTCACTCCCCAGCTCCTCTTCAGGCTTGTTTGTATTTTTTTTTTCCTCCGGGTCCTCTCTAGCTGAATGGAGGAGCTAGTGCAAAACCATGGCTCCTGGGGCACTCTCTGCTCACTTTTTCCTGACATCTCACTGCCATTTATAAGTTCCCTGGTATTTTTCTTTTTTCTTTCTCAGTATTAGATCACAAAATTGTGCACTGTCATGTATATACTTTCCAGACTTGCTGATCAGGGAGCTATGAAAGATTTACCTGTTCTTGAAACACAGTAGTATCTAAACCAACCGCACTAATTGATACCCACTCTGCATAGTTATGAGATCAGTTTTTTAGTCAAATAACTGCCGTATCAGCATGCTCCTGTGATGATACAAGTATACCAACCTGTTGCAACTTTAACCCTGTTTCATTTGGGGTTAAATGTACAGTGGTTTAGCTCATTCATACCACTACAGGAGTATGCAGAGGCAACAGTTATGGCATAATAACTGGTTCATCCTCCTGAGTAACAGATCCCCTCCTCTCTAGAAACACACAAACATTTGGCAATACCATAGCCAATGCTTTTATCTCAAAGGATTTGTTAACGTGTGGAGGAATTTAGAAAGGTGTTTTTTTAAGCTGTTACATGTAATAAGAGATTTCCTAATCAAAAAGGAACATGAGCTCATCATGGAGCTTTAAGGAAGGTATCTATACTGCAAAAAGAATATGCAGTTGACTGGAGTGCAGTTGTTCAGTATACCTTACCCATTCTTCCTTATCATGCAATTTAACTTCAGATGCTTCTACAGCATCTGCATAAGTTTTATGACGTGAATGTAATGTGAATGTGACCTGTATAACAGTGGGGGACAGTCTGCAGAGCTGTGCTGACTGTAATTTGGACTACAACTGCCAGAAGCCCTGAGGAGGCTGTGAGTGGGTGGGTGAGGGAAAAAGGAAGAGGAAGCAGAAGTCAGCTGGAAGAGGGGGAGGCATGCAGAGGAATGTGTGGCCACCCAGGCACCAGGAGTTCACAATGGGGTTGGAGATCTTGCTGGCTTGTTCAGCCAAGGCTGTAAACTGAAGGAGCTGGACTCAGGGACACATGCAAGCTGTTGTTTGAGTGCTCTCAGGACTAAAAGCTAGTTTCTGGAAACCTCGTGCGGTGTTGGTGTGTGTGGGAAATTAAGGTGCTGTGTGTATGTTACCACTGTGTTAATGTTTATTTACCTTTTTATTTGTTCCCTCCCTTTGGCCTGTTGGCTTGTGACCCTAACCCCTATGATTTCTTATATACAAGTGGGACCTTCACTTTGTTTCTTGTGGCAGTTTCTGGGGCTGCAAGGTTGGCACAGTCTGAATCCCTAGGGACTTTTTTGGTTCTAGTTCACGCTTCCTTCAGAAGAGTCAGGTACCTTTGCTAATCCCAGACTTCAATCAATTTCTGGGCCTTGTAAAGGACAATTTCTCTTTGTACTTGGTGCATTGCTCTCAAGAGAATTGGCCTCTGAATCACAACAGGCATTATTGGCACATAGCTCATTTTGGTGTTCATATATTAGTACCACCCCACATGCTTCTCCGTTTAAAAGCCTATTCTGTTTTGGTTGGTTTAGGCAAAGCAAATTTGGATTTAGTAAATTGCTGTACTACATTGTGGCTTGAGGCCATCACTGCATGCATTTAGGATTTGGTCTCATTCCAGATGCACCTTAAACTGATTTCTAAAAGAAGGCTGTGCTTCTGCAAAATGAATATTCCTCTTATTTCTAATTTCTCTATTTCCTACTGCTGAATAAAGTGTCTCTCTTGATGATTGTCTGTTACTTCTTGTGTATTTCTGACAATGAATGTTGCCCCTTGCAGAGCTCATACATGCCTTGAGAGTGGTTCTGTCAGATGTCTGTGCTGAATCACCCCAACAAGTTTTGTGGATAACAGTTTGACTCATACAATTGTATCTTGGGGCAGAAAACATACTATTTTTCTTTAATGAATCTGGGCATAAAGGCCTGCTGTAAAACTAATGATTTAAAGTCAATCAGGGAAACAGAGAGGAAGGGAAGATAACTGATTGAATGACTATATTAGGAAAAGAAAATGGTTGGGTCATACCTGGTTGGAAATACATTTAGAAATGTTTTAAAATTCAGAAGCATAAATACTTTGCTTATCTCTATAATGCATCTTTGAGTTTGTATTATGCAGTAAAACAGCTTTTCAGGCATATGGCAGTGAATGTGGATTTTATTTTTTTACACAGAGTCTGCTTGCATCTCCCACAGGCAGAAGGTGAGCTGCCAGGGGGGCGGAAGGGGGCCGTGGGGCTGATTGGCCCCTGAGCTGTGGTGGCGTCCCCTGGGGCCACCCAAGATAGTGGCTAGTGGGCAGGTGCTGCCCCAGCTTGGACTTGGAGAACAGTTGGATTAGGCTGGATGCTGCCTGCCCACTAGCCACCCATCTGGGAGGCCCTGGGGGGCACCACCACTGTGGAGGGAAGGACTGAGCCCCCTTACAGCTCAGAGCCCACTGGTAGCTCATCCCACCATAGGAGAGGTGGTCAGCTCCATTAAAAAAAAAAAAAGAAAAAGAGGGTTGGGCCTTTTGTGTTTTTTTCTTTTTCTTTTTTTTTTCTGGCAGAGCCTGCTCACATGAGCTGCCAATAGACCGAGTGGAACCTGAACTGCAGGGGGTCCCAGTCCTTCTCTTCACAGTGGTGGTGGCTCTGGAGCCATCTGAGTGGGGTGCTAGCAGGCCGGGAGCTGCCCCAGTTCAGAGGCATCACCCCACTAGATCCAACTCTTTTCCAAGCCTGTCTGCTCCAAGCTCTCCGAGCACTGCTTCCCAGGTGGACTTGGGGAAGACTTGGATCCAACGGGGTTCTGCCTCTGAACTGGGGCAGCTCCTGGCCTGCTAGCACCCCACCTGGATGACTCTGGGGGGTGCTACTGCCCCAGAGGGAAGGACCGGGGGCTCCCAATAGCTCAGGCTCAGCTTGGCCTACCACCAGCTTGTGCAGGCAGGTCCAGCCAGGGAAAAGAAAAAGCAGTGAGAGGCCCAATCCTTTCTTTCTTTCTTTATTTCTTTCTTTCGCTTTGGACACACCGGACCAGGCTCGCTTGGAGCTGCGTGGGACGATCCCGAGCGTAAGACTCCCTGGCTTCCTATCTCTTTTCTTTTCCCACTCCCACCTGTCTAAAGGTCTCTAGCCTCTGCTTATCTCGCTCTCCTTTTCTTTTCTTGCTGTTTTGCAGCTTTTTTTCCCCCTTTTCTCTCCTCTTTGTCCCATCCCCCCGTACTTCCGGTCTCTTTGTCTGCGCAGCCTTCTTTCTTACTGTCTCTTTCTCGCTCTTTCTCTCTTTTCTTCTTTTCTGCTTGCTTGTAGCGGGGAGTTACTTTCCACTA
>NW_017728943.1:126755575-126843518 GCF_001723895.1 Crocodylus porosus
GTTCAAGCACCTACATTGAACACCTTCAAGAGTAAATTGGATGCTTATCTTGCTGGGATCCTATGACCCCAGCTGACTTCCTGCCCTTTAGGCAGGGGGCTGGACTCAATGATCTCCTGAGGTCCCTTCGAGCCCTGATGTCTATGAAATCTATGAAATCTATGAAATGGAGAGCCAAGTCAGAGATCTAGAGGGTTGGGGAGAGCATGGGGTCAGAAAGCCAGCCAGGTCAGGTGTTTGGGCGATCAAACCAGAGTTGGGTTACAAAGCCAAAGTGTCAGGTGAAACTCGGGGTCTGTGGGTAAGCTGGGCCAGGTAGCCAGACAATTCATCAGAGAGCTGGTAAAGAGACAATCAACTTGATAAGGCAAGCTGACTACAAGATTGAGCCTTGTTGCCTAGACACATCCTCTTCTGAGTCAGGAGTTTCTTTAGGAACAAGTAAAGCATCATCTGACCCTGTCTGGCCACTCGGGTTGCAGGGAATGGGAGGGTGACTAGGCCAAGATATTGAGTTCTGACCATCTGTGTCAAGGGTGGCAGAGGCTGGCTCATAGATGGATTGGGCCTGTGTGAACTCCATTTCCAAGATGCTCCTGCCTGTGTTGCTGTGGCTGGTTTCCGTAGAGACTTCAGCAGCATGGGGCTAAGGTTTCCATGGAGACCAGCACCAGGAGCACTGGAAGGGTGCGTGGCTCGGCAGGCAGCTTCTCTGGGGCTGGGATCTTGCAGCAGTGACCTTGTGGTTTGGAGCCAGGGCAGAACTGGAATCTGCTGCCCACACACCCCACGTAGGGCCACGCAGGCAGTGGATCACGACTCTGCCCCAGCTCTGGCCCACACTGTCATCTCCACAAGATCCCAGAGCAGCTTCCCACCCAGCCACGCACTCTGCCAGTGCTGCTGGAGCTGGCCTTTATGGAAACCTTGACCCCATGCTGTCACAGCCCTGCCACTGCTGGGGTCTCCACAGAAACCAGCTGCAGCAAGGCAGACAGGGGCTGCTGGGAAATGGAGTCCAGTCACTGGCCAGATCTTCCGTTTTGCCCACCCTTGATCTATGTCCACCCCAATGCTCAGCTGAGAAGGTGGTAGACCAGGCTAAGCAGCTGCACCAAGAAGGCTGAGGCCCCAGGTTCAAAGTTATGTCTTGATATGGCCAGGCTATTCCTACAAGGCTGCATTGGGATCTGTTTTTTTCCAGCTATATAGGAACAGGACCTCATCCCTCTGCATAGCCATGCCTCAACTAGGGCTGATACAGCTGTATGGGGTTTGGAAATTTGTCAACGGGGGGTGGTGACAGTGTTATTTGCTACCACATTTCTAGACTGGTAGAAGACCTACAGGCTGGTTCTGGCTTGTGGGCCAGAGACTGAGCTCTTCTGACTTATCTGAGCAATAGAAGTAATAAATCAACAACATAAGATTTTTTGGCCAAAATGTGCAATTTTTTCATAGTAAATGGAAAACTTGGGTAGCATATCAAAACATCTGAAGAGATTAATGACACAACTTGGGAATCATCTCTCTGTGCAAGCAGAATGTGTTAACTCAGAAAGAAAGCTTTTCCTAATTTTGTAAGAATAAGATCCTGTGGGATGATATAGGAGATTAGAGAATATTGATCATGCTGACTACAAGCCCTTGCACTGTGTGGGAGGATTTGCTTGTGCATATTTTCAAAAATCTCTGCAAAGATCATTTGTATGAAAGGCCATTGGAGAAGTCCTGAAAATTCAGCTACGTTCTTAATGAAGGTAGCTGTAGATATATATTTTCCTCTAGTGATCACTGAAATGTGAGGTTATCCTTACCTAAGGACATGAACACTTTAACTCTGTCAGAAGCATAGAAAAAAAATATCTGACTTATGAGAAATGGGCTTCCACCTAGTGCACAGATGTCAGTAATTACTTACAGATGGTAGCTTGAGTATGTGGGTGAGGGAGCATTCTCAATCAATAAGAAGCAAAAAAAAGAGGAAATGGAACAAATTCTACAAATATGCCAAGGGAACTTCACTAGGAAGGGACTGGTTTACATGAAACTATCATTGGATAAGCTGCATTAACAGTTCTTGGCACAGGAACCTGACTCTTTTTAAAGCTGTGTCCTATAGACAGCAGACTAGAGCAGGGACAGTCAAAATATGGCCCACCAGGCAATTTCATTTGACCTATGGGTACCCACTAATTAATTTTACCCTACATAGCCTGCACGCCTCACTTCCACCCTTGTGAATTGAAGGGCCTGGCCCAGCCAGCATGCAGAGTTCTTGGATAAGGCTGCTGCCACTGCTAGAGCTGCTGGGGGCCAACTCAACTTCCCTGGCCTCAAGTGGCTCTTCCTCCTGTCCCTGCTGCAGCTCTCTTTCCATGAAGCAGGTAGGGAAGAGGCAGTGGGGAGAGGGGAGCTGCAACCATGAATGGCATGTGCCCCCGGTGGCTGGGGGACATGGCTGTGCTGGTGGTGGTGGGAGCCTGGTGGTAGTAAGTGAGGGAGCTCCTACATTCGTTGCTGGTGGGGTGGGGGGAGGTGGTGGTGGCAAGCGCCAACCAGGGGTGTGGATGCATGGGTTTTGTGAGGTGTTAGGGAAGGTGGGGGGGTGGGGACCCCCCACACCTCCTCCCATGAGGCACAGCCCCTGCCACCAGCAGTAGCAGTAGTAATAGCAGCAGCAGGCCATTGGTATGCTCATGGCCCGCACAGCTGCTTCTGCCTCGTGGCGCACAGCCCTAACCGTTTTGGGAGCTGCATGGGGCAGGAAGGAATGTAGCCAGGCTGGCCTGCTCTATCATGCAGAGCTCCCCATGACACTTGTGTAACATCTGGCATTTACATGACACTGAGGGGAAGCCCTACACAATGGAGCTGGCTGCCTTCCCACTCCCTGCTGCCATGTGCAGCTGCTGGGACTCTGCTGGGAAGCAGGAGACGGTGCTTCCCTCCACTTCCAGTGGAGTCCTGGCATCTATAGGTGATGGCAGGTAGCAGGGAAGGCAGCTGGCTCCATCATGTGGGACTTCCTTCTGGTGGCGCACGAGTGCCAGGAGCTGCAAGTGTGCCACAGGGAGCCCCGTGCGATATAGGTGGGCCGGTCTAGCTCCATTCCTTGCTGCCGTGTGTCCTGAGCGCAGGATGCAGGGCAGGGAAGCAGAGAAGCAGGAGCTGTGAAATAAGAAGCCCTAGCAAAAAGCAAAATTGCTCTAAAATAGGTTAGCTTGATTAGTGGAATGACCATTAATACTAGTTGTTACTTCACAGATGACTGTGAACAGCCATGAAGTAAAGAGCAATGGGTCTCTCTCCAGAAGGCCCTACAGCAGAGGTAGACAATATTTTCGGAGAGGCAAGCTGAAATTGGTCTGAGGTGGGACTATGCTTCTGACCTAGCCACTACTGCTACTTCTTCCTATTGCCCAGTCCTATAGCTGCTGGGGGAATTTCTTTACTGTAAAAGCCAAATCATGGTAGAACCCCCCCTCTATTGATTGATGCTGCTACCTAGTCTTTTGTGGGATGGGTAAAATTGCATTGTGGGCTGGATCTGGCCAACTCCAGCCCTTTAAGGAATTAGGTCCTATGGAATTTAGTTCATTCAGACAAAAAAAAAAAAAAAGGATACATAGCCCTGGTACCTCTCCTTGCTTTCTTCCTTCCTCCCTGTCTCCCTTACTTGTTTAATCATTCAATATATATGCCACCCTTCCCATCAAAGGGTCAGTCTTGGATTGATGAGCCCCTAAGCTAATATATAATAATTATGTTTTGCCTCTGGCCATCTGATTGCAGCTACATCTGTAAACTCTTGCCTAGGACTGGGTGTCTTTTATGGTGCTTCTTGCCTGGAATACTTTAGGTGGCCCCTAGCTGTATTTAATATGAATAAGGCTAGGAACAGAAATTGAATTTGTCCCTGGACAAGTTGTACATGTGTTTGTCCCAGAACTGAAATATCCTAGGACTGACATACACAAAACGCCTGTCTAATCAGGGTTTAGTTACAGGCTGAATGCACAGCCATTTTTCTGCCCTTGATTCAATGAAGCAATCCCAGGATAACCATTCAAGCACACTTTGCAACGTCCCAGATTATGCCATGAATCTTTTTCGGATTTATCCCGGGACAATGGACATGGACATATGAACAATAACGCTTTATCCTGAAATAAATGCAATTTCCATTCGCAGCCTCAGTGGCAGGCCTGGCACCATATTTGTTATCCATTTATCCATGCATTCACCCTTGGATTAGAATGTAGAAATTAGGGTGTAGGCAGACTACAATGTTCTGTGGAGTTTCAAGGATGAATGTATATTTTGTAAAATGTTTCAGTTTAGAAGATACTGTATTCTAACTGCAGCTTTTGCACCACAGCCAGCATGTAATACTTAATACTTAGAGGTTATATACTAGCTAGCTGAAGTGTGGGAGATTTGGTGACAGACTTCTGTGGAGTCAGAGTGACTTCTGCTGTCACTGTGATGTCCTGGGAATACTGCCAGGGGTGGCTAGTGTCCCACTGGTCTCCCCAGTAAGTTGAGGTGAGTCTTGCGATTGCTGTCATGGGTAGCTAGGTATAAGATGGGGCAAGTGTGTAGAGCATCATTTTGGGTGCAAACAATAAAAAATAGTGGACTGTTTGTTCCTGTCTCTTTTACCAGTAACTTACCCACAGATTGCCAGTACTTCAGGTGACTACTATTTATGGAAGCATCAAAACGTTTGTCTGTATAGTATGCACAAGTAAGGAAAAAAATACCTTTTCATAACTTTAGAGCAGTCTGGAAGAAGGAGGTCATTGAGACTGGTATGAACACCTTGGTCTTTTGAGCAGATGGCTGTAGTTTCCTGAAGCTTCACGGATATGTGAGTTGGGATCAATAGTTTTTTTCACAGAAAAAAAAAATTACATCCCTATGTCCTAGGGTTTTGTTTTGTTTTTTTGGAAGAGGGGAAGGGGAAAGAAATGTATGTGAATCCTTATAGAGCATCTCTTCCTCTCTGAGCATGGCTACCAGGGGGAACTAGCCCTCAGATTTAGTTAGCATCCACAAGAAGAAGTTTTTTTGGTCACAGAAATAAAAGGTAGAGTCCTATCACATGGCACCTCTTGCAGAAATACCACTGGCAAGATCAATCCTCAGCTTTCTGTGTGTCACAAGGAATAATTTAGGAGTAGCAAAAGAAGATTCAGCAAAAGCAGATTCACCCTTACTTTTAGCCTGAGTGACTGGCTAAAGTTTCTATTTATTTTATTTTTTTTCTATAGCCTCTGATACTATAGCATATAATAATTCCAAGTAGATTTTAGCAGCATGAGCTGACATTCTAGAAAATGAGCATGGTCATTGTTGAGACAGAAGTGGAATTAGGAATAGGACTAGGAAAGGATTTAAAGGCTGAAATAATTTTACAGCGGGATAACAAGCTACTGCATGGACATTCAGTCTTGTTCTCTGCATAGCATCAGTTTTCCCCATCAGCTTAAGTGGAACTTAATTGTTTTCAATCCTATTTGAATTTTTCTAAGACCCAAATAATAAAAACTGTCATGCAGTTGCATCACAAGCAAACCTCTAAGGAGTTTATACTCCTATTCTATTCCTGCAGAAGCTTGTTTCTATTTATGTGTAATGCCTTGCAAGCAAGTGCAAATCCCTGTCCCATTTTAGGCATGCTTTACTCATAGCTGAAGCTGGGCTCAAGTAGCACAATGGGACTATTTCAATATTAAGCTTCAAGCATTTTTTTCCACACTAGGTTTTTGATGTGATAGTAGATTTGTCATCTTCTTACAGAGAGCCTGCCATATTAATAATTGGTAAAAATGTGCTACAGCCTTTGTTTTACTGTAGCAGAAAATGACTCATGTCATCCTTTGTTTGCATGGCGTGGCCCAGACTGAGTTACCTACTGTACCGTTTTGGCAATGCACTTCACTGGGAAAGTACAACTACGCTTAGATCATTTACTTAGACACAACAGGTGTTTTAGGTTTCAAATGTTCATTGTTATTAATTCTCTTTTGAAGTTGCAAAGTTCTAGATTCTGTTCTTCCTGGGAATGAGATTCTTGAAACACACATGCAGGAGGAAAAATCCTAAAAACAAGACTTATTGAAAACACAGGAAAAATGGAAGCAAAGGAAAAGAAACAATTTGTTTAAGATATCTAGAATTACAGCTCCCTCAAGCTAAAGAGTTTCAGAATAACTCCAGAAAAGAAATGTCAATTCTGACATATTTCAAGAGCAAGTCTTAGGAATTTGGTGCTTGTGCTATGCATCAGAGAGTGAATGAGTGAATGAGCGAGGGAGGAAATATCCATGTTCTATTTTTTAGGAAACTCTGAATTAGGTTTTATTACTATGATTTTGGCTACAGTGTTAATGATTGTCAACAGGAGCTTTTGTCACCACAGATTTGGAAGTATCCCCACTCAAAGTTGATGTAAGACAGCAAAACACAGCCTTTCCATTGCCTGAGTAAAACCATTTTCCCAAATAAGATAAGCCCTCAGCTGAAATATAGCTACTGCTAAAATGCTAATATATATGTATTATAGAAACACCACACTATGCACAGTTAAGTCCTGTACCTACAATGGTGCATATGTTCAGCCAACGTAATCTTTTTGCTTTGCACCCTTTTGGTACTTGTGTCTTCTTTGGTGTCATATTTTCTTTACCTATCAGTACCAAATCTTCCTCATGCAGAACTGTGCTCTAAAACCCAGGTAAGAACCCTAATGAAATCTACAATGAAGATAAAGCTTCAGTCCATCTTAGAACTGGCTAAAATTAAGGGTTTCTAAATTATGTTTTCTAAAACGTTGTTTCCATCCAAATTGGATTATAACCAGGATATTTTCTACTTTTATTGAACGTGAAATGTTAAAAAGTTTCATTTCAGTTTATACATATGGTAAGTTGCCAAGGTCCCTGCTCAAAGGGCAGTCTGCTTGATAGGTTGGCCCTGGACCTCTATAGCGTCGAAGCCCTGCGGTCCTTATAGTTCTGCCAGGAAGTGAGGCAGTGGTCCACAGAAATTCTGCCAGATTTGTTGGAAAGTTAATTAAATTGAAAATATTTCAAATGAAGCATTTCAGTTCAACAAATTATCATTTTTCAATTAAACGCTGTTTTGCCAAGAAGAATCCGACAAGAGCTTATTTGGCTGAGTGTGGAGACTTTCTCTCTCTCTTTCTCTCTCTCTCTCTTCCCTCATCTCCTTTGATTATAAATCTAGTTTTGACAGGCCACAATTACTCATAGAATCATAAGCAGTATTGCCAACTCTCATGATTTTTGGTGTTATTCTTAAAGCCTATGCTTCAGGAATGTGAAAAATTTAGCTCATACATATACATATACATACATTTTTCACATTCCTGAAGCATAGACTTTAAGAGCTACACCAAAAATCGTGAGAGTTGTCAATACTGCATAAGTTTGAAAGAGACTACAAAATGTGGTCCAACCCCCTGAATAAATGCAGGAACATTACTCTTAAATCATCCTTGTCCAATGCTTATCCAGCCTCTTTTTGATAATCTCCAAAGAAGGAGATTCCTCAGCTTCCTTGGAGAGTCTATTCCACTGCTTACTATTCTAACAGTAAATACGTTTTTCCCCCCGATACCTTATCTAAATATTTTTTGCTGCAACTTAAAGGTGTTGCTTCCTGTGTCCTATGCTCTTCTTTAGGCTGTCCTTCAAATATTTAAAGTTTGCTATCATGTCTCCTTCTCCATTGCCTTTTCTGATAATAACGCATACCTAATTCTTCCAACTTTGCTTGTATAGCTCATTTTCCAAACCTTTTATAATTTTTGTGACTCACTTATAAATCCACTACAACTTTTCCATGCTGGTGTGGAAAAGCCATTGGATACAATTTCTCTTAAACCATATTAAACAAATTAAAAAAGTAGGAAGTAAAAGCACTGGAAACTTTAAAAAATCCACTTTTCCTTAACTGTTCGTTTATTTTCTTTGCATAGTAAAACTTTAAGATTAACTTTCTTCTAGATGATCTTATATGTAGATACTAGAAAAAGGGATAGAATTACAGGATCGTACTTGAGCAGTTGAAGTTCAGACTCATATCTTTTTGAGATAAAATAAGATGAATACATATATAAAAAGCAGAAACAAAGAAGAAATGCAAAAGGTAGGTGTATGTAGTTTCTTTTTTACTGACTTCCTGTTTATAATTTTAGTTTAACTATCCAAAGCACTATCTATTTTGATCTGAACAACTTTTTACAAGATTCCTCCTGGGTGTTAGTCTTTTGTTTTCAATGGACTTGCACTAGGGAAGAATTTGAACTCTTACGTGAAAGCATGTAAGGGAAAAAATTCTTAAATCATGGAAGCTTACCTAATTACGCTATTTTCAATTTGTTGTGACAAAGCAGGAGGACTGATTTTGAATGGGAAGCATCACTTGAATGAACATTCAGTGTGTCTTCCTATACAGGTTCAGACATTAATTTATCAGTAGTTGACTCTACCTCCAAAAACAAGAATGTAACTCATAACCTTAGAAGACTTGGAGCTTGAGGCCCATTGATGCTCACTAAACCCAATGAGGCACGTAAGATAGATTATAGTAGTCGTACTTGTTAGGTCTCTTATGACATCCACTCATGATTATAAATCACATGCACTTTGGTTATTTAAACATTAGCAAAAGATTATTGTTTCAAAGTACCTCTCTGAGAAGATGGTTTATTTTGGCTTCTAATAGACATTGGGGGAAATAAAACAAACCCCTTTACTGGAAGCAGAAACATGTTAGTTTGACCTGGTTGCACAGAGACTGTATATATCGTGCACTTCCACAGGGCTTTCTGGCACTTTTATCTAATAGCTGATTTAATCAGCTATTAGATAAAAACACCAGAAAAACCCTGCTAAAGTGCCCAATCTATACAGATGTTGAGTAAGATAAGTCCAAGTAATGCAATGCTTCTTTCAGGCATGTACTGGCTCTGCGTGGGGGCACTCAGAATTTAAAGTAGAGCACCATTTTGCCTATTTTTTTTTATTTCTGCAAGCAGCCTTTATGACAGTGACCATGGTTTATAGTATATCTTACTATATTAAGTAAAATATACCCACCATTTCCACCCACTACTGACACCACTGAGGTTACATTAGTTATTATGTCTGTATTTATGCTACAATAATCCATCATGGTTAACTAGACTTTTGCCTCAGTGAATACTGAGATTCTATACTACAGATTCTTATAAAAAAATGTTTCTCCAGCTCAAGATTTCATTTCAGAAATGTCTAAAACACAGCAGCTAAGGTATATCTTGCTCCCAGGCTCTCTAGTGGCTGTTGCAGGGCTCTGTTAGGATTAGGTCCCTGATGCATGAGCCATCAGGATGGTGGGAGACCATACATGGACTATATGCTTGGTGCTGGCTGCTCCATCCTGTTGCACAGAAGAGGTAAGAGGAAAATTTGAGGATGGGGGAGGGGGAGAACAGGGGAAGATGGTAGGAAGAAAATGGATGGAGGGAGACAGGGATAAAAAGGGAAATAGGTGACTAAAGCCCGAATCACATGATTACATGAGATTAAAATGATCTACAGGCACTACTTGGTTGCTTAAATTCCATCTTGTGAATAAGTCCTTTTAGGATCATGGCTTTAAACAGGAGGAATAGATAGATACAAGCAGAGAAAGAGAGACAGTATCTAGATGTAATAAAATAAAGAGAAACTCTAACGATGCCAATACAGTCTATTTAAATTACCCAAGTTTTACATACTATGTTAGACATAATTTCCCTCAGCACTGAGCCTTTTTTCCTAAATAAATATACATTTGAGAGAGGTATTTTTAAAGAACAAAAATCTATTTTACTAATTTTAGCTTTTTTCTTTGAAATGATATGTGGTTAATTCCCACTTAAGTCATTTTTTATTTGAGGATTGCTGGGAGAAATTATAATGAATTCCATTATATAATGGATGATCTGTTCTACCTTGTTATCTTTACCATGGGATTTCTCAGAGGCAATACAATTTATTAGCCTTTTATCAAATATATTATTTATTATAACTATGGAAATGTGCTCCATTTTTCATACAGTGAATTGCTGAACAGTGATTTTAATAATGAACATGTACTGTAGCCACTACTGAAATTTATAATCCTATACCAAGCATTTACCCTCAAAAGTCCTGTTAATGCCAGTTTCTCTTTTCTTCTAATATTCAGAAGGTCTAATTCAAGATTTAGGCAAATGAAAGGAAGACTATCCATTGATTTTGGTCATCTATGGATGAAGCTGCTAATTAGCCTACCAGCAGAAGACCTCTTTCTTAGAGAATGAAGGGTAGCCTGAATTAGAAAGCATAAGACAGAAAGATGCATGCACAGTCTCCAAGGGCATTGGGTTACAGCTAGGATAGTCTGATAACGGAAGCCTAATAACACACAAGACAGATTGGAATCCTTTGGGCTTACTACTAAAGCTAGATATATTCTTCAGTCATAGTTTCTTTTGGAATCAGTGTACATAATAGACATTTAGCTTTCATACCTGTATCAGTTCTTATTAAAAACTTGCTGGGGCAATTAATTTTAATTTGCAATTTAATGATCCTCCCAGGCATCAACTTATTTTACAAAATAATGTTTTTACAAGTAGGGTATGGATTATATTTGAAAGATCCTTAATTACAATTTATACTTGAGGAAAGAACACTAATCAGAGATGCAATATAGTACAGAAAGAAAAAAACATTACAATAGGCAGTAATTTATAACAATTGGAATTTAAAGCATCATAGGAGTGTCTTTGCGTACCAATGAATAGAGTGACTCTTTGCATTTGGGAAAGTTAACTGCAAATTATAACATTGTCTTACTTTATGGAGATAATATTTTGTATTTGGTGCTTTCATGGCACACCAAAGAAGCAGTAGAAGGACACCTTAAAGATGTCCCTAAAGAGTTTTGGCATCAATCTGGAGTTGTAGGAGCAAATCGCTCATGAGTTGCATGTTCCTGAACACCTGATTTTTCTCAGAGATTTTAACAGAATTAACCATATTATCTAACTTTATATATATTTGTTCCCATTCATTTGGTTTGAGCAAACTTCACCTTTTGTCCTTAGACAGGCTGGTTGCATCATTCTTAATTTAAACAACCTAAAATATCTTTTTATTTTGCTTTCTCTATGACTCCTGAAGCCATTCAATATAGATATAAACAGGAACAACTTTTGTGATCACTCATTAGTTATGAAATATTGATGCCTTTGAACCCTGGATTAAAGTTTGCTTTCATTTGTCACAGTGTAGAAAGGTCTATGTGGTTATGAAATGTCACAAAAAGACATGCATCTTTAGATAAATTTACAATCCTTTCATGAATTTATATAGGATCTATAGTTTGAGTTGTGGCATATCTGGGGAGACAGCCTGGGGCATGGGTGGTGCAGTGGCTGTATTCAATTTCCTGGTAGTCCCCATAGTAGTGTCTTACTCTGTCTGGCTGCCAGTGTCTCTGTTGGTGGATCTGACCCCACTGCCCAGGCACTCCAGCCCATCTGCCCCATACCCACTGCTGGGGGTGCTGGATGGGTGGGTGAGCCAGCAGGCAGGGTATCCATGCAGACCAGCCCGGGGACCCCTGTGGACAGAGTGCCCTCAACTGGGTGGATCAGTGGGGCCACAGGCAGGTGGGGAGTGGTGTCTGGGAGCTGGCTGCAGCTGGGGCCAGGACTGAGACTGGGATCAGAGGGTAGTGACAGTGCGGGGCCAGGGCCCAGGGCACAGCTGCAATCCACTTCCTGCATGTCCCTGCCTGTAGAACTGGCACCCATCGCAGGGAATAGCTTGTAGTTATGTCCCAGGCCGCCCGGCCCCAGGCTGTCACAGCCTCCTGATCCCAGCTCTGCTCACCAGTGTCACTCCCAGGTGCCACTCCCTGCCTGTCTGCAACCCCATCTGATCTGCTCAGCTGGGTGTGCCCCCCCATGAGTGTTCTGGGCCGCTCTTCATAGAGACCCCACCTACCTGGTGCCTGCCCCTGTGCTGCATCCTCACTTACCCCACCCCTCCAGTTGCAATTAGACACAATTAGACACATGCTTTTTCTTCATTTTTAGTCACAAAGGGCTAAACCCCTACAGATTATGATTTTTCTGTTAAGTGAATTGGTGCATAAATTTAAAAGAACTTTAAAACTTTATAAATTTCATACATCTTTATACAATATTAAATCTCATACACTTTATAATTCTCATGATGGTGTTGACAGCTTTTGCTACTCGGGTTCCATGATCAGCAGAAATCTTGACCTTCAGACTTAATTGACTAACAGAATTGGAAAAGTAGCCATGAATCTTAGAAATCATAGAATATTAGGGTTGGAAGGGACTTCAGGAAGTCCAGCCCCCTGCTCTAGGCAGGACCATCCCCACTACATCATCCCGGCCCAAGCTTTGTTTAGTTGGGTCTTAAAAATCTCCAAAGAGATTCCACCATCTTTCTGGGTAACCTGGGTACACAGTGTTTTACTACCCTCCTAGTAAGAAAATTATTCCTAATATCTAACCTAGACTTCCTTGCTGCAACTTGAGACCTTTGCTCCTTGTTGTGTCATCTTGGGCTATTACAGAAATGTGCAAGGAATAACAACAAACTATCAGCTAAGGTGAAGATGTGAATCTATGCAACTTGAGTGCTGAGATCCCTGCTTTATGGTTCAGGAACATGGACTACATATATTAGACACAGTAGGAGACTGAGCACCTTCCACATGAGATGCCCTCTCAAGATCCTGAAAATAAAGTGTGAGAAGATAAAATGCCAAACATAGAGGTGTTGGAGCATGCAGGACTGATGCACTTACAAGCCACTATTAAGAAGAGGAAGTTGCAATGGCTCAGCTATGTCAGAAGAATGGGAGAAGACAATATCCGCAAGAATATTTTGTATAGCGACATTTGAAGATGCTCTAGAAATCAGGTTCACCCTCTATGGCAGTACCACAATGTGTGCAAAAATGAAATGAAGCTATGTAGAAAGCTGACAGGAGTGCACAGAATTCTGTTTAATCTGGAGGGAATATCTGCCACTGGGTACAGCTCATTATGAAGCAGTTTTGATCCAGATGATGGAATCAAAGCAAGAAAGAAGGAAACAACATTCTGTAAACTTGGACTCCAGTTCAGACAACTTATGGATCTATGAAACTTATAACAGGCTGTGTCATTCTTGAATTGGGTTTGCCAGCCATAAGTGGATTCATGAGGCACCTGACTAGACCTCTTTGGTTTACACAATAATCCAGAGAATTGACAGTTGCCTATATACATAAATTGAAATGAACTTAAAAACTTTATAGATCTCATACATTATTATTTTCAATTATCTTAGGTAGATGAATACATTTTCCTCTGATGACTATTTTATCAGCAGCAGCTTATTATAAATATTTGGAGACTAAATAAATACATGTTTGTGAGTTGCTAGCAGATAATGTATTCTACTTTATATAGGATTCTGCCTTACAAGGTGGCTATCTTCGAAGTGTCAGGTAAAAAGCAGTGGTTTAAATGCTTACATACCTATATTTTCTTTTTAAATACACATTAAATATGATAATATTCTGAAAGGTGCTGATATATAGAAACAAATTTTCAATTTATAAGACCTGGTTATTACTGCTTTAAACCTTTTTTCCCCCCTGCACTTGCAATTGAAAGATTGAGATGCATGTAATTCAAAGTGGATATTTCTGAGCTGTGAAAATCATCAGGTTTTGGTGTCGTAGAGTGATCCTAGTTGTGATTTGAACAGACACATTTCTTGACAGTTGAAGAATGTCTGCTAAGTTGCTTAATAAAAACAAAATCTAAATCAAATTATCCTGCTGTCTCATCATATATGGAATAAGGAAACGCAAAAGGTAAGCAGAGAGCTATGCTACGTAGAACTAACTGTTGCTATATGTGTATTAGGTTACTTAAAGACTACAGACAGACAATCATAATTCATAGATTATAGATTTGGAAAGGACCCAATGGATCATTGTGTCTGACCCCCTGCCCCTGGCAGGAAAGAGGACCAAGGTCAGATGACCCCAGCTAGAAAAAGAGGCCACCCTGGCTCTTCTCTAGGACCTGACTGGAGTACTATAAGTAGTTAAACAGCTCTGCTACAATCCTGGCATGAAACTCATTCAGGCCCAATGAAAGGGAGCGCTGCACAGGCAGGAGGCAATTCACAACCATAGCAGGACTTGAACTTATAGTCTTCTGATCCAAAGACAGATACCTTAACCTTTAGGCCACACAGTCACTTGCTAGCTAGTCAAACTACCTCCAAACAGGTTTGTGTTTTGACATAAACTTGACATTTAAGCTAGAATTGTGGAAATGCTCATCAAAATGTGTTAACTATCCTGGACTCTTGGTTGCATTTTCTGTGATAAAATTCAACTGAAATCTTGACTGAGCCTAGGCCAACATATGGGTTTTCAAGTTCAGGGCTAAAGGTGATTTTCTAATCTTTTCCAATTGTTTAATTGGCCATTTTTTGTTGTCTACATGGCAATTTTATTTGTGCATAAGTACTACATTTTGCCAAGTTGGAATTCTCCTGGCCTGGAGCATGTGAATGTGCAAACTGGTAATGAAATGAGATCCCTGCCAGCAACAGCAGTGTAATTAGGAAGCTTCTTACAGTCCTGGGTTTTAGCTTCCACATTCACCAGGTGGGAGTTTGAACCTGGGTCACTGACTTCCCAGACACAGGGGTCTAACTACTGCTCCTTCTACTGGTGATTCACTCATGTAGCCGTAGGACAAAATGGATGGAGAATGGTAAGTTCTGTCACACTAGGAGGAAAAGCTTAGGCTAGAACACAGAGACCCTGGTCTTCTGGGCTAGCAGCCACACTACTGAGCCACATTCCCTTTTTCCTTTAGAGTTTTCTGTATTTCCCACATACCTTCCACTCATGCCTGTCCAGGAAGCCCAATGCAAAAGGAATGACTAGGAACTACTAATCTGATATGGCCATTGTTAACTTGATCTAATCTTTCCCTAACCTTCTTAAATGTCTGTACATACCCAGAAAGAAGATATACATATTAAGAACAAACTACAAATAGAAACAAAGGACATGGAACTGGTGAAGCCCAATGCTGTGTACAATTCTAATCACTCATATTCAAGAAAGTTTGCTTCAGATTGGAAGAGTTGTAGAATAGGGAATTGGAAAGGAGGAAGAAAGCTATCTGGTTTTAAAGTACAGCCTGACAAATTTGTAAGTAGGACTACATGACAGTATGGAATTGGATTCAGTGACTCAGAATGCTCTTTCCAGTTCTGTCTCCAAGTCAAATGTCTTTCCTTGTGGGCCCACACTGGGGCCAGCTGGCATGTCCCCTGCCCCTCTCCACATGGCTGGATGGTGTCTACCATTCCAGTCTTGGACTCCGAATTAGGATCACTGGCTGGACCCAGCCCATAGACAGACCAGGCACTGCCCATCCAGCCCGCAGGGGAAAAAGGTTGACCACCACTGAAAAAAGTTTTCTTATGATGACCATGATTATAGACAAGGATTTTCCTAATCATTCACATCACTATAAATGCAAGGTTACTAATATTAACAGTGAAAGTAGATTCCCTTATTTGTGCTCTACCTTGCATGCATTCTATACAGTTTTTGAATTTTTGGATTAATGACATCATTAAATAATTAAATGGTCCTGTGTTTGTTGAAAATGTGACAAGATGACTTATAGCCTTTAATTAAAAATACATAGTAAAATAAACAGTATCATCAGTGAGTAACTGTGTACTAATGCCTCTAGTGATTTGTAGACACGTTTCATTATTTTATTTTATTTTTGGTATTTAATACATGGTATTTTAGTTGCATATGATTAATTTTGCCAGGCTTTCTGAAAGTGCAACTCTAGTAAGCTTTGTAAACTATTTCTGTTTCACTGGATGTCCTAGAATCCAGCTCTTTGAGACATTATTTATAATTTCTACATACTTTAGGTGATGCAAAGATCACCTTTGAAGCTACTGTTTCTTGTTCCTGAGGATCATTGCCTGCAGAACTCATTCTCACCATGGTTCACCACAACTCATCTTTGGTAACCCTGTGGACATAAAACAATGCATCTGTCTGTACTCCTTTTGAGCTAGTAACAGGAAAATCAGGATTGACAAAACAAATGGAATAACAGGATGAAAAGAAATCAATATAACTCTTCACTGTAAGATTCCTGCTGGAATAGGTCAAGAATTATTGCATGAAGCATGGAAGATAAGGATGTGGAATCTCAGGTTGATTTCTGGAGGAATTCTTCTTGTCTGTAGGGATGGAGGATGAATCTGTGACAAGACTATAAAAATCACCAGATGATTGATGTTATGAGGAAGGTTTAGGGATATTCAACTGCTGGGATCACAAAAAGAGGACATTTCTTGATAGATGAATTTCACCTCAGTATCTGAGGTTACGCACACCAGGGATTGAGGCTGTCATCAATGATAGGAAGAGTTTAAACTGAAGAAATGAGGAGACAAATTTTACGGTGGAGATTAGAGATAACCTAACACAAAATCACTACTCACAGAGGCCCTCCTTGTCCTGTGGAATCAGTAGACAGTAAAAATAGAGTGTATGTGAAGCAGTAGCACTGGGATATGTTTGGATTCAGTGATGGGCAGCGACATCAGAGGAAGAACTAGGGAGAAAGAAATACTAGAAATTTTTATCTTCTTTCTGAAAAGGCAGGATGACTTCAATATTACACCTTCCATTCATACAATCCAACAAGAAGGAGTAGAATCATAGAGGATATGTAAAAATAATGTATTAAATCCCTTCCTCCCTGGATTCCGTTGTTAGGTTCATAGCAGGAAGCAAAGGAGGAGAATACTCATGGATGGGTAGCAGAAGTTCAGCAGCACATATATAGAGGCATATATCCTCTGTATGCCAATTCTTTTCAACAGGAGGCATGGCAGATAGGTTTAACATTGCCAAGCCTGTAGCTTGGTGTAAGTGAGAAACCTGGGTTCTGACACTCTCAGGGCAAGGAAGGTCTCTGAAAACCTAGATCTCCAACTTCCTGGGCAAGTGCCATAACCACAAGAAATATATGAAAAGTAACAGTCTCTTCCTCCTTTGCCAGCTGGTCTCAAAAGGAACACAGCTTCGATCACATTTTGTGAGGGGACTGATCCTGTCAGTCTGGAAGCATATCTTCCAGATAAGGCCTCTCGTAGTCTACAGGATGCAACCTCTTTCATGTAGGACAGGCCTGGGAACGTTCTGTCCACACCATGCCCACCAGAACCTGATGATGCCATCCAGACCTGGAAGTCTGACCAGAAGGATTCTTCATGCTTGTCCTCAGCATCCACTCTCAGGCCCACTGGAAACTGAGGGTTAAGAGCAGACTAACACACTTTGAGATTTCCACACACTAATAGGATCTGGGTCTAGAGCACATCTGGAGGTTTGCATGAGTGGGTCATCTAGAACAAAGATGCAGTATACACAAGCCCCTCCCCAAATTTAGGCACTTCTTCTGGTTTCTGGATTCCAGCATGGCTTAAGTGGAAGGTAGGTGTCTAGCAGCTTGGAACAGAGCAGTTCTGCACGTGCAGGAACGCTGAATCTTGAGTGCTTAGAAAGTGTTGAGGTTAAAAGTTAGATGTCTAGCCAATTGAGTTGCTTCTGGGCTAAGGCATCCACTGAGGAGTTTTAGATTGCATTTTGGACTTGGGCACTGTGACAGGATGTACCCTAGGGATGCCATCACACCCCCTTGATGGCTGCCTTTGACCTGATCAGCCTTTTCTCCCACCTCTCAAGGTCTTCCCCTGAGATCTCATCTGCCATGCCTTGATGCTGAAAATGAAGAGAGGAGGCTGCCCTTAGAAGATGGTGAGCTCTTGGTGCTCTTTCTAGTCTCCTTTTTCTACTCCAAGCAACTTCATAGTTGGTTTTCATTACTGATCCCATGCTGTTTTTGGTAGCAGTTAATGATGGCGTATTTAATGAGGTGTCCTTGGCTGCAAATGTAAGACGAGTTTCTTTTTCCCCATGCTGATTAGGGAGGGGGAAAACCTTGTTTTATGCTTGAGTAAATATGGTATTATTGAGGCCCACATTCCTAAATACTAAAGTCTCCGTGAACTCTAACAGAGATACCAGAAGTTAATTTCAACTTCAGAGGTTAAATCAAGCTACTGATTGACCCCGATATCCACTCAGAAAACTGTCTGTAAACATTAATCTCCTATTTGAAAGCATAGATATGCTCCAGAATAGCAGGGATCCAAAAATTTTCCAATTAAAATCCTGATGCCTGATTAGTCTATTTAAGATTTGCTTTTATTTGGATAGCACACACTTAGGAAGCATTTTCCCCAACTTGGAAGGTTGATACAGAGGTGCCATTGTACATAGAATTCGTTTCCAGTTTAGAATTAGATCTTGGTGCTAACTGGGTGTATCTACACATGTACTTTACTGCGGAGTTGACTAATTGGCTCTCAGTAAACCACCATCCTTTATATGTGCACCCATATTAGGGCAAAGTGAACTAATTAATTCTGCAGCAGGTTAGTACTGTCCAGGACAAGTACTATCCTATGGTGGTGTCATTTAGTGCACCAAAACACAGATGTAGATGGTGACTGGGGCTGGTTGGGGCATAAGGGTGCTACAGTGTTGGGGCTGCATGCTGGCTAGCCCCTCACTGTAGTACCCTCATGACCCAGCTAACTCCTCCACCTCCTGATACCCAGTGCTGCTACCTGGAGCCTGGGGCTGACTCCTCAAGTCCCCTGCCAACCTGGGTCTACTCTGCCTTGACTCAAACAGCTGTAGTCCCAGGTGCATGTGAAGATGCTGTGCCCAGGAGCAGCCGATTCCAGCACAAACTGCACTGGAGTTTATTGTTACATGCTAATTGCACATGTACATGCGTTCACTGCTGCTGTGTATATGCATTCACTGCTACTGACAACAATATCTTAGGCTCAAAATAAGTAGACTGAATACTTATGATGCAAATTCCGATGAGTCGTAAATATCCCTTTGACTTTACCCATCTGCTTTTACTTGCTGGTAGGCTATTTTCATGGGAATAAAAGGAATGATAATTATTCGCACACCTGGGCAGGAAAATTTAATTGTTTCCCCAAATGGTTCTGATTTTATAAAGTTTTCTGATAGATATAGCACTCAAAGGCAAATATCACAGGCTTTAAATTGCCTGAATACATTGGTCAGATTCTATTCCACCTACTAGACAAGTCCACTGACTTAAGTGCTTAAGTGCAGTTTTGTTCCATCCTGCTTCAGTTCCTGAAAAACAGATAATGCAAAAAGCGGAGAGTTCTTTTCCTCCTCCTCCTCCTCCTCCTCTTCCTTCTAGCTTATTTTTGGGGATTCAGTCAGATTGTGTGCTAGAAATGGAGATGCATTGAACATCTCCAAGAACTTGAACATGATGAAATAGAAAAGCATTTGGGTACCTAAATCCACTTAGATACCCAATAGGTAGAATCTGGAATCTGGCTCTTTTTGAGCATGACCCTTAGGAGATAAAATTCTATGACATTTTCTGTTACTGTTTCTTTCCTCAACAATGTGATGAGAGAAAATCCATGGAATCTGTTCTTTGCTGAAAACTTTTGTTAAATCCCAGAAGAAGCAAGTGCTAAAATGCTGGTTGAGACAGAGTTCTAGTTTTTGTGTGAATAATGCAGTTACATTGAATCACCCTTTCCTTTATGGAACTATTTCTAGTTGTGACCCAAGGAGAGTATCCCTGGACTTGAGTGCATTCAGGAGTCCAATTCTATAGGGTAGTTGTTTGTAGCTGTGTTGGTCTAAGGACATAGGCAGACAAGGTTCTTTGGGTAAATGTGATACCTTTTATTAAAACAGAAGACTTTCCCTATGCCTGAAGAAGGGTGTTTGAAGGGTGTTTCCAAAAGCTTGTAAAGAACATTTTTTTCAACTACTTAGTTGGTCTAATAAAAAATATCACATGTACCCAAACAGCCTTGCCTGCTTCAGAATTCCAATTCTGTTTATCTGTGGTCTCTTTCTTTATTTTTCCAGAAGATATTGTAGCTTAGAGTTGTTGCTCTGGGGAAAATTTTGAATTAGGAACAAGTTATATGCCACAAATTACACGTAAACTGTTTTTTTGGTCAGGGCCAAGATTTCCCTATCTCAGGGTGCATCTACACAAGACACTTTACTGTGCAGTAAGCATGCGTGTCTACACACGCACAAGCTTATGACAGTAAACTGCTCTAATCGTGAGTAAAATTGCTACTTGCAAATGGAAGTAGCAAATTTACTTGAGATTAGTTACTGTGCAGTAGTGCTCATGTAGACACCTGACCAGGAGAAAATCTGTGTCTAGTTACCCAGCCAGCAAGGGGTGGAAGATTGCTCCCTGTCCCTGGGAGCTGCCTGCTGCTGGGGTGGCCTCTACCACCAGAGCCTGAGTAAAGGGCCTGGTTTTGTGGGCATGGCTGGACTGATGAATGTGATTGGTCACACTGTGCCCACAAGGCCTGGACCTTTATGCAGCACTGCCATGCCAACCAGTTGTGCCCTCGAGCCCACATCCTGCCTGACAGGGCCTCATAAATTTGGGCATTGGAGCGCCTGCCATGCTCAAACTGGTGCAGCACTTCCACCTCACCCCAGAGAACCATGAAGTTGTTCCAGAGTCTCAACTGCAGCTCCTCCTGGATCTAGTTGAGACTCTGGGTGGAGGGCATGGGTGTGTGCACGCATGTGGTCCTGGGCCTGGACACAGAGAGGCACACCATCCTGGGTCCCACACCAGCAATCTGGGCCCCTCATATCTGTCCCAGTGTTGCTGGCCCTGAGCAGCTGCCAGCAGTGCCTAACACAGGGGCACACCATAAAAGTGGAAGCGGAGTGGCAGAGGCTATGCCCCACAGCACCTGCAGGCATGAGGCAGGCTGTTGGGGGTGAGCTGCATACAGATGGCGCTGGCTCTGCTGCCGATAGTATATTTGCTATCACCTGCAGGTGGCTCCGGAGGGCTGTCAGGGTTGGCCACATGTTGCAGCAGACTTCAGCTTTCAGGTGGCACTGATGGCACTGCCCTGGTAGCCATGCAGTAGTGCAGTGCCAAGCAGCAGTGCTGGAGTGCTCACAGGGAGGCACAGCAGAGCTGTGTCTGATCAGGGGGACACACAGGGCCTGAAGTGCCCTCAGGCTATCTGTCTTGTATGCCCCAGAGCACAAAATATCTGCAGGCTTTTCTGTAGACAGGGGCAGGAGAAGCTTTTAGCCTGTAACCTTGGGGCTGGCCTCAGGCTGGCCCCTAGTGGTTGGGCAGACCCAGGAGCAAATTTTTTCCCAGATCATGCCTATACATGCATTACTGTGCATTAACTAATTGCTATTATATTGCAGGTAGCAAATTTAATTGTGATTAAGGGTTTTAACTATGCAGTAAACTAGGCTACTGCACAGTAATGCATCTCTTGTAGACATACTCTCTGACACAGAAGCACAACCATCCTTTTAAGCAATGTCTTTTATTCTTCTGTGCAGGAGGGTATCATAATAATTTGGGTCAAGAATCTTTGGGAAAGGAATAAAAAGAATTATCAGCAAGAATGGCCTAAATAAATAACAGCGAACAAACATGTCATCATAACTCCATAATTTAATTAAACACCATTTTAGCATACTGTTTACTTTTCTAATTTATGGCATGTGACTGAGTTTGAAGCAGAGAAAGATTAGTCTAAAATGTTCTAATTTATTTTGAAGGAAAAATACACTCCAATGGGCTAATTTTATGATGGCTCAAAAGCAGTACGTTAAAGAAAACAAGGCATTTTTTTCTATTCTAAAATTTTGCCAATTTTATTTTATTTTACTTAAATATATATAAAACTTTCTATTGAAATGAAGGAGCAAGTAAAAATCAGTATGCTGGAACCTGCTGAAAGATTTAAATGAAGCAAAATAATTTAATGTTTTCCTACCTTGCAGTGAATCTTAACTTTAATTTCATTTGTCACAACCTTTTAAGAAAGAATGGAAGCATTAAGGAAGGAAAGAAAACATTTTCTTTATCAGCTAATATAGAAATAAGATGCTTTTTCCATAGTTTTGGACAATGTGACACAAGGGCTACCTAGTGGAGTACCTAAACAAAACACTGAAAGTAAATAACTTTAATTGCAGAAAATAAGTTAGATTGTTAAAGCCTTCTTGTGGTTAATGTAATGTAAAATTTTCTTTTAAAGCCATTTTACACAGTTCTAATGTTGAGGTTTTAGTCATCAGAGTACATGAAATGACAGGGCAGCTAAGAGTAGTATTTTAGAAATGTATATCTTGGATGACCTGTCTTTTCCTGTGCCAACAAAATATCAGAAGTCTTGTAGGTTGATCTTCCTTCTTGCAGCCCATTTACAAGGGTCCTGGGAATTGCCTGAGGGGATAAAAAGTAAAATTTGCATGCCCTTTTATTATCTAGTACATGATGTTTCATTTCCTGAGAGGAAACAGATTCAGGGCACAGAATCAGAAAGATAATGGGAGCACATTTTGGTATTGATTTTGGACTAAGCATCCTGTGGAAGTAGAAGCTCCTCCAGGGACAACTCCACCTGAAGTCCAGAGGGTAGAGGCTTAAACAGTTTAGTTGAAGCTGACTTGCTTGGCAGGACATGTCTGTTCTATAAACCAAAAGTGCCCGGTTCCATTGGGATAGTTTCTTGTCAACCACATTCAACTCCACCTCCCTCCACATGTCTTTTTACATAAGAAATGACTATCCATCATCATTCTTACCTGGCACAAGGCAGAATAGATTTTCACCTTGTAGACTACCTGGGTGTATCTACACAAGATGCTTTACTGTGTATTAGATTAATCCTCCAGAAGGAGCGGGTGAGGGGGCAGGCTTAGGCTAGCAGCATGACACGCTGGCCATAGGCTCCCAGGACAGCATCCCCTGTCAGTCTGAGTCTGCCTGCCTCCCTGTGCCCCCTGCTAGCCTAAGCCTGCCCCTAGAGCCCCCTATAAGCTCAAGGCTTCCCCTAAAGTGCCCGGCCAGCCCAAGCCTGCCTGCCAGCCTAAGGCTGCCCTGCCATGTTTCCTGTCAGCCTGGAATGGGTGCACAGAAAGCTGCAGCAGGAACCTGCAGTTCCCCCTGGCTGCTGCAGGGGGGCAAAGCAGGGCAGGAGCAGCCCTGGACCTGACTGCACCCATTGGGTGCAAATCTGAGCCCAGTACAGGTGCACATGTAGATGCATTCACAGGCATGATTTAATGCATTTGAATTTTCTGCACAGAGAATTCAAGTACATTATTTGCATGTTTAGATACACTCACTGGGAGATACATAAGCTTTCATAATCAGTGAGTTCATCAGTTGCTGCAAAGAGACTGCAGGAAACAGAGCTTCTAAATAGAAAGCAATAATTAGAATACAAAGGGTAGGGAAGGGGGAGGAAGCTGTTGGGAGAAGGAAGGTGGGTAGGACACAGAAAAAAAACCAGTTAACATGTTGAGGGATATAGTGGTTATAAAAGTTAATTGAGGTAATGGGATAAGAATCCATAGTCTATACTTAACACAATCAAGTCTGTGAATTATATGTTCTTTGGCAATTTCCTATTCAAGGTGCTTTTTAAAGTTGTGTTGTTTAAGAACAGCTACCCTGAGGTCAATGATGGAATGGCAAGGGAGGTTCAAGTGTTCTGCCAGTCTTGTTTGTCCTTCTAAGGGTTTTAACTGTGCAGTAAACTAGGCTACTGCACAGTAATGCATCTCTTGTAGACACACCCTCTGACACAGAAGCACAACCATCCTTTTAAGCAATGTCTTTTATTCTTCTGTGCAGGAGGGTATCATAATAATTTGGGTCAAGAATCTTTGGGAAAGAAATAAAAAGAATTATCAGCAAGAATGGCCTAAATAAATAACAGTGAACAAACATGTCATCATAACTCCATAATCTAATCAAAGTCAAATCAGTGTTCATTCATTCTTTCATACAGCAATTGCCCCCTCAGTCCAAAGTAGAGAGCAGAGGGGCACAGTAAGCAGGTGATAGCCTATTTGATGTTAGTAGAGGTGTAGGTGAGTGAACGAACCTCAGAAGTTATATCCTATGTTCTTTGGTCCAGTGATGATGTGGTCTATACTGGTGAGGGGGGATATTTGGCATCTGGGTCCGGAGCAAGGTCTGGCACCACAGTGAGAATAGAGATTAGGTAGTCTGTCAGGTAGTCTCACTACCTGGGTGCCCACCCTCTGTTCCTGCCCACCCATGCATACCCCCTAGGGCCTTTTCAAGTACCCTTGGGGGTATGCGTACCCCCAGTTGGCAACCCCTGCTATATAGAATACATTTATTACAAATCGTTGTTGCTCTCAACACTCTGCTGTATGTGGTCTTGCTAATCCAAAGTATTTATTTGAAACAACTGACTCCAGCTGCTTTCTTTACACATGGAACAGATGTACATGAATTAAATAGCCCTACAATTCCCTCTTACTTGCCATATATTAATGGGTTATGAAACCTGCAACCAGGACATTTGGTTTAATATCAACTGCTTATGCTCTGCTTTGACTATAATTTGTCTATCATCAGCATTCTGCGTGTGTGAAAGTAGTTCTGGAACTGAAATCTAATTTAAAAAGGAAATGACTGGGAAAAAAAAGATTTTGCAGGTACTTTGCCACCCTGTCATTACTTGTTGGTCTTCAAAACTATTTGTACTGTGTTACTTTGAGTTACCAAGCAAATAATTCTCTCTATTCATTAAATTATCAGAGCATAAAGTGCTCTAATTGGTTCTAAAGAAATATGTTAATTTGAAGTATAAATTATAGCAGCCATAATTGTTCAACTATCACAGAGTAATTAAGAGCTTCAGCCTAGATATTCTTGTTTAGGGTGAGCACTGTTCTTCAGTGCAAGCATCGCTTACAGGGCACTTTTACATGTACTCCGGGGGGGAGGGAGGGGGGGGAGAATAGCACTTTAATTAGGGTGGTACCAAGATCCCTTCTAATTAAAGTGCCGCAACATCTTGTCCCATGTTTCAAGATGGAAACAGGTGTGCTTGAACTAGAGCTTGTTGAATGAACTTTAGTTCAAGCAGCCCTGCTGCCATTCTGAAGCATGGGGGTGATGCTGATACACAAGATGCAGAGGCTGGCTGGAGCGCAGTAATTACCACACTCCAGGAGACTTGATTAATCAAGTCTGCTCCAATGCACTGTAATTACAGTCTGTTGGAGCAGCCTCAATGCCTGTGTACAGGCACCCTTCAAGCAGGAGCAATAACAGCAGAATTTCAGACTTGAATAGAATTATTCAGTGAAAAACCTAGCAGCAGCACCTAAAAAAAAAATTATTAATGACAATGTACTTAGTAAAACATCAACCTTTCTTTCTGATTATTAAGCCTTTGCAAGAATTATTAGAAAAATGGGAGCTTCTTAGTTTATGATTTCATAATGCAAATCAAAGATGAGCTTTGGTTGCAACAAAAAGCATTATGACTCTGATCTGCATACACAAATTTAAATGTGGCAGTCACATTGAAGCCAGCATGACCACTCACATGCATAAGCTATGTGTGAAATATTTGTGGAAGCAGGGGGCTGAATCCCTACAACTTAGAAGACAGTCCCTTGAGTCTTACAAGAGAGAAGAATACAATGGAAAGATAATTATACTCTGGTGTTTTGGTGAATGTTTCTTGGAATTAGTCCTCAGATTCATGGTTAAGTAACTTGTAGGAATTCTTCCCATAGTTAATGAGAGGGAATTAAAAAGAAATAATCAGTTCATTTTTTCCACAATATAAGATTATCTCTTCAATATTGTGTCTTCTGTTTGTCTTTTGAAATTATTCACTATGAGATAAAAGATAGTCACTAACTATATAAATAGCAACTATCTATAATTCTGAACATTGTAATTGAATTCCTTAAATTTTTCCTAACCTGTGTTCTTAAAAAAACACGTATATAAAAATCCCTTTCTAGAATAGTCCTCCCCCTACCAACATGTGCAGGTTATCCATTTATATATCATAGTCAGTACCAGGTGTTTGACCACCTGTCTCAGCATTACTTTACCGGTGTATCAAATTGCAGCAATATTTCCATCATGCATCTTGTGCTCATGTTGTAAATTGGTTTAGACACAAGAATCAAACACTATGTCTCTGAGGTATGAACTATCCTGTGTGCTACCAAGTTCAATACTCAATCTCCTTGCCCTTATATTACTGATAAGCCATCTCTCTGTCTTATATCCTATATCCCATTAAGTGCAAGTGTTGGAGAGGCCAACTAGGGTCTTTGCTCTTCCTGACCTGCTCCTCACAGACAGGGAAGATTTGGTGGGGAATGTAGTAGTGGATGATAACTTGGGCAGCAGCAATCTTGAGATGATTGAGTTCAGGATCCTAAGGAAAGGAAGGAAGAAAAGCAGCAGAGGAAGGACCCTGGACTTCAGAAAAGCAGCCTTTGACTCACTCAGGGAACTGATGGGCAGTATCCTCTGGGAGGCCAGTCTGAGGAAGAAAGGAGTCCAAGAGAGCTGGTTGTATTTTAAAGAAACCTTACTGAAGGCACAGGAATGAACCATTCCAATTCACAGGAAGACTAGCAAGCACAGCAGAAGACCAGCTTGGCATATCAGAGAACTCTTCAGTGAGCTAAAACACAAAAAGGAAGCTTACAAAAAGTGGAAACTTGGACAAACAACTAGGGAGAAGTATAAGAGTATTGCTTGATTATGCAGGGATGAATGCAAGAAGGCCAAAGTACAATTAGAGTTGCAGCTAGCAAGGGATGTGAAGGGTAAGAAGAAGGGTTTCTACAAGTATGTAAGCAACAAGAGGAAGATCAGGCAAAGTGGGGGTCCCTTACTGAATGGGGGAGGCAGCTTAGTGACAGGGGATGCAGAAATGGCTGGAATAATGCCCTTTTCACTTCAGTCTTCACAGACTACTGCACCTGGCAGCATAATTTGTGAAGGAAGTCAGCAGCCCTCAGTGGTGAAAGAACAGGTTAGGGACTATGTAGAAAAGCAGGTTGTGTGCTAGTCCATGGGGCTGGACATGATGCACTGGAGGGTGCTGAGGGAGTTGGCTAATGGGATTGCAGAGCCACTGACCATCATCTTTGAAAACTTATTGTGGTTGGGAGAGGTCCCAGAAAATTGGAAAAGGGCAAATATAGTGCCCATCTTTAAAGAAGAGAAGAAGGAGGATCCACAGAACTACAGACTAGTCAGCCTCATCTCAGTCCCTGGAAAAATCATGAAGCAGGTTCTCAAGGAATCCATTTCTAAGCAATTGGAGGATAAGAAGGTGATTAGGAATAGCCAGCATGGATTCACCAAGCACAAGTCATACATGGTCAACCTGATTGCCTCTTATGGTAAGATGACTGGTTCTGTGGATTCAGGAAGAGCAACTTATGTGAAATAGCTTGACTTTAGCAAGGCTTTTGATACAACCTCACACAGCATTCTTGCAAGCAAGCAGAGGAAGTATGGGTTGTATGAATGGACTGTAGGGTGATTAGAAAATCAAGTTCAATGGTTAGTAGTCAATGGCTTGATGTTTAGTTGTCAGTCAGTATCAAATGGAGTGCTCTGGGGCTCTGTCCTGGAGCCATTTGTTTCTCAATATTTTCATCAACAACCTGGAAGATGGGATGAAGTGCACTCTCAGTAAAAATGCAAATGACACCAAGCTGGGAAGAGTAGTAGATATACTAGAGGTTAGAGATAGGATTCGTAGAGACCTTGACAAATTAGAGGATTGGACCAAAAGAAATCTCATGAAGTTCAATAAAAACAGATGCAAATTCCTGCACTTAGGATGGAACAATCCTATGTGCTGGTGCAGCCTGGGGGCTGACTGGCTCCTTGGAGATTACAGTGGACAAGAAGCTGAATATGAGCTAACAGCGTGCCCTTGTTGTGAAGAAAGTTAATGGCAGACAGGGCTGTATTAGGGGTGTGTGAAGTGGGCTGTATTTGATTTGGATTTGGCCTGATTTGGGGGACAGTGACGATTTACTGATTCAGATCAGTGTCCCAATTCAATTTGGCTGAATCCGAAGGTTGGATTCTGATTCAGAGAATCAGTGATTTGGCCATAGCCACAGCTTTATATGTTTTTTCTACATACCTTGAGGTACTAGGTGTGGCTCATGAATGCTAAGATGGTGGGGCGGATGGAGCATCCCACAGGAGTTTGGGGAGGCTCCCCACATGCTCAGTGGTGGATCTCCCCCTGCACCTCCCTAGTTCAGCAATGGGCCCTGGGGGCCCAGGAGGCACCAGTCACTGAGCCAGGGCATGGGGGGAGAAGGGGGTCCCCCACATACTCCATGGCAGACCCAAAAGTGCTTCTAGTCCACTCCCTGGTCTGCCACTGAGCAGCTTGGGGACCCCTCCATGCTCCCATAGGATGCTCCATCCACCCCACCATCTCAGCGTTCATGAACAGGCTGGTACCTTGAGGTATGTAGAAAAAACATATAAAGCTGTGTCTGTGGCCAAATTGTTGAATCTCTCTGAATCTCTCTGAATCAAATTGGAGACTTCTGATTCAATTCAGAGAGATTATTGGGTCTCCTGATTCAATTTGTATTCAGAGATTCAGCCACAAATCGGGCTGAATTTCCTCCAAATCATATCAGTGACTGAAGCTTCACACTACCCTAATTAGTAGGAGCCTTGCCAGCAGATTGAGGGAAGTGATTATTCCCCTCTATTCAGCACTGGTGAGACCACAACTGGAGTACTGTGTCCAGTTTTGCAGCCCCCACTACAGGAAAGAGATGGAAAAGTTGGACAGAGTCCAGTGGAGGCCAACAAAAATAGTTAGCTGACTGGTGCACATGACTTAGGAGAGGCTGAGGGGTTTAGGCTTATTTATTCTGAAGAAAAGACTGAGAAGAGACTTAATAGCAGCCTTCAACTACCTGAAGTGTGGTTCCAAAGAGGATGGAGCTGGACTGTGTTCTAAGTGGTGGTAGATGACAAAACAAGGATCAATTTGCAGGGTCTCAAGTTGCAGTAATGCAAGTTTAGGTTAGATATTAGGAAAAGCTTTCTCACTGGGAGAGTAGTAAAGTACTGGCATGAGTTTCCCAGAGAGGTGGTGGAATCTCCATCCTTAGAGGTTTTTAAGAGTCAGCTAGACAAAGCCTTGACTGGGATGATATAGCTGTGGGCAGTCCTGCTTTGAACAGGAGGTTGGACTAGATGACCTCCTGAGGTTCCTTACAACCCTAAGTTTCCATGATTCTAAGTAATCTCATTGAAATGTTTTCATGAAAGCCTCACATATTTTCACATTAACTTTTGTCATACCAGCTTTGTAAGGAATTGCTAGAGAGATTTAATAAGACCCAGATGCCAATCTTCAGGCTGATCATTTGCAGGAATGGCAGATTTAAATCAAAGTCCACTAAGGGATTCAGGTGTCACACCACTTGATATTGTTGCATGTAACCTGTAGAGGCCTTGCTGCCTAATGAAGCCTACATCTCCAAGTGACTCATCCTTGTGCTATACGGTAAAAGCCAGCATGCAAATAGCAAGCAGAGATAATGCAAAGATCATGCTGGGAGATCATGGGGAGAAGCCAGCATGCTGAGAGAAAAGCCACTTGAACTAGCCAGCAGAAAATGCTGAGGATGTATTTCTCACAGTAAGTTAGACATCTGACTCCACTCTGGAAAAAGGCATTTCTATTCACTCAGGAGTTACATCTGTGAGCCTCTTTCTCCTGTTAAGTGCTTATATCAGAGTAGTCCTTTCTGGCTCAAAATAGTACAAGCACTCATAATTCATAGTTCAACAGGGTGTGGAAGACACAGGTTAAAATCCCTGCTCCAAATGAGATACAGGAGGATGAATCTAAATCTGAGTCTTTCGCTTTTCAGGTAAGTGGTCTAACTACTGGATAATGAAGTAGAAGGGGGCACTATCATATTGCAGTCACCAGGATTGCCTTCTTACTGCTGCCTTTTATAAAAAGCATGTTTGAAGTGCTTGTTAATACCTAATTGATCAGGTCCTGCAGGTGACATAGGTGAGGATCCTGCTGTGGATTAGACAAGGGCCCTGAAACAGCTCAGGTTTGCCAGGACTTGGGCAGTTGCATGCATACACAGTAGTAAAAATGTAGATGCTGAAATGACTTTAGGCATCTTTCAGATAATGTGGCAGCAAAGATGCTATTTTGAGAATATCTGTGGCTCCTAAATGTTGGGCCTAGATGTTTCAGTTGATAGGTACCCAAGACCCTTTGTGTTCATCTATGTGTGCATTTAAGCATGACTAAATTTAATGTGCATTAAGTGATTTTTGGTAGGTGTCCACATGGGCAGGGACTTGGCACAAAAGTTAATGCTAAGTCCCTGCGGCTCTGCTATGTGCCCCTAGTGGCTAGGTGGACCCATTACTAAAGTTAATGCCAGGTTGTGTCTACACGTGTGTTAATGTGCTTTAACTAAATTGCACCTAAATTTGATACCTGCATATTGTACCTAAATTTGATACCTGTATTTTCAGGTATAAAATTTAAGTGTGATTAGCTCAATTTCACCTTTTTAAATGTGCATTAAGGGTGTGCCCATGTAAATGCATGCCCATAATGTGCATTAAATTAGGTTAATGCGCATTAATGTGTTTTGTGTAGATGTACCCTTTGTAAATTTAGCTCTTAGTTGTTAGTAGAAGGAGTTATCGTTTGTCATGCAAACACTACTAAACAGTGGCAGCATGGAAAGAAATGTAGAATGAAGTGATGTTAGGGCATGTGAAAATGCGTGGTGCAGTAGAGAAAAACATTGGTAAGTCTGTACAAATTTCCTTAAAATATGAAATGCCTGTGTCCCAGGAGGCAAAGTAATGAGCAGAACTTACCTGCAACTCAGAACAGGATGTGCACGAGGTGGATGGAGGAGCCTGCATGGCTCATTAGCTGCCTTTTTGTTCAATTACGGCCAGCTGATGACGTCACCGTCAGACGCCAGCCGGCAGCAATAAGAACAGTGGCTGCGGCTGCAGAGGGGGTGGATAGCCTGGGTGAGAAGCTGCAGCAGCTGTCGGTGATGAAAGGAGCCTCTGCTGCAGGACTCACGGAGCCAGGAGAGTCGACAGGGACACAGGCGGAGCAGGGCCAAATTGCCCAATGGGAGACCGCACCGGACAGCGCGGGAACTGTAGGCATAGCACCTGAGGATGCGGCTGGAAGAGTACCTGGGAGTGAAGTGACCCACAGCTGGGGTGCCTGGACGATGGGGCATGGAGACAGCCGTGCCAGGGAGGGAAGACCACTGGAGAGCCCTGAGGGGATACAGTCAGGGCGGGCATCACTGCCAGACGCAGATAGGGTGACGGGCAGGAGGGAGGAATGCTGGAGGTGATTGGTCCGGGTCGGGCCAGAAGGAAACCTGGGGAGCATTTGGGGCAGACCAGTTAGAGGATAGGGAGAGACCGGGCGTTGAGGATTTTTGGTTGTTTCATTCTGTTTAGTCAACCCTGGCTAAGGGGGTAGAGAGCTAGGGGAGTGTGCCCAGGGATGGAGGCTGAGAGGAAGCCTCTGTTAGTCTATTGTTTTCCTTTGATTTCCTTCTGCTGAAGGGAGGGGTGCAGGCAAGGAGGGCCGTGGAGCAGATCCTGACGGTGAGCACCGTGACTAGGAGCCGTGGGCACTTAGATGCAGGCCAGGAGGCGTTGCCCCACAGCTGGGAACAAGAACAACAGTCGAGGGACGCACCAAAGGTGCGTGAAGCTGGGGTGTAGGGGTGGCGGAGCCCTATGAGTGACCGCCGGAGAATCCTGGGCCACGGGGCATCCCGTCAACCGACCTCTCCCATTGAGGAACATCAAATCATGGCAGGCAAAAATGGGGTTGGGGACACGGAGAGAACAGAGCTACTCCAGCACAGACAAGATCCCAGTAGGTGTTTGACATCAACCTGCCAGGCAAAGACCGCTCGAGAGTGGTTATTCGAAGCCCGGTGATCATAGCCTAATATTTATGAACATTCTTGTTTCTAAAATACAGGTGGGATTTATATATAATTTAGGTTAACTTTCACCCCTAATTTTTTGTATACTTAGATGCCTCCAAGAGGTTTTGTTGCCTTATTCAATGCTCAATTATAATTCAATGGTGGCTCATGAAAAATGTAATTCATGACAGAAGACCAAATATATGTTTCTCACTCTGGATTGTTTTGCACATGATTACCCACTGGCTGTCTTTTAACTTCTGTGGAACTGATGGTATGAACATCAACATGAGTGAATGAATATATCTATTATTGATATTAGTCAAACAGATGAGTTTCCCTTCTGGTGTTACATTGTCATGTTTTGCAAAGCACTGTAAAGTAGAAAATTTCTTATTTAGCTTACGAAATCATTAGTGTTTACAAGATATTAGGTATTTTTTGCCGTGTGATTTATGATGGTTTGCTGTTAGCACAGCTGTATTTAAAAGTTTTCATGTTCTGAAAACTGACATTTTGGTAAAGGATTTGTAATAGTCTGCACTGAAAGCATCAGAATGTAAAGTGATTTTGTTTAGTCTGTATGATTGCAAGACTGCTTTATATTTTAGGTATGACTTTCAGTCTTGACAAGTATAAAAATCAGCACAGAACTGTTATGTGATGCTGTAATAAGAAAATCTGGGCTCAATGCTAGCTGTTTTCATTTTTGAAGTTTTGCACAAGATTAAAAAACCCCCAAACCTTTAACATTTTCTGCAAGGAACACAAAAATTCCAGTAGTTTTTTCTTAGTAAAAATTTTATGTGTTTTGTTTTTATATTTTTATGTTATTTTATATAATTTAATTAGTGGTCATATCAAGTCATGTCATAATAGTGGATAGTGTCATATCCTATACTGTAATTAATGAACTAATACAAACATCATATCATAGTGTGATAGAATATTGTGCTTAGACTATTAAGAGGAGTTGCTATGTAGTAGGGATTAAAACCACGTACATTATTGTTTTTTCTGTGCCAAGAGTTGACAGTCATTTAGAACAGAAGGCCATTGATCTGCTCTTCCTCTGTGGGCAACTGCTACCCCCTGCAGTACTCCCCACCACAGAACCCAAGCCACTTGCTTTCACCTCTGCCACAAGTGCCATGTACATTGATTCCTGTCCCCAGTATAAAAGAGAGAATTCAGTGGTGATGGTAGACTGTGTATCCAATGGGAGGCTAGAGAGTAGCAGAGAAAACTTCAGGGGGAGGGGGTGCTTCACAGGGGATCAATGGCATGGCACACGGTAGAAAAGGGGGCTGCATCTGGCTATGCTGCCTGCCGCCCATCTCCTGTTCTGCTGTGGGTTATATCCAAACACTTTGTAGGTTGGATGTGACTCTCAGGCCATAGATCGATGACTCCTTTTCTATGCTGTAGAAAACTTGCTAGACTTCATTAAGAAGCACTTTGTACCAACAGTGCACCTAGGGACCAAATAGGAATAAACCAGCATCAGCATGGATGCATCAGCATAGAAATTCTATAGGACTGTGGATGGTCTTGGCCTGTGGGTGACTGATTGGCTGGTTCAAGGGGAAAAATTACAACATTTGTTTCAAAAATTGTGAATAGCAAGATATTTATTTTCTTTCTGACAGAATTGTTGTGATATTTTGCTGTTTGTACTATGACTTGGAGAGGAGTTAAGGTGAATGCCTAATTACAGCAGTTTTCCTAGAATGGTTTCATTATTGTTTGATTTCATCAGCATGGCAGCATCTTTATTGAAATGCTTCATTCGGAACAGGTGATGAACCCAGAGGTGTAACTAGCAATTTTGGCACCATGGGTGGAGATGCTGGAGAGTGGGGAAGATGGTGGATTTGTACACTGAGCACTGGAGAGTCTTACTGGGCCCTATTGTCTTAAAAACCCTGCTGGTTGCTGCAGCAATCTCCCTGTACCCTGGCTGATTGCTGCATTGCAGGTTGCCCACACTCTTGTTGGTACTATCATGGTACCAGCTCTCATCACCACTATTTATACTACTAAATGAACCTTAGGGTTACTAATAGAGACAAGATACACCATGTTAATAGTTTTTCAGCTCTGTAGCAGATGGGAACATCTAGGATTGTACAAATCAGGCTAAATGATGGAACAATCAAATGCCACTAGATGAAACAATGAAGCTAGTAGCACTGACCAAGATAGCAAATTTTAACAGAAGCAGAAGTTAAGCTATGTGGGTTCCTCAGGGAATTGACTACAAATGTAGGAACTAGGCTATCAATTGATTGCAGTTGTATTTTAGAGGCACAATGGCATAAGAAAGCCAGAGGAGCAAAATGGTCTTGAGAAGGTTGAGCAAAAAAATAATTTTGGGAAGCTCAAAGCCTGCTAGAATGGCAGTTTTAGAAACTGTGAACAAATGGAGACTGCCTGCTGCTGTCTGTACCTATCGTGTTCAGAGAAACGGAACTTTGTGTACTTTTTTCAAATAAACAAGAGTGCATGAAAGAACTACCCATCTTGTATTATCAATTTCTCTTAATAAAAACCACCAAGAAAGGCTCTTGATATTGGCCAACTGATTGGGTTTAGATGCAACATGAGTAAAGCTAAAAAATCAAAAGCTTAGCCTATCTTTCTGTATATTATACAAAACTGAAAAAAAACAAATGGGTATTAGGTAAAATATTAAGAGTCAGAAAAGCCCAAACTGAAAAGCAAAGCTCCCATTCTGAATCCTAGGACAATAATGGATGCGCCAAAGCAAGGATATCTTCCTGAATGTTCATATTCTGAATTTCACTGCTTTGGAGGTTTTAAGCCTAACTTTAAATATAACTTAAATGGTAACAGGGCATTTATTATTTTTATATTATAAAGGTTGTTATGATACACATCAGAATTAGTGATTATAGTTATGCTGCCTTGGACTGTACCCAACAGGTACAGCACAGTCCTTAAAAATCTCATTACTCTTCACCTTGCTCTTTCAAAATGTGCTTATTTCTAAAATATCAAAATCTTTGCATCTGTTGACAAAATGTATTCAAATCACAAATACATAGAATTTGCATATGCTCCATTTTACATTAAAACAGGGGGACTCAACCTACAGCCTGTAGGCAAAATGTGGCCCACAGAGACATTGCATCTGGCCCATAGGGCTCCCCATGATTCTGGAAATTTGTTGGTGGAGCAGTGGCTACTAATATAGATATCTTTCCTTCTGCCAAATTCCCAAATCAAATGCAGCCAGCTGGAGCCAGGCTGTGCCCTATTTCCTCATGGGACCAGGTAATACTCTGTCCCCTTGCTTCTGGATTGGAGCCAGGCCACAACTCCTTACCTCCTGTGGGGCCAGGTTGAGGCCAGGCCATGCTCCCTTCCTCTTCATGTGGCAGGGTTGGGGCCTGGCCACACTTCTTGCCTCCATGGGGCCAGATCATGCTTTCTTCCCCTTTGCAGTACCAGGTTGGGGACTGGCCATGTCCTTTTCCCCCATAGGGTTGGGTCAAATGCCTTTTCCCTAAGAGGCCACATTAAGACTGGCCATGGGCAACTGGTGCCACCTTAGGGGGGCACATACCCTCCCCAGAGACCAATCAGCTCCTGGTCAGTTCCCCCCGCAGCCAGTCTCGCTGACCAGGCAAGGTCCCCGCCCCGCAGCCAATCTCACCAATTGCAAGGTAGACAATCACTGTGGCCAATTCCGGAAGTGGCTGCAGACACTCCCTGGCTGATGCTTACAGAGGAGACACCAGTGGTCCTGCCTGCCTTCCCTGCCCATTGCCTAAGCAATGAGCACAGTCGGTCAGAGGTTCACCGGTACTCTCAGGGGGTGCACGTGCAACCCTGTGAATGCCCTATGTGTTGCTACTGGGACTGGCTGATATGCTTGCACCCTCTCCCCTGCTCCCATCCATGTGGCTGGACATCATCCACAGCACTGGCCCTGTGCACCAGATCAGGACCACTGACTGAACCTTGCCCATGGATGGACCAGGCACTGCCCATGTGGCCCACAGGGGAAAAAGTCTGAGCACAACTGCACTAGAAGGAATCATATTTTTTCTCCCCCTGTCAATGAAACTTTCAAGGAAAAGATAGCTCCTCATTCTAAAGAAATAAAGAAAAAGATTTCTAGAGGAGGACACAGCTTATCATTTAGCATGTATAAATATTTTCATTGAGATCTGGCTTACTACATTGTTTATGGAACAATGCTTTATGCAGTGTTTTAGAAAGTATTCAGAACACGGGAATATCAGAAAAAAATCATACTACTATTTTGCACTCTTGTGGAAAGACTTACTATAAATTGTAATTATATATTTCCTTCCTTTTTCTCCTTTGTCTCTCAGTTAGCAAATAATTTGGCATTGTTCTTCCTGTCTGTGCTTCCTATCTAAACTAGGCTTTCAATTGTCTATATGAGCTGGTATAATTGACTAGGTCATAGAAAGGCTGGCTTAGTGGTTAGTACATTCAGAGAAGGCAGGAGCCAGCAGTGTAGTCTAAAATTCAGATTGAGTCAGGGGTTGGGAGTCAGGTTACTAGATGCAAGGAGGAAATCTTGGGGAAGAGTTTGAAACAGACTGGATCAAGGTTGAGGCAGTTGAGACTGTCCTTGGATTTAATTTGGATCCAGTAACTGAGTCCAAAACTCAAGCAGGATCAGGTCTGGGAATCAGATGCCAAGTTATCATATCCAAGGGAAAATGCAAGGTTGGAGTGCAAGAACAGAGTTAAGTAGGGTAATGAATCAGGAAAGCTGGAGAGCACAGGAACATAGAGGGTTTTTTTTATTATTATTACAAAAGTATCAAAATTCCACTAGTCTCGCACCTGCCTCTTTCCTTTTAACTTTGTTTCCATTTTCTTATCTTATTCTTTCACTCATTTCTTTGTAGGCAGATTTTCTTAATAGCTATTTCCATTGTTATCCAGTGCCTCCTTCTGTGGGTACCTCCATTTGCTGCCCCACTTAGCCTACCATATAAGCCACATCCTCTCACAACAGTTCAAGTGGTCCTTCCTTGGAAGACTTAAGGCCAATGTCAATATCCACATTTAAAAACATACAATATTTTAACAACTTTTCTTATAAAAGACACTTGTTTTAAAATCCCTAAAGCACTCTTTATATCTTCATAGATTTCATAGACATTAGGGCTAGAAGGGACCTTGAAGATCATCAAGTCCATCCCCTTGCACCAGAGGCAGGAAGTCAGCTAGTGTCAAAGGATCCCAGCAAGATAAGCATCCAAACATTTCTTGAATGAGTCCAGAGTGCCTGCACCACTTCTGGAGGAAGTCTATTCCAGGCCTTGGGGGCTTGGACAGTGAAGAAGTTATCACAGAATCATAGAATCAATGAGTCGGAAGGGACCTAGACAGATCATCTAGTCCGACGCCCTGGCATGGGCAGGAATGAACAGTGGGGGTGGGAGAGGTCATAAGACCCCAGCCAGGTGCCTATCCAGTCCAACCTTGACAGGCTCAGAAAATGGGTGGATGAAAACCTGATGGCATTCAACACTGAAAAATGCAAGGTCCTCTACCTTGGGAAGGAAAACCTATAGCATTCTTTTAGGTTCGGCAGTGCTACGCTTGCTAGCACCACGGCTGAAAGGGACTTGGGGTCTTGATTGACCACAAAATGAATATGAGCCACCAGTGTGATGTTGCAGCTGATAAAGCAAGCAAAACTCTGACTTGCATCCATAGATGCTTCTCAGGTAAATCCCAGGATGTCATCCTTGCACTGTACTCGGCCTTGGTGAGGCTGCAATTCAAGAAGGATGTCAAGAAGCTTGAGAGAGTTCAGAGGAGAGCCACACACATGATCAGAGGGCAGGAAAACAGGCCTTATGATGAGAGGCTGAGACCTCTTCAGCCTGGAAAAATGCAGGCTCAGGGGGGACCTGGTGTCTACCTACAAGTATATAAGGGGTGTACATCAGGATCTGGGGAATGCCTGTTCACCAGAGCGCCCCATGGGATGACAAGGTCAAATGGTCACGAACTCCTCCAAGACTGTTTCAGGCTGGACATAAGGAAGAACTTCTTCACTATCCGAGCCTCCAAGGCCTGAAACAGACTGCCACCAGAGGTGGTGCAAGAACCTACTCTGGACTCCCTTAAGAGACATTTGGATGTTTAACTTGCTGGGATCCTGTGACCCCAGCTGACTTCCTGCCCCTGGGGCAGAGGGCTGGACTTGATCTTCTGAGGTCCCTTCCAGCCCTAATGTCTATAAAATATATGAAATGTTACCCTTCCTTTTTTTCCGACTCCCTACATATCTACACATCTTTTATGATGTGTAAAATTTGCTCTCTCTGTAAAAGTTTGTTATTAAAACCTTTCCACTCAATAAGTTACTCAGTCCTTGTAGTCAAACCCTATAAAAACTCCAATCACCCATCTTTCTATTTCTTCTATATCTCTTCCTCTTCCAGATCTTCATAATCTTGACTAGTATAATATCTCAGTTCATACATTCCTAATTTAACACAGTCATCCACTTTGAAGGCAAGGCCCTTAAAATCAGCAAGTTCCTTTATTTCCATAGGCTCATTTTAGAACATTCAAATCATCCTAAAGAACCTGTGCTTCTGTACCTTTGGGATAAAACCAGACAAAATAATTTCCTGCAATGTTCCCAGCAAAGACATTGCTTTACAAATAAAACCCATCACTCTATCCCACACTGTCCTTACAAAATCTTACTCCCAGAATACATGACTTACAGCAAAACCCATTTTTCTTTTTTTTTTTAAATTTTGAAATACATTCCCTCCCCTTCCCCTAACCATTTCTGACTTTCTCTCTGTCCTCTCTATCCCTTATAAGTGACCACAAGTAGTACTAGGTAAGCTAAATTCTTGTATCCTATTATTGTAACAAGCTCCTTTTTATATTGTAAATAGTTTTCTGTTATGTCTGTATTGATTTTTACTGTTATATTGTATTATATTGTATTCCTATCATTTTTGCATTGATTTTTATTGTTTCATATTACTACTGTATGGTTTAGGCCTGTGTCTGTAAAGTAATGTCAGGTTTCCATTTTGTGTGTCGATCTTCCACCTTGTGTCCCCTGCCCTATACAATATGTTGCAACTATAACTCATACCTACTCCTCCTATGTAAATTGGTTTTCCTTGAATGCCTGAAACAAAAGAGTGAATGGATGAGTGAAACACAATGATATCAGGATCCTCTGCTAAATCACCCCACCATCAAAACCTATACCTGGACCAATGACCCAACCATTGGAACCACCCTCCACATTCAAGAAACAAAAGATGAGGCAACCCACCATTGTGGCAAGGCTGAACATGGAGAAAGAACCTGACTGGCCATCGAGGACCCCCTCCCAGCTTGGATAGTTAGATATCAACCCCACCCAAGTCCTTCAACCAAGGACTTGGACTATGTTTCTCTTTCCTACCTGGACTCCAACCCTTCCAATGAGTCTCTTTCTCCTGCTACCATTGTGAGTGTGTGTAGGAACCAAGCTGTACAGTACAGTGTTCAGTTAATAAAACTGTTATTTGGACCCCTGAGTTGGGTTTTGCTTTACTATGGTCCCGGCCCTGCTCCGATCTCTGCTCCTCGCCCCTCTAACTTCTGTCTCATTTCTCCCTCTCCTGCTTCTGGCTCACCACCACCTCCAGCACCTGTCCCATGCTCCTGTGGCTGCAGCCATCCTGAGCTCCTCTCTGCCCGCAAATCCCTGTTTCTTTCCTATTGCCTCATTCCCACTGCCTTTTCTCTGATCTCTGCCGCTTGCTCTTTAGTTACCAAGCACCCCAAGCACAGGTACCACAGGCACCAACACACATACACTGTCAGCTGAGTCAGTGTTTAACCTGTGTGTATAAGTGTATGTATGTGCAGGCCCTATAAGAAGAGGCTATGGGACCTGAACCTGTTCAGCCTCCACAAGAGAAGGCTGAAGGGGATCTGGTTCCCTGTTACAAACTAGTCAGGGGGACCAGCAGGCACTGGGGGAGTCCCTGTTCCCCCAAGCACTGCCAGGAGTGACCAGGAATAACGGTCACGGGCTGGCAGAGGGTAGATTCAGACAAAATATCAGGGGCGCTACTTCACGGTCAGGACGGCTAGGATCTGGAAACAACTTCCAAGGGAAGTGGTGCCGGCTCCTACCCTGGGGGTCTTTAAGAGGAGGCTAGATGTACACCTTGCTGGGGTCATTTGACCCCAGTACTCTTTCCTGCCATGGCAGAGGGTCAGACTCGATGATCTGCTCAGGTCCCTTCCAACCCTAGAAACTATGAAACTATGTGTGTATTGTGTATGACTTCATGCAATTATCATTAGGGTGTGTATGTGCTTGAACTGGTGAAATGTGGTGTATGTGCAATTGTATACCACACCCTTCCGTCTAACAGCATGATAGTGAGATCCTGAGCACCGGCCTGACCCCACAGGGCAACAGACTAACTGTTTCTTCTGCTGCACACCTCTCTCTGGGGCATCTGGGTATTTTCCCCAGTCCTCACCTATACTGCAGCACACACATGGGCAATATTTTCCTTGCTATCTCTCACACAAGATCACCATACAAAACTGGTGAGACTGGGCACCTTTGTCTGACTCCCAATAATATTTTAAAACCCTTACTTATGTTTCCATGTATTAATCCTGCTCTCTACCTGCTTGTATACAAGTTGTATGCATTGGACCAGTCTGTCCAGGAAACCCATTTCTCTTAATACCTTGAATAAAAACATGTGGGTTACCCTATCATATACCTTCTCTAGGTCTAAAGTTAGAAGTGCTGATCCCAGTTTTCTTTCTGTATAGTACAGCATTCCATCACAAAAGGTTCTCAGTGCATCTGTGGCATGTCTTCTCAGTACCGTACATGTTTGATCCTCATGAATAATGAGGCAATACTTCATGTATCCTTAGCATTAACATTTTTTCAGTATCTTGTCATCAGTATTTAATAAGGTGATGGGCTGCCAGTTCTTGGGGGGCTCTTTATCTCCCTTTTTAACTATTAAAACCACAGTTTCAGCCATAATATCACCTACCACTAATCCTTTGTCTAAAATCTCTTTAAAAATATCCAGTAGATCAGGTCTGATAATATCCCAAGATCTTATATAAAATTCAGTTGGGAGTCTGTTGCCTGGGGTCTTCCCTTTTTTCAGTCTTCAAGCCACTTCTTCAAAGATATTTCTTGCACCATTTCTTCTGCTTTTTCACTCCAACTTTCTTTTCTAATTCTTTTAAAAAGTCCTACATCCTCTCTTCCTCTACATCTCTTAAATGGTACAAATCTTCATAAAATCAATTTGCTGTCTCCAAGTTATCTTTTGTTTCTTCTTTTCTCACCCCTCCCTCTCCTATCACTGCCAACATTTCTCTTTTATTGCCCATTACCTGGCTGGAAATATAGGGGGAACATTCCTCATTCTTCACCATCCATTCCTCCATTTCCACTTGCCCTGTTCCATCTCCTTTGCCTGTTTCCCTCCTTCTACTTTCTTCAGTAATCTTTGAGTTTCTTTCTGTAGCTTTCTATAGCCTCTTTACTTGTCCTCTAGTCATTTTTTCCCTTCTTTTTGGAAAAATTCTTTGCTTCTTTTTTTGCCATTCCCCACCATTCTTGGCTTGACTTAAGGTCTCCTTTAACCATCCTCCATTCTTTATATCTCTGGTGGACCCTCCAGCAGCATTCTTCCTCTAGTAATACACTAATGTTTAGTTTCCAGATTCCTCATCCTTTAGTAAGGTGGTTGCCCAGTATTAAAACAGATCTTAACAGAGTGGTTTGAAAAGAACATCATTCTTTTTTTCCACTTTAAATTTTCATGATAAACAGACAAAGTCTGTTCTTGACTGACACATTCTCTCTGGATCCATTTTCATAAACACCTTCTCATTTTCCCAGATATTGGTTAATACTTCCTCTTTTAAAATCCTTTTTAAAAGACTGGATGTTCTGTCTAACCCTCTGTCTTCTCCACATCCCATTCTATCCCCTTTGTCTAAAAAGCAATTAAATTTATAATGATGATCAGCAGTCTTCCTCCTACAAATACCGATCTTGAGTTTTTAACAAAAAAAATCCCTTGCATCTTTATTTCTTCTGGGGCGTATATGTTAAGAAGACCTATTACTTTTCCTTCCACCTTATATGTTAGATGCAGCAGTCTTCCACTTACCAACTCCTCCTTAATTATTTCTATCCAAGGGTGCCTAATTAAGATTTTTACAGCTATTTGAGTTGGTATAAAAGATATTGGATTTACCCAAAGGACCTTGTCTGCCTAATTAAGATTGCCACCCCCGTTGAGCAGATTTCATTGGTCCCAGACCACACAGATGGGCTTCTTTTTCATTTATTTTCAAAATCCCTTTCACCCAGAATGCCACATTCTTGTAAGCATAGGATGTCTGTCTCTGTTTATTTAAAAAGGTCTCCATGCTGTCCTACCTCTTCCTCATTAGCATGCTCCTTACATTAATCAATGCTACTGTCAGTGTCATTAAAATATTTTAAAATGTTGTCATCATTCTTTTATGTTTCTTCTTCATTACTCAGGACAGGCAGTATCAACTCTTCTCTACTCTCATCCCTGTTGTATATACCAACTTTTGTACCTCTTTAAAATCTAAGAACTCCTCTACCACCCTCCTCTATTGTTGTTCTAAGGCCTCCTTGACCCACTTGGGGCTCAACACCAATGATACTAATGGTGAGAAATTCAGTTTTTCTTCGGGCATTCCTTCACAAATCTTTGCCTTTTTCATCCCTTTCACATTAGTTTTCTTCCTATTCCCTGAGGCTACCTTGCCCTCTCCTTTCTCTTCCCCTTCTTTCACTGGGTCTTGTTCACTACTTTCTTCACTTGTTTCTTTCTCCTTTTCCTCCTCCTTGTCCTCCATCTATGCGTTCCCCCTTTGTATCCTCACTCTGGGAAGTCTCAATATTTTTTTCTTCTGATTCCACAGTTTCTTCTTTTTCACTCTCTTGAGGTGTCTTGGGGACAATGCCACATTCACTTTGCTTTCCCCCTTTCTCTCCCTCCCTTTTTGGCTCTAAACTTTGCCTGTCTGCTGCTTTCTTTTCTCAGTTTTTGTGTCTCTTACTGTATTTGCAAAGGACTTTAGACATGTTTTAAATATGTGTACTTTACCCCCACATTTCCATAATGCCTTACAGTCTGCTGATGATATATATCTCCTTTCCTTGCATTTTAAACATAGTTTCTATACAGCTCACTGCCAGGTGTCCCTCCTTACTGCACTGGCTGCATCTTGCAGGTTGACCAAAATGGATGATAAACCTTTGGTGTGTGCCCAATGTTATTACTGGTGGAACATGCTCTGCAGCATCTTGGCTTCCTACATTTCTTTTCAACACCACCCATGCCTTCCTCAATAAACTCCACATCCCATACCTATTGCAAAATGTATTTACCCAGTATACTTTCTCAGTTTTGCCCTCCAACTGAATTTTTACATCAAGTGCTATAACTAAATATGAAAACATTATGATTCTATGGTGTTTCATCAGAATGAAACTTATAAATTGTAAGACCTGTTCATGCTTCCATTCAGTGGTGCCATGATCCAATGATATCCTTCAGTAGTTTAAAATGTGAATGACCAAGTACACCTGTTGGTAAAAATGATCAGGCTGTTCAGCTTATTTAGCCTGACCTTCAAAGCTGCAAGAAATATATCCTTTATGAAGCCATATCTCAACATTTCTGGCCTCTTTCCTTCAGTCCCTTCCACCACCAAAGTCACCTTAACCAGTAGGACCTTCCCTCCTTCATTTTCCTAGACTCCCTAATTCCTTCTGCTTTTGTCCACTCTACTAACCATCATCCACTGTCCCACCATCTTAATATTATCTAATTCTTTTGTCTCCCTTGCTCATTCTCCACCACTTGCCTTTCCCTGGACATCTACCATAGTCCCCTTACTCGCTGCCTATTCTTGTCCTTCTTTTGCTTTTGCTGATCTCTGCTGCTGTCTGCTTACTGTTTCCCATTTATCACTCATTGCCACATCTTTGTCCACCACTGTAGTGCTGCCTGGGTCAGTTGCCATGGTATCTGTCTAAAAAGAGTAGAACTTTCATACCCTCTGCTCCTGTCACTACTGCCACTCTGTTGATCCCTCCTTTTCCCCTCAGCTTGGATCAACCTGCACTTGGTCTTTGCCAAAAGGCTGAGAAACCAGGAAACAGAGAGTCTTACCAAAGCAAACTTTAATCAGAACTGTTGGCTGCCCTGGAGACTGTTGTCACAGTTGAAAGCTGTTCCTCCAGGTTCAGGATGCCCAGACAGAGGCCAGATGGAATCATTAGCTGGGCTAGTAATCAGCATTACTGCACAGTAGCATCCCATCATGGTTGCCTAGTGATGCTTACTGCACAGCAGGTCACTACTACTGCACAGTACTAAACAGCTACTGTGCAGTAAGCATCTCATGTAGACACAGCCACTAAGATTTGCAGTCCAATTTTGAAGTTAAAAGATTAGCAGTGCAGATGAAGTATGTCACATATATGTAGTTATCTGTGCAACATTTCTTTCTCCTTTTTTCTTTTCTACATCTACACACGTGCTTTACTGTGCAGTAGACTAATTTACTGCATAGTAAAGCATCGCTGCATACAAGTGTGCCACAATTAGGGCACAGTAGACTAATTTATTCTAGCACAGGATAGTTCCATCAGACACAGGAACAATCTGGCAGCAGAGTAAATTATATACAGAAATACACATGTAGATGGTGACATCAGGATTAATTTACTCTGGCTCAAATTGCACCAGAGTTTTAGTCACATTAATTGTATACATAGATGCACCCACTGTCATTTTTTAAATCTTTCTTTATTAAAGAAAATCCAGAGTCATTTGTTTAATTTCTCTCTCAAATTTAATGAAGTTAAAATAGAGCTTCATTTCCCTAAAATGTATACGTGGAGAAAATTTTAGGATGCAAGATAATTTTACAAGAAATTAATTCACAGACTGCTAAAAGGAAACAGAATACATACAACTAGAGATTTCTTTTATGAAATAAGGAATCTAATAGTATATTGGGATATCCAATACTAACATATTAAAAATGGAATATAAATCAAAACTCAAACTACAAATACAAACTTTATTTTCAGAAAAAAAAACATAATTTCATCCTAAGGGAAATGTGTATAGGCTTAAATTTCTAACATGCTGTCAGCATTGCAAATCAAACCATATGAAAAATTCATTTATTACATAAGAAATTTCCAAACCCAAGCCCATCTCTTTCACTGGTGACGTCTAAAAATAACATTTTTAGGAAAAATATAATTAAAAACAAAAGCAGATATACTTCTGGTATTCAAAACCAATAAGTAAAATTTTCAGGATGTATTTTGCTGGTGCAGCATTGAATCTTTGCATACTATATATTTTCAATAATTTTAAATAATATTTTTTTAATTAGAAAAAAGCCTTTTATGTCATTTTAAAAGTCTTGTTAAAGATGTGATTTATCTACTAATTGAATGTAAACATAACTCCAGCCTATGAGGGGTATAAATAATAGTACTTATTTTTGACCGTAGGCTGTTAGGTAACAGATGGTAAAGTCTTGTTCTATCTCTTAAGGTCTGTAAGAAGCACACAAAGACCAGGAGAAAGTTCCAGATAATGCCTGAACCAGTTCCATATGTGGACATGAAAGAAGCCTAGTAAGAGGGCTAGAGGTTGGGTACTGCCTGAAAAAAACAATTTTGAGGGACTCTGAGCAAGAAAATTCTCTCCTATTGTTTAATCCCTCCTGTGAAATTGGGATTTTCTGTATTCTTACGTGTATTCTTGCATCAAAGAAATACATACTTCCACTCATTAACAGCCTACAACATACTAAATTATGGCTAGCTGCTCAGAATGACAGTGGTAACAGAATATTTCAAGAAGAAGTCACCTCTCCATAGCAGTGATTTGTAAATTTATATTTATATGTTATTTGGTAGGGTTTTTTCCCCACTAAGGGTGGGTGACTGGAGCACCAGATCTGGGTGTTGATTCTTGAAGGGGCACAAAATTGGAGACTGCTCTCAATGCTGACCCGCCTCTGGTTCTGTTATCACTTTTGAGGTATAGGATTTTGATTTAATTGCAATATCTGTGCAATGAAATATAGATTTTTTGGCTATATGAAATATTTGACAATGCTAAACATAATACGGATTTCCATACAATATGAAACACCTGTCAGTGAAACACATGGAGTATTTCCTCACATTTTGTGATGTTTAAATACAACGGAGTATGTCCTATGTAGTTCTCACTCTAACAGGGTAGATGTAACAGGGGACTCAGACCCTGTTACTTGGGAGTAAGGGAAGGGAGGAGAGAGAACTGTGGCAAGAAGTCAGGAGACTCCTGTCCCTTTAAGAAGACACAGCAGGGTCAGGTGGCTGCATGGGACCACAGCTGCAGGAGGGCAGGCTAGCCCTTGATTGACAGGGAAAACCCTATACAGGGCTAGGGAAGGCAGGTGACCAAATAGGGGGTGTTGCTCCAAGATCCATGCTAATTAAAAGCTCCCTGCACTCAAAAATGATGGTGGGGCTCTTTGAACTAAGGTTCATTGAATGAGCTTTAGTTTAAAGCACTGTGGCTGCCGCCATCTTTCAGCATGGGGATGTTGATACATGTGATGCTGAAGGCTGCTGGAGTGTATTAATTTCCACTCTCCAGCAGATTTGATTAATCAAGTCTGGAATTACAGACTTGTTGGAGCAGGCTTCTTGCACATGTATATTAGCCCCAAGAGCTGAAGGCTTGAGTGAGGCAACAACCCAGAGCTGGGTAGACTTTTAGTTGGAAACAGTGTTTTGTAATTTAAGCTGTATACTGAAGGACCAGATTGTGGCTATGGGAGAGATCTGGAGGCCCTGAAAGGGTGCCTGGCAGGGCACTCAGCATTAGGCAGCCTAGCCTGGGTCAATAAACTGAAGGCTAAGGGCTGGCTCAGAGTGAGAGACACAGGGGCCAGAGGCACAGAGACACAAGAGAACCAACGGGGTTGAGACCAAGGGAGCTGGGCTGAAATTAGCGGACCAGGGCTGGAGGTCTGCAGCCAAAGGAAAGGGAGGCTAAAGCCAAGAGGGCTGAAGCCTCTATAAGGGGCAGAACTATGTTCAGAGTAATATCTGCAAGGCATGGGCATGGGCATGGCTGTAGGAGTGGAAAGAGACCATGAATTTAGCCCTTAAAACAAATAAGACATAAGGAACTGGTACAGAGATAGAAAGAGAGCACCTTAAGCACCAACCTCTGACGGTAGCTTCCTTTCATCAAGTTTTACAACAAAGATGTGGCAGGAAAGAAATGAAGGTGGGACCCTGGGAGGTGAGGGCAAGAGCCAGGCAGGACTGAAGCAACAACTGTGGGGCATTACAGCAACCCCTGGCACCTCAGCTACTACAGTAAGGTATAGTATAAGTAACTTTTTGATGACATGTTTTTCCTTTAAACTTCAGAAAAGAAGCATCTTTTATTTGCAACTACATACTAAATTCTGGAAAGAAACAGAATCAGAAGTGTGAAATAATTGCATGATTTTTTTTGTGGGTGTTTGTGCAGGAGTGAGATGTCTTGCTTTGGATGTCATCTCAGCTACTGACCTTGTGGGGTTTTTTTCTTTCTATAAGTATAACTGTCATAGCTTGTTATGGTCTCATAACTGCTATATTTTCAGTGCATTTCCCACTGCAAGAATTTGTCCAGATGAAATAGATTTTTCTCTGTATATTTTCAGCTAGTCTTAATTACAGAAGGTTGTGCCTTGGCTACATTCCCCACTTCCTAGTAAGAAGGGTAGGAGCTCTCTGTTTACTGTAATTTTATTACATTACTATAATTATATTAAAAAATAAAATAGTGTAAGAAGGTGTTCAAACCCTTATGAAAATTGAGGTATGTTGCATCCATTTCTTTTTTCATTCCCATCACTTTGCTGTAGAGTGGGTGCATCTACACATGCAAGTAATGAGAAGCAATAAACTCCAGAATAGTTTAGGCTGGAAAGCCTATTCTCAGGCACAACATCTACACATGCAACTGGGACAGCAGCTATATGAGTCGGGGCCAAGCAGTTTATGCCAGGGCCACTCCTGCTCTGCTCTGCACCAAGCTCCAGGTGGTAGAGTCAGATGGTGTCAAGACTGGCTGGGGCACGAGGGTGCTGAACATGCAGAGCCCTATGGGTAGACAGTAGGCAGGAGTCTGGCCCCCTGCTGCCCAGGCTGACTGGGTACAATTCGTCTGTGGTCAGCATACATGTGCATTTATTTTATAAACATAGATTTCATAGACATTAGGACTGGAAGGGACCTCGGAAGATCACTGAGTCCAGCACCCATTTAATTGCAGTTAATTTATTGTGGCCTAATACCATTGCACATGTAGATGGTGATGCTTTACTCTAAAGCTAGTTAGTTTAGTTTACTCCACAGTAAAGCGTACATATAGACTTGGCCAGTGAAATCAAGTTGGTTAGGCCTGACTTGCTCTTTAAAGGTTCATGTTAGCATTCAGCAGAAACTTACCATTATTTTTTCCATTTTGAAATGTAGGCACTATATTTACCCCTTTCCAATGTTACAAACTTCACCTACCTTCACAAGCCCTCAAACATAACTAATTAGGTCTGCAATAATTATTTTAGCCATCCTTGAATTTTACCTTTCCTTGAATACTCAGAAATGAATCTCATCAGAACCTGATGACTTTGAAAATATTCAGCTTCTCTAAATAATCTCCAACCAGTCTTTTCCTTTCTCTAAAGCTGCTTACACATGTGCTCATGTGCATTCTAGCTAGAATGTGTCAGAGAAGACTTAACTGAGTCTGCTCCACTTTCTAATTAGAACACCCAGCCTTGCCTCACCATGTGTAATTAAGCCCCCACGCCTTTTTAAATATTCACTGGGGTGCTTTATTCAAACCTTGTTGAATGAGCTTTAGATAAATCATCCTGTGGCCATTTAAAAATGTGTAGAAGCTTAATATACCTTACAGTGGTCCATTTTAATTAGAGTGGCTGTTCAGGAACCACTCTAATTAAGATGGCCCCCCTCACCCCTGAGCATGTGTGTAAGCAGCCTTAATGATTATCTACCACTTTGTCTTTCCTGCTAACTGTTTTTATCCTCTGACAGCTGACCTCACTTTTGTGAAGATTGAAGTAAAAAAGCATTAACCCTTCATCCTCTTCCATATCATGCTATATTAGCACCCCCACACACAACTCGGTGAGTAATCATCTTGTTTCTCTCATACTTATAGAATGTTGCTTTGTTGCCTTTTGTATACTTTTTTTCTAGCTTTGTCTCAATATGTGTTTCAGCTTTCTAACTTTCTCACAACATGCTCATCCTATACAGTTTTGCTGATCTTTAGTAACATGGTCATAGTCCTATGGTTTATAAAATTCTCTTTTAGTTAATGAAGAGATTATTACTTAGCCAAGCAGATCTCTTGGTACAGTTCCTATGGGTCCATTGCATCAGGATAGTATGCTCTGTGTCCTTAGACATTATCTTCCTATGGACAATAAATTGTCCCGGACTGCTTTCTCCTAAGGCTTGATTCCATGGGATTCTGCTTATCAGTTTTCTGAATTTTGTTCAAGTTTGCTTTTCTAAAGCCAAATTATTTTTATTCCACTGTTCTTATTTCTTGATTTTTTTTTTTTATTCAGAACTTTCTAGAATTTACAATCAAAAGCTTAAAGGGACATGTTTAGTTATTAAATGCATCCAACAAACAACATGCACTTCCACTCTATCCTTTCACCCCTGATATCTTTAATTATACCCATGAGTATAATTACATTTTCTTTTTTGGCATAATAAACAACAGGATGAAATTTGTGCCCCAGGATAATTAGAAAATTGTTTATTTTTACGGATTAATCCTAACATACTCATTCTCTTTATGGTCTTTAAGAAATTATTTTAATAATAAATGCAATTTTTAAAAAATGGTTGGGGAGGAACGTAAAAGTTATTACAACTTTCAATGATCAAAGAAACTCTTTAAAAAATCCTTTCAAGTTTTAGTTTATTAAGAATTACTTTCTGACATTTCTTTCCCCTGCATGTAGTAATAGAGTATCAAACATTCATCACTAGGGCTTTTATTAATAAATCTAGTTTTTTTTTTTTTTTGGACAATACATGTAGCTGAATCTGTGAGAACATGTTTTTTCTGCATGTGTCAAACAACAATTTCAGAAACTTATACTGAAGAGGTGCTGAACATGGTTTACTTTTATCTGCATTTGTAGCTAATGTGTACTTAATACTAAGTCAGGAATAGCTGCTGCTAATAGCATTAATAAAAAGTAAATCCTCGGTTGGACATGACAGGCACTTCTTTGAAGCCTAGATGCCAGTCAGCTTAGTCACATTAAGTCCACTGCTAAATGTTTGGACTGTGCAATATTATTTAGCAGCCTCTGTCTAGTTCTATGTAGACAACCTTGTTTTAGTGTTTTTGCTACTTTTAGATGGAAAAGACTAAATTGCCATATAAATGTAACAATTTTACCCAATAAGGGGCACTCTATGGATCAGATTTTTGGTTTACTTTCTGAAAATACATTAAGGGTGCATCTACACAAGATGCTAACTGCTCAGTAGTCTAATAGCATTGCTCAGTACCACGCTGAGCAAAACTCATGCTAATACATTACCACACAGTGTGTCCATTGAACAAGGTTTAGTTAAAGCATCCCTGCTATGACTTTGAAGTGCATGCTTGCTGATACACAGGACGCTGGAGCTGTAATTACCACACTCCAGAAGAGCTGATTAACTGAGTCTGCTCCAATGCCCTGTAATTACAGCTTCTTCAGCTGATCTTAGGCATTGTATGCCATCAGCCACCCTCCCGCCTCTTCAGGTTAGGGACCTGTTGTTGAAATATTCTTCTTTGCTTAGGTTCAGCAGTCCAGGACAATTTAAGTCCTATGGTTTATAAAATTTATCTTGAACCAGGAAGGGGTCTCATACCAGGAAGTTTCATAAATCAGTTTGACCCCAATCAGTTAATGCTGATACTGAATAAAACCAGGCACATCTTAAACCAGTTTCAGCTATTTTGAAACTGGTTTATGTGCCCCAAGCTTCTGTTGTGTTACAGGTTTAAACCAGTTTCTGATCACTTAAACCAGTTTATGTATACCTTCTGTCCCTAGCCCAAAGGAAAAACCTGAACATTCCCATGCTCCCAGTTAGATTCCCCAGCCCCTGGTTCAATTCACCTGGGAGGTAGGGAAGCTTCAGGTATCAGCTGGAGCCCAGCAGCACTCAGCCTGAGCAGCCCCAGCTCCCAGGCAGTGCACGGTGACCTGCTGAGACACACTGCACCTGTACCATGGGGCAGTTGGCCACGTGTGTTCCAGGTGTGGAGGGTGGAAATCCCTGCCATGAGACCTCAGAGGCCCTGATTCTCGCTGCTGCAGCTGGTGAGTGTGGGGCTTTTTTAAAGTGCTGGAACTAGGCTGGGGCCAGGCGAGGGATGGGGCTGGTCAGAGCAGCCATAGGGGCTTCTCCCGTGGCTCCTTCTGCTCAGAGAGAGGTAGGCACAGCCGGAGGAGCTGCAAGAGAAGCTGCAGCCAAACATCTGTGCCTGCCTCTCCCCAGCTGGTCCAAATCACCAGATCTCTTCGAATCAGCACCAAATCTTTCAAAGCTGATTTGGCCGAATCGATTCAGGACAGTGATCTGAATCTCCAAATCAAATCACTGTCCTCCAAATTGGCCAAATCCAAATCAAATAGTTCCCTATTTGCACAAACCTACTGCCCACCCCGAGGCAAACCCCTGTTGGGACCTGGGGTCTGGGGCTAGGGAATGGGGGATAAATACCCCTTCCCCTGCTCAAACTTACTGCTGGCTGAAACTGTGGATGACAAATGAAACTATGAAATTATGAAATCCCAGAGGCACCTGGAAGCAGGAAGAGGAAGTAATGATCAACCCTGCAAAGTCCTGCTGCTGTAATTCTGGACTGCAAACCCCAGAAACTGGAGTCAGGGGACAGGAAGAGGAAGTGAACACACAGCCAGAGAGCTATGCTCTAGCACCCCCGAACTTCTGACCTGAGCCACTGCAGGCATGTGGCTACATTTCCTGAATCAAAGGTAAATGTCCACTTCTGTTTCAATTTAATCTGTGCAGTTTAGACTACCTGCAAAGACTGAATCGATTCAGCCTCAGGCTTTTTGACTGTTTGTATTGAGCCTTTGGGGCTTTGCAACATTGCAACAAATTTAAAAATGATAAGTTTACTCATTTTCCTGCTCTGGATGTAATAGAAAATGAGGGAAGTGTACTCCTTTATTTCAGGTGCCTAGTTTTCATGGTGATATGGGAAAGAAATTAATCTCACAACACTTTTGGCCCTTAGGCACCTGGGAACCTGATGACCTGGCACCTGGGAACCTGGTTATAAGGCCAGACCTGAGATGCAAGCTTCAATGGTCTCAAAGAATCTCTGATCTTTAGCTGAATGTGGTTTATCTTACAAACAGCAAAACACCTAGCCTGAACAACTGTAATCCCTTGGCCATCTCAACCCTCTGTTGGTACCGCACAAAATACATTTAGTTAGTGATCTGTGCAGGGACCATCGAACATGCTTCAAAATGTGTGTTGAATAGATCCTTAACCTTCTGTACTTCTTGACTGACAGGACTGCCCTTTTAAATTTAAAAGGATTGTGCATATATTTAGGGAAAAAAAGGTTTGGTATGGCTCCATATACTTAATCACATACACCCTTCTGGTAGTTAACAAACCATGAATTCAGCCATAGCTATTTCTTTTTCTTTTAATCTGCTATTTGGAGAAGACAGTGAAGTATTTTTGAGAAAGGACAAGTAACAACTCAAGCACACAGTTCTTAAGATAAAGACACAGCCTCAACTATTCAGATTGCTGTCTGCACTGATCAGTACTGTTTAAAATTTCATAAGGATATAAAAATAGTAACAATATCTTTTTACCTCTAAATTCTGGGCACCCAGGGAGTCTGTTTCCCATCATTGGTTTTCATGTCAATGTATTCTATCACAGGAACAGGAATATTACTTTTACTGTGATTAAGTTATCCATGAATATTGGTGTCTGTGTATCCAGTCTTGTTGTTTTCTCTGATAAGACTCTAAGCATAGATCCAGAAGAGCAGTTCACTGGCTTCCATGTCTTTCCTCCATTAACTGTAAAATTTATGTTTTTTCTCTGTCCAGATAAAGTCATTCTTAGCTGGTACATTAGCACTACCAGTTTTATGAAACCTTGCACAAATCCTCTGTAAAATCTCCACAGGTCTACAAACTATGCTGCCTTCTTCAGGTTTGTAGAATCCTTGCAGTGCTTTATATAATCCCCTGTTTATGGAGTTAGAGCTCTATCCCAACCATATTAAATCACATGTACCACAAAGTTGATGCAAGTTTGAACTCTGACTCTATTGGTAGTTTTCACTCCTACCAGATGTTCCTGTCATGTTTTATGGAAATAAATAAATCATCTAAGTATGTGAATTCTTCAGTGCTGAGGTTGGACCTCTGAGACCTCTCTGTTGCATTTGTGAGTCTGCAAGATGTTTTGCAAAATTGAAACAGAGTCCCAAAGGCATTTTTTGTTCCTTGAACCTCAGGTATTTCTTTGGTACCTCAGATTAAAGTTTTGGGGAAAACAGGTTATCATATCATAATTATTATGTCATAAGAGAAAGGATAATTATAATTATGTCAAAATAAGAGAAACTGTTGTAATAAATGTATAGGAAAGTTTAAAGCAACAAATATGCACTCAAGATAGCTATTTGACAAACTTCTATTTCCAGGTAAGAGCTATTATCATGAGGTGCAGCTAGTGAAAAATTAGACCATGAGGACAGGGTTAAATATAGCTGGTGGTCAAGAGCTGTGAAGCAGCGTAGGCACTAAAAGCACTATGGGCTGGCTTGAGAGAACATCCAAAGAAGGCAGCAAAAGAAAGTGAATAGAAAAACTGCTTTTACAAATCCTAGTGTGCTCAGAAAGTGAGGAACTTGGAAGATGTGATTGTTCTTCCAAGGGGATCCCAACATCAAAGTCCCCTGAGATGCTAAATTATATGCTGGAGGATGGATTTCTTGGGTAATCTACGTTAGACATTTCACAGTGTCATTTTTTTAAAAAGCAAAATAGGGTCTTAAAGTCGTATTGATTATAGGTAGCTTTTTGACTCACAGACAATTGAAGATATGTTAGTCACTTCCTTATGTAAAAATGCAATTACATAAAAAACATTCTTAATAAAATGTTAGGAAGAAAATACCTTTGGCTTGATACATAGTTCACATCAAATTAAAGTGGTCTGTATAAGGTCCCAAGGGTTGCTTCATGTGGTCCACATTTCCTTCAAATCCACATCACCTGGAGTCCAGGAAGAATGTTTCTGTTAACCCTCAGGAGTTCCACTGAAGGCTTCCAATGAACTCCACCCCTATACAACTGCAGAAGAAATATTGGTCACTGTGGCATTTATACTGCTGAGATCTCCATTTTTCAAGCTCTCAGTAGTAGCTGAAGATAAGTGGTCATTCATTTAACTCATGACATACCAATTTACTTCCCGTTCATATGTGTCTTTAGATATTTTAGATACTGAATTCAACATCAGGGTGACTTTCCAATTGTCGGTGTGTCCAAGCATATAACAATAGGTATCTAGGCAGCTCTTCACTTGAGCTATTCTAATAGCTGCTGCTGATGGCCTTATTATCTCAGCAGCTTCTAGTTTTCTGGATGTGGCTTTCCCATGCTTGGGAAATTGTATAGCCTTTTCCTTCTACCTTGCCTAAAAAGGTCAGTTAAGCTGGTGTCGACTTGCGGAAACAGTCTCTCATTTGACTCGTGATAACCTTACAAATAGCTTGCACCTGGAGCTCCTCCCATTTACGTTTGCTAGTCACTTCATTAACAATCATTCCTTGAAAAGTGTTTCACCTGGTGCAAAATATACATCCTGAAGCTGGAAATTAACAACTAATACCCAATTTCTGTTTCCACACTTGTAACTCCCTGGTCCATGTGTATATCCAGTATGTTCTTTTCCTTTACCAGTAAGTTACAAAGTCCCCACGTTAAACAGTTTATAATCTGACTTTTCATACAGCATTCTGTCCTGGCTTGCAACTAGGCATTGGATCCTCTCTACATTGTTAATTCCATTGCTTCACTTGGCTTTGCTATATGTCGGCTTGTCATTCCTACTGGTTTTTTTTAAAGGACAAGCCTCTTCACTGCAGTCACAGAAGTAGTTCCATAACTGTCTGGAGCTCCTTGATTTGCATTGGAAAACTCCTGGTCAACAACTTTGGTGCCACCATTCAATAGCTGAATGTCTGCCAAGCATTCACTGATTCCTCTAGGACCTGTAAATTTCATTTCAGGCTAAAATGCTTTTGCAGTCTTAAAGCTGCTGCCACCAATTTTATTACTCACTTATAAAAAATATCAAAGAGTTTGCTGGGACACTTCAAGCAGTAATTCCAGCATACACGGGTAGGATTTAATTTCCGCCTTACTCTCCGCCATTTCATGTAATAACTAACAGCATAACACTGATAATGATATGGCACCACATATTTGTATTCTTGCTGTTTACTCTGATCATTACAATAGCTTGGATAGGGTTATCATCAAAGCATACTAATAGGATTTGGACATTTAAAAAGAGAGGAGCATAAAATAAGCAGTGGAATAAAGAGAAACAAATGAGAAATAGAAATTGTCTATCTGAAATCTTTTGCTAAGTGATAAAGTCTCCTGAGGAAAGAAGTGTAGCCTCCATCCAGAATCATTAAAAACTGGGCTTTGGCAAAGCAGCTTTGAAGCTAATCTACCAGACAATTTCATATTAGCAAGGCAATGAATCAGATGACCTAGCAGATGTTGTTTTACTGGTATAATTGAAAGTAAAAACAGGAGACGTAATGGATTTCTGATTTCAGAATGTTTCTTCTGAATTACAGCCTGATCCTCAAAAACTATCCAGCACCCTCAGTTTTCATTTAGGTTGGTGGGTTTAGACTTGAAAACCAATACCTTGCCTAAGAAAAGCTAGGGGTCAACAAATCTTCACCTATGTGCAAAAGATGTGCAGGAGACTGAATAAATCTTCCACTGTTCTCTGGCAGGAGTAGTGTGCCAAGACATGCACTTTCAGAATTGCCAGCTCTCTATACATTTCTGAGAGAACACATTGCCACAAAGAGGGAAGGGACACCCCTTTTTCTACTTTGGCCAGCAGGGAGGGACTAAGTCACCAGAAGAGATATGTCCATGATGGTGTGATAGTTGCCAGTTTTGGGGGGTATTCTGCCTGGGATGGATATACTAAGCTTCATACCATTCAGTAACATCATTTTACTTCTTAGGGTTATTATTGCCATTATGTTTTATAATGCAATTGTTAGACTGGTCCATCTATACATCTCTTTTTACCTCCTGTGTTGTGTGCATGCACATTTTTCACTCTAAGTAGGTATAGCGCTCAATTTCGCGCAGCTAGAAATAAGAGCATATGGTGCAACCAAGTGATGAGTCACACCCAAGTAAATGCAATGTCAAGAATACAGCAATGGATACACTGGCTGAGTCAATGGCCAATAAGGTTTTCTTTTTCCCTTTTTTTTTAAAAAGTATATGTATATGTTTTACTAAGAACAAGTAAGACTGAAGCATTTACAGATGGATATGGTAGATAATACAGATTTTGTCTTCAATGTTAGGGAGTCCTTATTCTTTTCTTGACATGGAAATGGCAAACCCTCAGGTAGTCTTAACAATCATGTTAGGGTTATTATGTACTATATTACCTACTTTATGACATTATTGGTATATAAGAAAACACAGTGAGATCCAAATTAGTATGAATGTACAGATACATGGATTTAAGAAGACAAAGCTAGATAAGAGTATTATCTTTATTTAAAGACTTTCAACCCCTAAAGTAATCAACACATTTCCAAAAATCTTTTTGGAAAAAAGTAGCACTCTACTTCAGTTTTGAGGTAAGAGCCCAATTACTACTTTTTATGCTTAGTAACATGATATCCCTTTCCCCCCCTCTCTACAGAAGTATAACATCCCTCATCATGTGTTAATTACAAAATATTACCTTACTGAAGAGCTTACAAGCTATGTGATAATATGCATTTTTCCAGTTATTTTCAGTTGATAGCTAAACTTTGAATGGTTGATATCAGCTACCCAGTTACAGTACAGAATTCATTTAGGATTACAAAAAATGTTAATTTATTACCTGACACTTGGTATTAATACATAAGAAGGACCAAAGCAAATAATACACAATAGTATGTATGGATTGTATATCTTTAAGGTATAGGCAGAGCCAGAGAGTACTAGCCAAAGTACTAAAAGAGGGGTCTTATGGTAGTTTGGGTGCTGTTGCTTTATATAAATAAACTTTGTTCTTAAAGTAGCTTGTGCCTCAGTGACCTGAACCCACACTATGATGTAGTACACTAGTGTAAAATTCCATTGCTTCACTTGGCTTTGCTATATGTCGGCTTGTCATTCCTACTGGTTTGTACTGGTAATAGTAAAATAGTAGGTTTTATTCCTTGTTATCCACTGGCTGCCCTTTGGCAGCAGCTGGATGGACTAAAATCCAGTGGGCCCCAGATTAACTGAAATGTTGCCACGTATTCAAAGCAAACATAAGTTTCCAATCTTACAGTGGGAAGCTAATTGATATTGTTGACAAGCTAGAGATAAAAATAAAATGGCAATGAAAAAATACTCAGTTTGTGGCTATTCCAGAAAAAAAAAAAAGCACCTATAGCAGGGGTAAAGATCAGTCAGACAGTAGGTCTAATTCAGAAAATATATACCAGAGAGGGGCACAATAAAATTAAAGATAAGTTTCAGGATGTATTTGTGCAACTTAGGAAGCTGAACAAAGAATATAAGTCTGAGGTATCTAAACCCTATACTGCTAAAATACATGCTCCCAGAAGAGTTCCCTTAGGTTTAAGACAAAGTCTGAAAGCTGAACTAGAGTAACTGCTTGCTTAGGATGCTATTGAAAAAGTAGAGTAACCAACCGGGTGGGTTTATTTGTTAGTAAAAAGTGCAAAAGGAAAAGAAAAGAATCTTTTTCATTTGCCTAGATCCAAAACAACTTAATAAACATGTAAAAAAGGAAAGTTTTCCCAGTCCTGTCATGGAAGAAATTTCTGGAGAGATGTTACAAGGAATATATTTGTCCACATTAGATGCATCAACTAAGGTCCCATTACAGAAAAATAGTAGACATTTGTGGATGTTCAACTCTCTATATGGAAGATTGCCTTTTGGGTTATAGAATTATTTCATAAATATGTACAATAAGTATGTGATGACTTTGAAGCTACTAAAGTGTCTACAGATTATATCTTAATATGGAGACGACACTGGAGGAAAATGAACAGAGGCTTCAGAGAGCTCTGGTAAGGATTCAGTCAGCAGGGTTAAAACTCAATAGACATAAGTGCAAGTTTTGACCCCCGTATACATATTGCATGTAAGGGGTGATCAGCAAGTTAATCTTGTTTTAAATAGTAACTGGCTACTCAGTTTAAGGCATGACAATGCAGTAAACAAGGCACAAAGTTATTCCACATTATATGTCAATTACTTTTACCCAAATAACATGTCAACTCATGTTTACTGGGACTTTTGCATCTAGGTACAGATTCACTGAAAACAAGAGAGATCCACATGAGTACTGCAAAGTACATTTATGGTTTACAGTGTAGAATTAGGACTGGGACCCTAATTTATAGGGTTTAAGATGCAGAGGTTATCCGTGAAGTTGCATAGAAAGCTATTACTGAAGCAATTTCCAGCTGTTCTCTTCCATATGCAAATGATGAAAGCACAAAACAGGGCATTGGTTGTCTCTTGGGATAGGAAGTATTTATGGCAGGACAATCAAATTCAAAACCACTCTGGCAGTTTCCAGCTAATTAGGCTTGTATGTGAATATAAGGCACTGCAGAGAGAGCTCAATTAAAAAACAATTAAAACAATTGTGGGTGTTATTTTTATCATAAATAAATAGTATAATTTTTTCAACTTTTTTTTCTATTTTTCCCCAGAACATCTTTTTCTAAAAAAACAAAAAAAAATGCATTGAAATATAAAAGGTTGGAGTTAAATCTGTGTAACCAGCAAGCCCAGAACCAAGGCAGAAATTCAATCCCTTAGTTCACCTTATTGTGACTGGGTGGTGGCAGTACACATCACATTTGATAGCATTGGAGGATGTACAATAGGATACACTTTCCTACAACATATGGTAGGATGACATATTTTTCTAAGAGGCTTGTGGAGTGAGTTAAGGACATAGTTTTGTGCTGTAACTATGCATTTCCTTAAGATTGTTTTTGACCAACTCTGTTGCAAGTAATTTTTGTTTCCTGTGGTTAATATGATGTACAAAATCAGAATAAATTAAAATATAAGAAGAAGCTCTGAACAGAGTATAAACAGTACAAATCTTGTAAGAGTACATATGGAAAGGTTAAGGGGTCTGTGTTAACAATATGAATACAAGTTGTATAAACTCAATACATACAATTTATTTAAAGAATGTCCTGTCTATTCAAGAGGTGGTAAAAGCGTAATACTGTTATAACTACCTATACTTTCCATTTCAGAATAGAAGTGGGTTTTTTTGGCAAATAATTTCTGCCCGTTTTAGAACTGATGTTACAATTACTGATATTTACAATTACCTGCAATTATTTTAGAGTCATTGCTGTTAATTTAAAAATCTGAAAATACCCAATCTTGTTACATGTAAAAGTCAGGTTTCTGTAACTGAAAAAGGATGTGGGGAAATGATCTGTCTAATTTTGCTGCATTGGTTGTGTCCCAATAGTACTTCATTACAAACTGACACCTGTGCTGAGGGAAGACGCAATTAGGCATCCTAAAGTGTAATTTGTGCTTCAGCAGAACTATGCCTGGCCTGTAAGCTCAGACAGACTTCAAAAACTTACAGAAAAATATCAAGATGTTGAGTACGAGCCATTTATGAACATAAGCACTGGACAAAATATAAGCTTTTACAAGATAGTTTAGTCAAATCTAGTATGCTATCACTGAACTCACCCAGATTCTTTATGCTTTTGAAATGAAGATACCTTGGCAACACAAGCAGTAGCAATACCATGTTTACTCTAATCCAAGATGATATATTTTCCCCCATTCAACAAGGTGGGGGAGGGGCTGTTGGGGCCCTTGCTCCGGACCTGACCTGGGCTCAGAGTCAGTCAGAACTTCAGCTGTTGTGCTTCCACAACTTCCTACCACTACTTCTCCATTAAACCACCCCCTTTTCCCTTCCCCCGCCCCCCCATCCCCACTCTGCTGTTGCTTATCCCTGTTGCAGCTCCAGCTTTGTCTCTAGCTCCAGCCCTTCTCTAGCCCAGGGCCATGGCAGTGGCAGCTCTGGACCCAAACCCAGTTCTGGCTCTGAACCGCAGGCTGAGCAGATGTCAGGAGGTCCAGGCACTATGGGGAGCAGACATAGTTGGGGAGGCAGGTGCCAGGGAGGTGGAGGCACCACAGGAGGGGCAGTGTTGGGGGCATAGGTACCATGGCAGGGGCAAGCATCAGAGGAGTAGACACCATGGGGGCACAGGCACTGGGAGGGTAGGTGGCAGGCACCATGGAGAGGTGGCAGGGGGAACAGGTGGCAAGGCAGGGATTGGCAGTGGGGAGAAGAAAAAGGGGGCAAGGTACAGGAGGCAAGAGGTGAGGTTCAGGCCACCTGATACCCCTACCAGTTGTCCCTACCATTGCTTACTTCCCTGATGCTCCTTCCCCTGCTGCAGCAGTGTGGGGGAAGAATTTAAGATGAACCTTCAATAAAATTAGATTCTCCACATGGAAAATTGTAACAAATTTATACATTTTCCATGTATAGAATCTAATGATTGGGGGCTCATCTCAAATTCAGATTCATCTTGGATTTGGGTAAATACAGTATTGCAGTGGGCCCCTAAGCAAAAATAAAAAGACATTTTCATACACACCAGGGATTAAGTTCTTGGATATAGTAACAGACAAAGCCCAAAGCAACTTCTTTCTTGTACTTTTGGGTTTGGAGTGTGTATGCGGGCATGGGTCAGCAGTTTATGGGTATATAGCTACTTTGGCTAGCTAGATCAGGACATTGATTTTATGGTGTTGACAAGCTTATCCAAGTGCACTTTCCTGGGAACTAAGAGATGTGGGTTCAAGCCCCCTCAGCCTGAGAAGGGGGTAAAGTCTTTCCCCACGACTGCTAGTGAAGGGGTGTAACACAAGTATAAACATCAGTGGCTTTCAAGGGACTCAAGAATCATACTTAAGGCTTGTCCACACCATACTAGCATGGTGTCCTATTCTATCAGTGGACAGATTCGTCTGCCCCTCAGGCACCAATCCTATTCTGCCCCAGAAGACACACATTTCTACCACTTGTAGCAGTGGGCAACAAAAAAATTGTGAGGGTCAGTTAGAATGTAATGCCTACTATTTTTTCATCAGAGAAATATTAAGAAAATATTACATTTGCACAGAAAGCTGTACAACATTGCTGAACACATAGCTGTTTGTCAACATAATTCCCTCTATGTCAGTGGCTTTTTTCCATAGATGAATGAGGCCGTTTATCCCAACATTGTAAAAGTCCTTATCCTGGTTGCACAGGTACTGTTCCATGGCCGCCATCACTTAGCTGTCATCCCAGAAATGTCACCCTCATAGCTGTCCTTCATTTTTCCAACTGTATGGAGGATGGGACAGCAAAGTCCATACAAACAATGAGATCGCTTCTGTGGTGCACAAGCTGGTATGTGGGCAAGCACTGTTGTGCAGAAACAGCACTTCAGACATAGCTCTGTCATTATGGGCTTTGTATGCAATGTTTCATATTCTTCAGTCTTGACACTGATGTCTAAACTTACTGTGGCCACCTTAGGCAACAGGTTAACAAGAACACCTTTCATGTCCATGAGTCACTTGGGCTCTGGGTGAAAGATGACAGTCTGCACATGGCCCATGCTGCTATGTGGAAATCCAAAACAGGAAAACCCACAACTAATGTCAGCACAATGGTGACCAAATGCTCAATGACCTCCTGGTTAATGAAGCAACAACCGGAGAAATCTAAAAAGCCCTTTTAAGGTTCCTTATTAAGAAGATTAGGCTCTGAGACATGGATCTGCCAATTGCATGTTGAGGGTCTCTCGAGGGCCAAATGTGACTGTCTGGGGAAGATGCTGAAGACAAATTCAATTGATGTCCTAGCACTTCCAAGAACCCATATCAAGAGCGAGGGACAAGCTTGCATCTATAAGACAGATGGTTATACACTTGCCACCAGCACTTACAACCTAAAATACAGCCTAGTAATCGATGTGAAGAATAAGAGAGCTGACTATGCAAAACTATTGTCCACTAAAAACTGAGGCATTGGCATGACTTCTATCAAGAATGGTAAATTGGTAATTGTTAATGTTTACAAGACACCCAATGCAAAATGGCCCCATCCAGCTCTATAGACTTTTGAACACCCATCTATATATGTTGGAGCCTTCAACAGTCATCGTATGGAATAGGAGTATGAGGCCAATGAAGAAAATGGGAAAGTCTTGCCAGACTGGATCTCAGCAGAAGATGTACAGCTTGTGTACAATGCTAAACATCCCAGTACTTTTAGGCTTGCAAGGTGGGGACAAGACTATAATCCTGACCTTACTTTCATTTCAACTGATGGTGATGGTGCCTCTCTTCTTGTGTCTAGCAGGCTGCTTTCTGACTTCCCACACAGCCAACATCAGCTAGCCATCAGCCATGTTGGGATCAAAATCCCTGTTATGCAGTCAAAATGGGTGGTAAGGTAGAATCTTGCCAGGGCAGACTGGTCCAAGTTCACAGCAGAGGTTAAAAAAAAACACTATTTACCAAATCCCCGCAATGCCAAAGATGTATGATTGCTTTGCAGCCTTTCTCAACATTGTCACAAAAGACAACATCCCACATGGATACAGGAAGGTATATGTTCCTTGTTGGAACTCTGAGAATGAGAACCTCTTTTGACAATACCAACAGCTAGGCAATCCTACACTGCCAACAGTCTTGCTTGGGTCCCCAGACATTGCTAGACATCAGAAATAGATGGAGTGTGTGGAATCCTTGGATGTCAATGCATTTAAGCTGACAAGCCTAGAACCTCATGAAGAAATTCAGAGCAACTAACCCTGCAGAAACTGTGAATCTGAAGATCAAACTGGATGCTGTCACCACAAAGCTGGTCATGAACTCAAAGGGATCACTTGACAAGCATCACAAGCAGGATGTCACGTGGCAACTGAAGGAGTCAATGGCCAACTGCCTAGACTTCTCCAAACTTTCAAACAGTTTCTCTACTGAGGAACTTAGAGCTGGTCTGACTTCAAGAAAAAAAGAAGAAAAAGGGAAGGCTGCAAAAAAAGGGAAAGATGAAATCCCCCCAGACTTCCTCCATCATCTTGGACCGATGGCTCAAAAGTGGTTTCTGTGCCTGTATTCAAATGTGATGGACAGCAGCCAAATCCCTCAAATCTGGCATGAAACAATGGTTATTGCTCTGTTGAAACAAGGGAAACCATCCAGTGATCCTGAGAGCTCCAGGCTAATATTATTGCTTTGTACAACTTACAAATTACTGGAGCGGCTCATCCTCCAGAGGATTAGCCTGACTATCAAGGTGTCCATCCGTTAAGAACAAGCTGGTTTTATGCTGCACCAAAGCTGCTGTGACCAAGTGCTCGCCTTCATCATGAACACTGAAGCTGGCTTCCAGCACAACATTAACACCGGCACTGCATTCATTGACCTTTCTACAGCATATGATACTATTTGAAAGCATGAACTGTTGGTAAAACTGTCTCACCTTCTCCCATGTGCCAGACTGGTCTGCCTTTTGTGGACATTTCTGGGCAACTAACCTGCCTGTCTACCTCTGAAACAGGGAGCAGACCAAGGACTTTAAGTAACAGCCTCCTGCTGAGAAATATTCTTGACCTGACTCTTCAAGATGTATACCAGCAATATGCCTGCTGTCTCTTAGAGGAAATTTGTATATGCTAATGACCTGGTACTAACCAAACTTAACAAGTATACAAGCCCTTGTAGGAGATGATGGTGCAATAGCTTGGAGGAAAGTGTGGAATGAAACTACCATTTGAAATAAACATTTCATTTCTGATTCAACACCTGGATTAGCAGCCCATACTGCACAGGTCCTTCCTAGGCAGCAGTGGCAACCTCCTGTCATCTGGCACAGATCCGGGGGCCTGCACCCCCAGGAAGAGTCTAGTACAGCCCCACAGCCCTCTCGGGGGTGCGGGCCCCTGGATCTACACCCAGATGACAGGAGGCTGCTGCTGCTGCCTGGGGCCAGCGGCAGCATCTATCTTCCCCGGCACTGGGTGCGGGCTGTGCCCAGCTCTGGTCCCATGTGGCAGGAACAGCCTCCTGTCTTCAGCCTCCTGTCATCTGGCACAGCCCCGCTGCCCTCCAGGGCGTGCAGGCTCCCTGGATCTATGCCTAGATGACAAGAGGCTGCAGCTGCTGGCAAGTGTCACGTGTTTTGCTTTCAAGACTTTGAGGTGCAGTTTCTGAGAAACCTCTGCACCTATCTCCCAGAAACTTGGTAGGCTTCATGCCCTCAGAAGGGTCTATTGTCCCTGCAATTTGCAACTGAATCAGGCAACAAATGACAATGTTTTAGGCATTTTCATGATTCCCCATTATAGCCTATGGGCAAAATGTCGAAACGCGTCAAAACAGCAAAACAGTTTTGACGAAATTAAACAAGTGCTTTGAAATTAAATGAAACAATGAAACGAAACACTGTCCCTTCAATATGACAAAACGGACAATGATGGTCTTCTGCACAGCTTTACTGAACATGTGTTACATAAAATGACCTGGAGAGACTCCTCATGTGAAAAGTAGTGACTGAAATGATAGCATCCTTAATATGTGTTTTATTGCTTGAACATGTGGTCGTTCACATTTTAAGAACATTAAACACCTTTTAAGTGTAACATGCAACTTGGCCCTTAGTAGATAAATATTAGGAGGTATTACTATCTGACTGATCCTCATACAAGTGTTAAAATAATGCTTTTGCTCACTCAGATGTGGCATGTAGTGAGCAATACTATTTCATACAGATTAATTTAATTCCACCAGGGACATGCACACATACCATCCTTCTCTCTCAATGGACAGAATTAGAAACAATCTAACATGCATCCCTCATGTTACAATCTAGGGGCATTTTTGTATGTGTTGTGGAACACAGTGCCAGACACTTTAATTAGCAAGTCGTGCTAATTGAAAGTGCCCACGCGTCATTGCCATGCATCCCCACACTGAAAAAATGTTTTATGGGTGCTTTGAACTAAAGCTCATTAAACATGTTTTATTTTAAAGCACACTGCTGTCATTTTTTCAGCGTGGAGGCATGCAGCGATGCTGATGCACTTGATGTGGAAGGCTGTCGGAGTACATCAACCTCTGTGTTTCAGCAGACTCAATTAATTAAGTCAGCTCTGATGCACTGGATTTCCAGAATGACGGAGCAGGCTCCGTGCATGTATATAGGAGCCCTAATGTACTGGGAGGTGATATAATGGTGTATGATATTAATTAAGGCGTTTATCCTTAATGTGGAAGGTCTGAATTCCTTGAAAGGGCTTGAACTCATAGAACTGCTACTTATTTTTCTGGAGAGGTAAGCCCTAAATGCCACTCCAGGAGCTAGGCAGAATGGAAGTTATCCTGTTGAAGGAGGCCTATTGGACAATGAGGAAAAAAATATAGGGATAGAAGGACACCAAGAAAGAGGAAGCCTAAATCTGTGCCTCAGTGGCTTAGTCATTGGCATAGGTTCTCCCAAATTTATCCAAAGACTATTTAATGCAAAATTCATAAACAGTCCTGACATCAGAGAACTGAGTCCGCGAATCCTTTCCCCATACCTTTGTATGGCAGGGCTCTCTTCACTGGATGAAAAATTTGTGTTCCATCTTGAACTAGCCAGGGAGAAATAGGATCACATTTCATAATTGAGTCTCCTAAAAGCTGTGTAAGTGCCACTTAACTACCTTAGAGATTAATGAAGAGCCTGTGAGCTTTGTAGGATGGATTGGAATTAGGTTCTAGCTGGTCACTAAGCTGCCCAGTAAGAAAAATTATAGTTATGTGCCTTCCCAGGCAGAACAGGATTGAATTCTGAGGCAAGACATGCATTTTTAGGGATAAATGGCTGGATAATCTGATCATCAACCAGTGCTCTTCCCACAGTTCTCGCTAAAGTTTTTCTGCAATTAACAGAGAACAGCCTTTGAATATCTCAGCACAAGGAACTATAGGACGTGCCTGATATACTACCAAGCAAGAAGAGTGTAGTGTTACAACTCAAATCTGGCTGTGTGCAGAGAATGTTTATATCTGGGGTATTATAAGCTGGGTGCTGATCACTAAGTCTAGCTATGTAATGAGGACAGAGGACATGTATTTTAAATCCTCTTTTTGATGGAGAATGTCACATGATCTTCTGCCTGGAGTTGCACTAAGCAACACCCCTAGCTTTGGTTTTCAAAGAAAAGTACAGCTTCTGTGTCATTACTGGTGTAACACCCTAGGGCATATGTAATAGGAATATCTGGTATAGGCTTACCTCAATTCCACTTCTTCATGCTTTCAAATATAAGGATCACAGATTGGTGTTTCATCTGGGTTTAAATTTCATTCTTGCAGCAAGTAGGCAGTAAAATGAATGATTAACATGCCTGAGAAAGGGCAGACATGGGTAAATTAGATGTTCTGAAATGGCGTGCATCACAGGAAGAAGCAGAAAAGTCAATGAACATTTTCCACCCTAATGATGTTCTTAAGCTGTACCATGGGTCTCACTCATAAAAGTACTTGTTTTAAAAGGTGTTGGTGTTTTCATCCCTATATAAGAATGATTATACAGTAATACTGGCCAGAAATAAACGGAAATATTTTGAGCCAAAAAATTAGGAAGAAATGGAAGTTTGTTTAGTTTTCAAGGATATTTTTCCAGTATGTTCACAAGAATCAAAGTAATTTTGAGCCAGGAAGTAATTTTGATTCTAGGTTTTGGGGTATGGTATATATTTTTAAAAAGCAACCCAGGGACTCCTACCCTACCTTAAACAGGCAATAATTAGAAAAGGCTATTTTTGACCAATCCTGCCCAGTGGTTGACATAGGAGCAGAGTTGTTTACGTCTCATTGCAGGAACAGAGAAAGAAGTTTTAGTTCTATTGCAGATACATGCTGATGGCCATCCCCAGGTCAGCTCAGCTGTATATGGGTCCCTGTCCTTCAGGGGGAGAAATCAAATGTCGCACAGTGCAGTGCCAGCTTCATCTCTTCTTTATGTACTATTGGATACAGACCCTGGCATGCCTTAGCCTGCTAGGCCAATGTGCTTCTAGACCAGGGGTGGCCAAAATGGTGAATCTGGCTGGCAGCCAGACTCTATTTCCCAGCAGCCCCCATCTCCATGGAGATCCCAGCTGCAGCTGTGCTGTGATAGTACAAGACTGGGGTTGCCATGAAGACTGGCCCCAGCCATGCTGGCAGGGAATGCAGCAGGTCAGGGGGCTGCTCCAGAGCCACTGGGATCTTGTAGCAGGGGCAGCTTGATCCGAGGCCAGGGCAGAGCCATGATCTGGAGCCTGCATGATCCAGGCAAGGGTGTATAGGCAGCAGATTGCAGCTCCACCCTGGCTCCTTGCAGCAGCGACAGCCTGGTCTGGATCAGGGGCACAGCCTCAATCTGTTACCTGCACACCCCTGCCTGGAGTGTGCAGGCTATGGATTGCAGCTCTGCCCTGTCCCTGGACCAAGCTGCCCCTGCTGCAAGATCCCAGCAGCTCCAGAGCAGGCCCCTGCCCTGCCCTGCCATACACTCTGCCAACATGGCTGGGGCCAGTCTCCATGGAAACCCCAGCCTTGTATTATCACAGTTCACCTGTGGCTGGGGTCTCCACAGAAACCAGCCCCAGCTATGCAGGCAGGGGTTTGCTGGGAAATGGAGATCATGACCAATCAGATCCAGCCCATGGGCTGGACTTTGCCCACCCCTTTTCTAGATTTTTAGGACTTTTCGATTTCACTAATGTCTTTGCCACCTACCTTCTTTGCAGCTGGTGAAGCCAGAGAAAAGGGTGTTGTTAGAACAGGGGGGCACATGTCCCCCCATTGACCAGTCAGTGACTGGGGGAGGCATGCCCTCTGCAGGCCAATCTCACCTACTGGCGGGGGGCCTATTCCCTGGCTGGTGCTTGCAGGGGGGGCACTGGTGCTCCCACCTGCCCCCCCTGTTCATCACCTAAGGCACAGCCTTTCAGGGGGTGCACCAGTGCTCTCAGGGGGTGCAGGTGCACCCCTATGCACCCCCTATGTGTTGCCACTGCCATAGGTCACATCATAAAATTGTTCTAATACTATGCTAAAAGAATAACCTTGCCAAGAACAATGCAGTAGAAGCAAGACCATTAAGCTACTTTTGCACTCTTCCATCTTGGTCATATTAGAGTATGTAGCTCAATGTTATCAAGGGTTGTTTATACAAGGAATTTAATTATATAAACAAGGGTGTAAATTTGATGTGCACCAGCCACTCTATAGTAACTTTACTTTATATGCCACTTCAAGACCATAGATCCTCTAAGTGACCATGCATCATTGGCCATGCCATTTTGTTAGTGGCAACTTTTTTTCTAGTATAGATAGAAAAATAAGTTAAAAACTTTAAGAACACTATGCACATGCCTATACTTCAGGTTGAAACAGATCATCTCCACTACAGAATATAATTCTGAAAATCTGATAAATATCCTGAAGTCTGTAAAATGTTGTATTGATTCTGTCACTTTTACATATATGGCACTCTCCAAATTGAAATGTTTTATTTTGCCTTGTTGAAATGAATAAAAATATTTTTTTTTCATGCTGCTTAGTCATTAAACTTAATTTTCCTATGGGGGTGCATTTCCACATAAAAGCAGTAGTTCAGGGACCTGTTTTTCATAAAATCATGGAAAATAGGGTTGGGAGGAACCTCAAGAGGTTCCCCACCTAGCTCTCCCCTGATATATTCGTATATTTGCAAATGGAAGCTTGTCACCATGTGCTTGTGCAAAGATTCAAGGAGATGCATATTAACTTCTGAAGAGCTACATGTGGCTCCAGAGCCACAGGTAGGCCACCCCTGTCTTAGAGGGTCCTGCCCCTACTCAAGACAATCATCCCTACCTAAACCATTAAATCTATCTGTTTGTTTAACCTGCTCTTAAAAACTTCCAAGGATGAAAATTCCACAACCTCTCTAGATAATCTGTTCTAGTGCTGAACCACCTTCATAGCTGGAATTTTTTTCCTAATATCCAACGTAAATTTGCCTTGCAGCAATTTAAGACTGTTACTTTTTGATCTGTCCCTTGCAGCTAGAGAGACTAATTATCATCATCTTCTTTATAACCACTCTTTATGTATTCAAAGGCTGTTATCAAATCCCCTCTTAGGCTTTTCCAGACTTTTAACCTCTTTTCCAGAGTAAATATTCTTAGTTCTTTAAACTTTTTGGAAGTCATGTTTCCTAGACCTCTGTCATTTTTGTTGCTCTCTGATAGACTCTTTCTAATTTGTCTGCATAGTGGTTCTCAACCTCCTTAGACTCAAGACACCATTGTTAGATTCAAGGATACAGGTTGCAGCTGTGTTGGTCTGCAGGCAAAAGTAATCAGAACTCTTGGGGAAGTGATGTCTTTTATTAGACCGACTAGAGAGTTGCAAAAAACCAGTTATTTATTTTGAAGTTTTTGGGCACTTACACCCTCCGTCAGGCATAGGAGAGTGCAAAGATTGTAAAATTGCTGTCATGTGGAAATGAAAATTCATATTTCACAGGACAACTAAAAGATGGTGTAAGATCTCCTGGTTGGAAAAGTTTGTTTTGTGCAACATAGGCTCAGATAAAAGTTGGAGCAGTGTATTTACCTCAGAGCTGTCTGATGGCAAGTAGGACATTGAATTATGCCTCTTTCTTGTGATGATGTTTCATATTTCACAGGAGGATGGTAATGAAGGCACTCCTGGGCAAGGAATTTCACTTGTGTTGAGACACTCTGTGATTATGCAAATTTGGCACCAAACAAAAGGTCAGAGCAATGCTGTCAGCTTTCAGGTCTCAAGCTGTTCTTGTTACGTCTCAAGAAGTGGATCACAGATTCACAGAAGTTTAGGGATAGAAGGGACCTCATGAAATCATTAGTCCAGTCCCCCTGCTCTAGGCAGGAAAGATTGCTGGGGTCAAATAACCTCAGCAAGGTGTGCATCCAGCATCCTTTTGAAGATCTCCAGGGTAGATGCCTGCACTACCCCTGCTGGGAGTCTATTCCAGAGTCTGGTCACAGGAACCATAAAAAAGTTTTCCCTTATATCCAGTCTGAAACCTCTTTCTAGGAGTTTATGACCACTGCTCCTCATTTTCCCCTGGGGCGCTTCATTGAATTAGTTGTTCGCCTAGCTCCTGATGCTCTCCTCTGATATATTTGTAAGCTTCCACGAAATTGCTCCGAAGTCTTCTCTTTCCTAGGTTGAACAGTCCCATAACTGTCAGCATTTCCTCGTATGGCTTGCTCTTGGTGATGGAGCAGCCTTAGTGCTCCGTCACTTTAAGGGCTAGAGCAGGGAGGGCAGCCATTTTAAGGGCAGTTTGAGATCAGCCAGGAGGGAAGAAACATCTATCTGCTGAACTCTTGACTCCAGGAGCACCCAGAGATAAGGCTGAGACTTTGGGGAAGGAGGAAGCCTCACTGATTCTGGGCATGACTTGAAATTGCATGCTTCCAGGGAAAGGGTGGCCTGGTGGGGCTCCTAGTGGTGTGGGATTTCCCAGGAAATGCCAGGCCAGTTACATCCCTGGTGAAATGTGAGGAGGGGTGCCTAAAAACCTCAGCCTATACATCCCTTGTAGGTTTGATTTACACAGCTGGAGCCCAGGCTTATGGGAGACCTGAGGCAGGCCCCCACCCTGGTGGATGGACCTGGAGCAGCACCCAGGCTCCTTGCAAGTCCTGAGGTTGCAGAGGCCCTGAGAGGGGGCCAGGCATGGCTGCAGCCACTTAAGACCCACAGGGTGGAAGACCACAGAGGATCCCCAGTGAAGGGGAAGTGTGGAGCCCCAGTGAGGAAGGCTGAGAGCCAAATATGTGTGTGTTGGTTTGTTTGTGTAAAGAAAGACTAAGTACAAAACACTGGAGGAAACATCTGCGAAGCATGGAACATGTAAGCAGTGACTGGAGTGTGTAAACACTTCCCCGTTACAACTGTGGTATTCAAAGGTCAGCCTTCCAATACTGAACATCTTAACTGTATAAAAACAAGGCGTGGCAGGAGAGCAAGGCAGGTGGTTTGCCCAGAAATGGGCATGTCAGTGTTAACACCAGGCTTGAGAGACACACTCTTGTCACACTCCTCAGGTCTCTAATTATTCTAGTGGCTCTTCTAGGGACTCTGTCAAGCTTCTCCACAACCTTCTTGAAGTGTGGCAACCAGAACTGGATACAGTACATCAGCTGAGGCCTCATCAATGCCGAGTGGAGTGGGAGAATAACTTCCTTAGTTTTGTATATGGAGTCCTTGAGAAATTTTTCAAAGATTTTTCCTGGGATTGAAGTCAGGCTGATCAGCCTGTAGTTCCCTGGGTCCTCTCTCCTTCTCTTCTTGAAGATGGGCATAACATTGGACCCACTTCCAGTTCTGGGATCTCTCCTGATTGCCATAAATTCTCAAAGAGGTTCACCAGTGATCCTGCGCTGACTTCAGCTAGTTCATTCAGCACTCTTGGATGGAGTTCATCCAGTCCTGCTGACTTATAGATATTCAGCTTCTCTAGCTGTTCTTCCACCAGCTTTACACTGACTGTTGGTAGGTGATCATCCCCACTGTGACTATTCTGTCATATTTACATATGGCAGGCTATCACTCTTAGATTGGTGGAATACAGATGTGAAGTACTTGTTCCGGAGTTCAGTTTTCTCCTTGGTGTTGGTGGTCAGATGTCCAGATACATTAAGCAGTGGTCCCACATTTCCACTGATTTTCCTCCTCTTAGCTATGTACCTATAGAAGGACTTCTTATTGTCCTTGATTTCAGTTGCTAACCTGAATTCAGTCACTGCCTTTGCTTTTCTAATCTGCCCCCTTCAGGTGTAGGCCAATCTTATGTAGTTCTCCTTGGGGCCTATTCCTAGCTTCCATTGGTGGTAAGTCTCCCTTTTCTTTTTCAGAAAATCTACGATTTCCTGGTTGAGCCAAGATGGTCTCCCAGCCCGCGTGTTACTTTTTTTGCCTACAGGTATGGACAACTTCTGTGTACCAAAGATCGCATCCTTTAGGAATGACCACTCTTCATCCACACTTTTTCCCTTCAGTCCATGATCCTGTAGGGAATTATTTACTAAACCCCTTAGCTTATTGAAGTCAGCTTTTTAAAGTCAAGAATTTATATCTTACTTAAAGATTTCCCAGCCCTATGATGGACAGGGAAAGTGATAATGTCATGGTCACTGTCACCTAGGTTACCCTCTATCTTCAGATCACTCACCAGGTTGTCCCTCTTTGCCAAGGCTAAATCTAGAAGGGTATTTCCTCTGGTTAGCCCATATACTTCCTGATACAAGAAGAGCTTGCTGTCAGGAATGTATGCGGCTGGTCAGATCTGGCTGAGTGTTCTTCCCAGGATATGTCTGGGTAGTTAAAGTTGCCCATGGTGACCATATCCCATGCTCTGGCAGCCTCTTCCAGTTCTCTGGAGAATTCCAGATCTAGTTCCTCATCTTGATTTGGAGGTCTGTAATATATTCCTAGAGTTAAGTCCCTTTCACCATGTCCCCTGCATATCTTGATCCAGATGGTCTCAAGTTGCCCTTCCTTAGTACCACTTTCAGCTTCCAAGGAGGTGTACTTCTATTTTACATATAGAGCTATGCCTCCACCCTTTTTACCTATGCAATCACTCCTGTGCAGGGTGTAGCCCTCTATAGATACAGTCCAATCATGGGTAGAGTCCCACCAGGTCTATGTTATCCCTATGATATTGTTATCCCTATGGTAGTGTAGTCCCTGCTGGAAGGCAGGAGGGAAAGTTCCTCCTGTTTGTTTTCCACCTGTTTGTTTCCAATGCTTCTGGCATTTGGTTACAGGTATTTGAGTCCTCCGCTGGAGGTCAACACATGCGACACATACAGTTATGTGTCCTTGCAGCAGCTCATATAGCAGTGGCACAAATTTGCGCAGGAGATTTGTGCCTCAGCACAAGTGTCAGAACATGCACTTTGGTGGGGGGAAAATTGTTCCACTTGGGGCAAACTGACCCTACCAAACTCCTCCCAGATCTTCAGCTAGGGGGAGCTAGAGCCTGGGTCCCGCACCTATGCTGGCACCAGCAGTATAAAAAGCTGCCCTGGACATTGTGTGCCATGTTGTGACTACTTCAGCTAGGGGGAGCTAGAGCCTGGGTCCAGCACCTATGCTGGCACCAGCAGTATAAAAAGCTGCCCTGGACATTGTGTGCCATGTTGTGACTGGAAGTCCTGCCCCCTAACCCCTGACCTTTGCTGATGAGAGTCTCTCCTCTTGCCCTTTGTGTGGCCCCTGCATGTGGTGCCAGAACCCTGGATGACAGTAAGAGCAGCCCAGCCCTGCTTGAAGGTGCATGCCCCCAGGCTGGGCCAACAATATGTGGCAGAGATGGCCGGGGTCATGCTGCACCATGGGGGGCTTTGCCAGCAGTGTGGCCTGAGTGCCTGATGGCCACTGGGGGGCTGTGTGCCAGGTGGGTGGTAGGCAAGGGACCCACCCCCCTAAGCAGTCCCCTAGAACCCCACATAGCCCCCCCCCACAATCCCTCCCATCTCCACAGTCCCCTCCATCCTCATGTCCCTATTTATTGGGGATGGTGCCTGAGTCCAGGTTACTGCTGCAGCCTTGCCTTGCTCCTATTTGCCAAGATAATGCCTTGCCTTGCTCCTATTTGCCAAGTTGGAGGTAAGGCAGGAATCACATGCTTCCCACAAAAGTTGGCCCTACTGGTTTAGCATCTTGAAATGGTCTAAAAAATGTTTTGTGTTACTCCAAAAACTGAAATATTTTGATCTAGGTTTAACCTATTTAAAAGAAAGTATTTTGTTTTATAATTCCCCATGGAGAATTTTTAATGAAATAAAAATTTTCCTGTGAAACACTTTAATTTTTGTAAAATTCCCTGCCAGCTCTAATAAACGCTCATAGTATGGGAAACAAGCAGGAGGAACTTACCCTTCTGCTAGCTGACACCAACCCAGATGTAGTGGGGTTCACTGAAATGTGGTGGGACCCAACTCATGACTGGGTGGTGAATATCAAGGGCTATAGGCTGAACAGGAGGGATAGGACAGGGAGGAAAGGTGGGGGCATGGCGCTCTACATTAAGGAGGAATATACATCCTTATCAAGTAGCACAGGGGCAGAGGAGGGGCACACTGAAGTGTTCTGTGTTAGAATATAAGGAAGTTGAGGGGAAAGGGACTAAACAGTGGGGATCTACTACAGACCACCCAACCAAGGGGAAGAGCTAGATTTGGAATTCTTAAGTCAGCTCACAGAGGTAGTTAGGTGAAAGGAAGTGGTCATCATGGGTGACCTGAACTTTCCAGACATCTGCTGGGAAGAGCAGTCAGCCAGGTCTGACTGCTCACATAGGTTCCTAGCCAAGTCAGAATGCAGGACCTCCATCAAACCCAGGAGGTACACAGCCCCACCAGCGGAGATGCCTTGTTGGACCTGGTGCCAGCCACGGGTGATGACCTGATGCGGGACCTGAGGGTGCTCAACCATCAGGGCAACAATGATCATCACCTGCTGGAATTCACCATCCAGTGCAAAGTGGTAAGGGCCTACAGCAAGGCAGCAGCCCTAGATTTCAGGAGGGTGGATTTCAATGAGCTAAAGAGAATAGTCGGGGAAGCACTGAGGTCCTGGAGGGGAAGAGAGCCAGGTGTCCAAGAAGAGTGGTCGCTCCTTAAGCAGACGATTCTCCAAGCCCAAAGGGAGGTAATCCCAACACGGATCAAAGGGAGCAGGAGGGTGCAAAAGCCCCCATGGCTCACCAAAAGCATCTGGGAATGTCTTCTATCTAAAAGGGAGGCATACACCCATTGGAAGGGAGGGGCCATTACCAAGGAGGACTATACTGCGGTTGCTCGAGGATGCAGGGAAGCAATCAGGAAGGCCAAGGTGGTGATAGAACTGGTACTAGCTACCCAGATCAAGGACAACAAGAAGTCCTTTTTTAAATACATAGGGGGCAAGAAGAAGGTACCGGGTAACATGGGACCCCTGCAAGACATGCTAGGGAATTTGGTCATCACACAAGACAACAAAGCTAACTTATTTAACGACTTATTTGCCTCCATTTTCCTGAGCAGGGACTGGATCACCCCCTCCCCCACTGGACTCCCCTCAGGCCCCAGGGGAGGCACACCTAGGCCAAGGATCAGTGAGGATCTAGTCAGGGAGCTTCTGGAGGGACTGGATGTATTTAAATCAGCTGGTCCAGATGATCTCCACCCCAGAGTGCTGAGGGAATTAGCTGAGGTCATTGCAGGATCCCTGGCATGGCTTTATGAGCAGTCGTGGTGCTCTGGTGGGGTGCCAGAGGACTGGAAGAGGGCCAATGTTGTTCCCATCTTCAAAAAGGGGAGGAAGGAGGACCTGGGGAACTATAGGCCAGTTAGTCTTACCTCGATCCTGGGTAAGATTTTTGAGAGAATTATTTTGGCATATGTCCACGAGGGGCCAGCAGGGGAGGTTATGCTTAGGGGCAATCAACATGGGTTCGTTAGAGGCAGTTCCTGTCAGACCAACCTGGTGGCCTTCTACAACCAGGTCAGTAAATCCTTAGATGCAGGGGTAGTAGTGGACATAGTCTTTCTGGACTTTCGGAAGGCCTTCAAAATTGTCTCTCACCCCGTTCTCATTAAAAAACTAGGGGACTGTGGTGTTGACACCCACACAGTCAAACGGGTCGCCAAGTGGCTGGAGGGCTGCACCCAAAGAGTGGTGGTGGATGGGTCATTTTCAACCTGGAGGGATGTGGGCAGTGGGATCCCGCAGGGCTCGGTTCTTGGGCCCGCACTGTTCAACATCTTCATCAGTGACTTGGACAAGGGGGTAAAAAGCACCTTGTTCAAATATGCTGATGACACTAAGATGTGGGGGGGGATGTGGGCATGCTAGAAGAAAGGAATAGTCTGCAATTGGACGTAGACAGGTTAGAGGGGTGGGCAGAGGAAAATAGGATGGGATTCAACACTGACAAGTACAAGGTGATGCACCTGAGGAGGAAAAACCAGCACCATACCTACAGGCTGGGGAACTCCCTTTTTGTCAGTACAGAGGCAGAAAAGGGTCTTGGAAGAATCGTTGACTCCAAGATGAACATGGGCCGGCAGTGTGGGGAGGCAGTAAGGAAAGCCAACCGCACCTTGTCATGCATCCACAGATGCATTTCAAGCAGGTCTAAGGAGGTGATCCTCCCCCTCTATGCGACACTGGTCAGGCCACAGCTAAAGTACTGCATCCAGTTCTGGGCGCTGCACTTCAAAAGGGATGTGGACACTATGGAAAGGGTCCAGAGGAGGAGTACTCACATGTTCAGAGGGCAGCAGGGCAGGCCCTATGAGGAGAGGCTATGGGACCTGAACCTGTTCAGCCTTTACAAGAGAAGGCTGAGGGGGATCTAGTGGCCTGTTACAAACTAGTCAGAGGGGACCAGCAGGCATTGGGGAAGTCCCTGTTCCCCTGTGCACTAGCAGGAGTGACTAGAAATAATGGTCACAAGTTGGCAGAGGGTAAATTCAGATTAGACATCAGGAGGCGCTACTTTACTGTCAGGGCGGCTAGGATCTGGAACCAATTTCCAAGCGAATTTTTGCTGGCTCCTACCCTGGGGGTCTTTAAGACAAGGCTGGACAGTCACCTTGCTGGGGTCGTTTGACCCCAGTATTCTTTCCTGCCATGGCAGGGGGTCAGACTTGATGATCTGCTCAGGTCCCTTCTGACCCTACTATGAAACTATGAAACAGTTGCAGAAATAAACTTTTACAAATTTTCAATAAAAAATAGCATCATTATCCTGCAGGATGATGCCATCAAGAGTGAGAGAGAGAGAGAGTGTAAGAGAGAGAGAGTTGCCTTAGCTGATAGATCTATAGGCATATGCAGCAAGTAGAACACAATAAACACACTCAGCAAGTTTTCTGTCATTTAAAACCTTCAGCCCCATACACATGTCAAATCTATAAAGATATTAAGCTATCTCAGAAGCCAGTTGTTTTCCTGTTGCTATGTAGATGCCTGTTGTTTTGTACCTTGCTGTCATCTGTCATTGTGAAAAGCATAGTAGCACCAAAACATTATGCATTAAACCTTTGCTGTTTACCCTGAACATGATAAATGATCATCCATGTAACTGCTGAATTATCTTCCATTTCAGCTATATTATTGCCTTTAGATGCTTTACAAATGTGAAGTATAACACTTGGAACAGCACTTTGATGTGTTAAAATTATTTGAAAAATTGAAGATGAACTTTTGGGTTTATTGTTTTGAAAAATTCTTCTCTCTGTAGAAGAAAATTTTGTTTCTGGAGAAAACAAGGGCTCATTTGTCAAGAAAAGGGGAAATCCTGAGATCATATACTATAACAGAAACTACAGCACTCTTTAAAAGAGCACAGTGCATTTGAGTTCTGCCTACACACACACACACAGAGTCAGCCTTAGGGAAAAATGGTGCCCTGGGCAAACTTGTATTTTGGCCTCCTCCAAGTCACCGATGCTGCTGCCCTGCCACAGAGGGGCTCCATCTGACAGGCCAGGAAACTGGGCAGGAAACTGTGGCTGCAGTCCCATGGAGTGAAAGTGCAGGAGCCTACTATGAGCATCCAGGGAATGCCGACATGAGAGATCTAGTGCCCTATGGCCACCATGGAGTTCGTCCAGACCCTGACATGCAACCAGCCGCGTGTAGGCAAGACTCAGCTGAAGCCATCCCCTATTCCCCTTCATGAGCTGCCAGCCCCAGTGTGGGGCTCCCTGTGTGAATGGTCCTACCCAACCCTGCCCCACCTGGGCATGAGTAGGTACTGCTGCTGCCCCCATGTGCAGAATCCTGTGCAACCTGCCTTACCAAGGCCCTTTACCCCCCAACCTTGGCATCGTGCTGGGCCTTGAATAACATCCCAGGCCAACACCACTACCTGCCACTCATGGTGCCTGTGTGTGTATATGTGTGTGTGTGTGTGTGTGTGTGTGTGTGTGTGTGTGGTGCTCCCTTAATCATGGTGCCCTAAGTGATCACACATGTTGCCCACCCCTAAGGCTGGCTCTGTATACATACATTTTTTGAGATGTGCACTGTGGGCACTTTGCTGGAGCGATTTCTATGTTTCCATTGGAATTGTACTTATCCCATACATAGAAGCACAAAGTAGAATGGAATGCCCACTGTTCTAGCTCTTCTTCAGTGCTTATTTGTGGCTAAGGCATAATCTAATACAAATTCCTACTTACAAATTCCTACTTACAAATATGTTTAACTCCCAAACTCTAGTGTAAATGAGATTAATCAAGTACTTTTGCAAGAGCACTAAAAGGCACATGGGCACCAAGGCTCTGGTCCTGAAAGATATATAAACACTTAGCAGGTGGGGGGTGCTTTAATTAGAGCAGCTCTAAGAGCTGCTCTAGTTAAAGCACCTGCAGCATCACATGTATTCAGCATCCCATACTTCGAGATGGTGGCAGCTGTGGTTGAAATAAACCTTGTTCAAGGAACAAGTGCCCCTGCCACCATTTTGAAGTGGAGGGATGCTGAATAGACATGACATGGAGGCTGCTGGAGCACATTAATAAATATCCTCCAGGAGACTTGATTAATTTAGTGTGCTCTGACATGCTAATTAGCACATGTTAGAGCAGTTGTCCGGTATGTGTATAGGTGCCCTTAACCCCCAGAAGTTAGTGTGAATTAGAGGTCAATATGCCTCTGAGGAGATGAGACTCATTGTTTCTTTCATGTTTTTGAAATATCATTTATAAGACCACCTGGACTGGTGTGTACTTCTGGACACTTTATTAACAAACCTATTGACAGCTGTAAAGGAATTCGGAGGAGACCCATTAACACACACCATCCCAATGGCTAAGGGATAGTAAAAATAGATCCTGGTACAATAACATGAAAAAAACTAACATTCAAAGTTTTGCAAAACTGTGCATGAAGAGGTTGAAATAGTAGTTAAGTATTTTCAAGACTTTTTCAGCGTGCTCTCAGACACCCCTCTCGTCACAGTTTTTGGGGTCATTTAGCCTTCTTACTAAATCACAACAGCCCACTTCCTCTGCAGTATGAAACCTTCCCCTACAAAACACAACACAAATCATCTTCTATAGTCTTGGTGCCACATAGCAGAAGCTCTGTCTCCCATTGGACTGCCCACTTTTCCAGCATGACTTTCCACTGGGCTTCCTGTAGCCTGTTCTGGGATCTCATCTGTTTTCTCCTATTTGCAGGGACCACTGCATCACCTCCTTAGGGGTCAGCTTAAATAGCCTCCTAGGTTCTCCTCTTTACAAAAGTAGTCACAGCACTCCATCATGTAGTGTCAGCAGAAGAAACAGCAATGCCTACCTTCTACTGTGAGTCTTTGAGAACCCAAAGCAGCTAAGGTATCTGCCCAGTAGTCACAATTTGTCTGCTTCTTTTCATGAAAGTTTCCCATATTCTCAGTCTTTTGGCTTCTTATTTTTATGGAACAATGAAGTTGCAGGGCTCCTCTTCCTGGAGGTTCCTAGGACCACTCTTCCCTGAAGTTCCCTATTCTGTTCTGTTCCCTTATGTCATGATTTCAGCAGTCTTTTCTTCCACCTGAGAAGCTGAGACCCAAGTCTTTTTAAAAGAACCAGCCCACTTTGTGACAGCTATGCAGAAAGAAGCCAGTTCAGGTTTCTTTGGATTAAGCAGAAAACATTTTCCCTTAATGTTAGAGAACCCAGCTTTCATTTACTAGGAGTATTTAAAGATTGAGATAACTAACTCATGTGGGTAATGACTCTTGGGTTTTCCAGGGTAGGGCCTTACAGGACTTTTCTCTTAGCTTCTGTTCTCTCTCTTATCAGTTATATCTTAGATCCCGAGATACTTGTAAATGTAGCTTTTACATAGGACGAAACCTTGAGCATTTTGTTATTGACTTTAAGGGGGTAAGATTTCAACCAGGGTGTGCCTTTTGCAAGTTTTAGAAGGCAGAAAGTATGTCTTGGCCACTGGTTAGTAAATCCTGTTTGACTCAAAGGCATAATTATCAGGGCCTGCACTCTGATTGGCAGTAGCAGCAGGAGCTGGCCTGGCTGTGGAAGCTGTAAGTGGGTGCCTGGGGCTAATGCCCCAGTTGCCTGTTACTTATTATGCTACTGGTTTGACTCCATCTATTTTCTGAACACTTAGCTTCTAATTTCACATATTTCAAGAGAGAAGGAAGCAAGTTGCTTTTTATTTAGCACCTTATACTGAAAACCAAACTTCCAAGAACTAAGGCTGTTGGAGCAAATCTGGAAAGCCTGAGGCACTATTCAAAACATATTGTTTATTCTTAGAGAAATGAAATTTTCCAGACTTCAGTATGCTTTACTAGACTGTATCCACATGACAGACATAGAAATACAACATTTGGTTTAAGGTGTGACATTTCAAATGTATATTGTGGGCAGACTATGAAAAGTTCTCCAATATGTTTTGATTGCAGTAAAATAATAGGTTTTATGGTGCTTAGGAATTGAAGATTCCTGAGAGGAAATATGTATTTGTTTGAAACTATATGAGTAAAGCACCTTATGGCATTTAATAGAATACTAAGAAAAGGATGATCATTTTTAAATTTGTAATGTGGGAAAAACATGTCGATCAGCTTAAAATGCAATACATACTTATTTGGGTGTGAGGTAAAAGCAGATCTGGCAAGAGCTAAAAACACTATGCAGGTCTGTGTAATTGGAGAAGAGGACAATTCTCAGAGGTAGCAGACAAGCAAATCACAAAAGAAAGGCTCAGTTGCCTAGTGGAAAATCAAGACCTTTCGAAAGGGAAGGAGGTCATTATCACCTCTGGTATGAAGAAAGAGTATTAGAAATCAGGGTGACAATAATATGCTATAAAATCAATATTGGTGTTAAGTCCTTGGTTCTTAGTGTCCAGCCAACTTATGAATTTTTGTTCCCATGCTTGCCTTTTGAAGGTGTTTTGTAAAGAAAGATGAAGCAAATGATTATTTTGTGAAAAGCATACTCCTATGTGTGTTCCTGTGTCTCTGTCATTAATCTTTTCCCTGTGATCATTCACTTTGGTGCATAGCTTTAGTCTAGGTTCACTAAAATATTCTCCATGAAGGCATTTGTAACAATGGATAAGATATACCAGGTTTTGGAATAGGCGTGCCTATGATCCATGGACTCTGATGGGTTTGTTGTGAGTGGTGCTGATTGTTTATAGGCTCATAGGAAAGTAGGGCTGGAAGGCAACCAGACTTTAGTAATATTAGTGAAAGTATTTTAATTCCTGGTGAGGGTGTTATTCACTAACTGAAAGAGTGCAACACTTTCTGGATAAATGCTAAGAACAAGGAATTTAGAAATGCATCTACCATATTTTATGATATATAGCTTGACATATTATATAAGTTCACCCCATATTTCTGTTAAAAATAGTTGCAATTTTTGTATGTCCAGTGTATAAGTTGACCCTGCCTCAGTGTGAGAGGTGCTGGAAGCCTGAGGGGGCTCATAGGAGAGGCAGTGTGCTGGCAGGCTCCCAGGAAGTTGGATCGGGGCCCTGGGAGCTTATGCTCCACATAGCCTGCTGGCAGCTGCCTGGCCAGGTCTAGGGGAAGCCCCACAGCTCAGTGTATTCCTGGCTCATTAGCAGCTCACCTCCCAGCTGCAGGGTGGGCAGAGAGGCTCTGCTGAAAGCAGGATCAGGCCTCTCACTGCTTCTGCCTTCATCAGGCTCCTGTGGCTGGCAGGATGCCTGGTGCCACACAGAAAGGGGCTAGCTTGCCCCAGGGGAAGCATGGGGTGTTGAGCAGGGATGAGGTGGAGGCTAGGGGAGTCAGGCAGGGCCAGCCTCCCCCGCCATCCTGCCTGAGACCCCGCACTGCCCCTGGGGCAAGCTACCGCCTTCCCACGTGGCACCAGCTCTCCTGCCAGCTGCAGATGGCTGCTGAAGGCACAAGTGACAAGGGGCCTGATCCTGCTTGTGGTGGAGCCTCACTGCCTGCCCCACAGCCAGGGGGTGAGTTGCTGGTGGGCTAGACAGGCGGCAGCATCCCTTGGTGCTGGCTATGCATGCTGCCAGAAGGCCATGTGCTGCTTCAGCTTCCGGGAGAGTCCAGGCAGCACCACTTGCAGGGGATGCTGTATAAACTGAGGTTGAATTTTAAGAATTAAACATTTGTCTTGAAAACGTGACTTATACACCATAAAATATAGTACCTTATTCCAATGAGATAGATTAGATAGCATCACTTTTCTTGAGATGTACTGGTTCTTTATAGAGATTTGTAGAACATTTCCCTTGACCCCCAAACTTAATGTAGTCACTTTTATGAGGTGCTCTTACTGTTCACTTAAACATTTGCCAACATAGCTGAAGTGTTTTGCATTGGTAAGAAATATTTGAGCTTTCAAGATGGCTTTTCTTGCTTTCCTATAAGAGGTTTTCCATCTTTCCTAGAAAGGGTGACCTGAGAGATCCTTTAGCAAAGGTAACCTGAGATAACCAGGCAACTTTCCAAGTCCTTAGTTACTAGGGAAACTCCATGAGGCCTTAAGCAACAGTATTTGATAGGTTTGTCTTGGACTCAGATAAACAGAGTCATTTAAAAAAAAAAAGATCCAATTGTTCATCAGAATTCCTGGCATTCCCACCTGAAAACGCCATTATAAAATTCTAATTTTAAACAGCCTTCATTGAAGCAGCTAAATGAAAATTACCACCATTTATTTGCTGACAACATCATCTTAATATGCTGCTAGTAGAAAGATGTGGGCTGTGTTTTCAGAGAATTTGAACGCAAATTAATTGTGTGATAAATTCTGTTTTTGCATTTTCATTTGCCTGAACAAGAACTACAGATTGTAGGTATTTACTCATTTGATTTTATGAGAAATATCATTAAATTTTCTTCAACTATGTTGTTGGTACAAATGCCCTGAACCAAAATAGGATCTCAGTTAAAGAAAATAAAGTCTACTGTGTGTTGAAAACTAGCACTACAGTGGTTTAATCCAACCAAGTATTTACCAATTTTCAAAATTAAAGTTAAATAACTAGCTAATATATATATGTTAATTTTATCATCGCTTTTTGCCTCACAGTAATATACTATGAAAAAGAGGTTGTTTTGGTATTCTTTTTCTCCCAAGATTAAAAGCTGAATTTCACAAGAAAACATGACCTTATGCTACAACTAGAGCTCTTTATATGGGAGACAGAGTTCTTATTTCATGGGAAATTCTGCTTGAAAAAAAGTTTTAACCCAAATAAGAGCAAAATGAAATAATTTGTAAACTTACTGTGAAAAAAGACTATTAGAAAAAAATGGTTTAGGTCAGTCAAAATTATTCAGTTTAGTAAAATCACTGTTTATATAATTTATTATCTGAAATACTCATGAAACATAAAATATTTGAAATAGAATATGACTAGAAGTTGGAAAATTACTTAACATCTTCATTTTACAAACTTCGGGTGTTTGGAAAATCTTAGAAAACGAAGGCTTTAGTTGACTTATGCTTCTAATTTATGTTCCATGCCCTATAAATCTATTCACTTTAGGCCTTCTGCCATTTTCTGCAGGCTTGAAAATAAAGTTTACAAAAAGGTGACTCAGCTTTCACTTGTATTAAGGGCTTATCAATCTTGCCTATAGAGTACGTTCTGGAGGCTTCACTGAAATAATTAAGGTCTGAACATGCATTCCCAAAAGGAATAAAAACCTTTTCGGTCCTCCTGTACGGTGATATCATTCAGGTAATTGCTTGAAAAGAAGGTAATGTCATAATTGGAACATTTCATATTGTTTTATTGCTAAAATCCAAGATTTTGTATTTCCTTACCATTTAAGCCATTACACCAAAGGCAAAGATGTAAGCAAAAAAATACAGTGATTCTGAAAAAATATTCTAGTATTTTATATGGCATGCCTCTTTGTATATTGACTGATATTTTTACTATTAAATATTAGCTTTCCCAGTATCAAACTAGGAAGATGGAAAGTGAAAACAGTGACTGTGTTTCCAAGTAAAAGGTGTCTGACTCCAGAGTTATAGCCTACAAAATAAATTGTATTAATATTTAAAATTTACTTCCATTAGTATTTTCAAACAATCCAATTTAATAAATGGAAAAAAAGAGATTTATTTCTTTTAGAAAATACCATATCGGAATGTAACTTTTTTAGCTCATGGCTGCATTTTATATGAAAAAAAAAAGTTTTTACTTCTTGGAAAATTTGATTTAGAAATCATCGATAAATAGCACAGTTATTTCAGTCCTTGGTTGCACTGGCGTAGATCAGAACAATTCCAGTGATATCAGCAGAGTTATTCTGGTGTAAAACTAGTATAAAAAGGCCTTTACCACAGAGATTACGGCATGCTCCAATTGAGTTAATTCGCAAAGGATCACGCCCTGAAAGAGAAGAGAACCTGGGCCTAGATGTGAAATGCCATGGTGAACTTTTGCAAAATGTGCATATGATTAGGCATCAAAGTTAACATTTTCTAGAAGTTTCTAATAAGTGTTAAATCCATGAAAGAGACCTAACCCACATTGTAGGCTAAGCACAGGCATTCAAGAAGCTCAAAGCAAAAGCTCTATAACTTTTGAGCTCTACTCCAAGGTTAGATTGGAGGCAAACAGAACACGTTAGCCCTTGTTGGGGGGAAGGGGGTATCAAAGTCTGCCTGTATGACCCAAATGCAGAAGGTAGGGGTGGTTCTTGCATGCTTCCCAGCATGCCCTTTGGCTCCCCAGGCTGCCAAAAAATTCAGGGCAGAGCCAAATGTCTGAGCCACCCCTGATTGCCTTGCAGGGACATCACAGCCGCCCATCTGGACCTGATGCAGCAGTGGATCAGCAGGACATGTGCCCTTATGGCCACGAGCCACCAGCCAGTTGTCCCATGCATGCCTATCCAATGCACCTTGTACCTGGTGTGTGTGTGTGTGTGTGAGTGTGTGAGAGGGAGAGAGAGAGAGAGAGAGAGAGAGAGAGAGAGAGAGAGACCGGGATGGCTATATTCCCAGCCCTGCTGATGCTGGTGATTCTGGCTCTGCACAGTGACAGGTTGTCTAGATCCTCAAAGCTCTGGCCAAGTAGCTCCTTAGTTGTGTGGACTGAGAGTCCTCCCTGGATAAATAGGGCTTAAAGGCTTTGAGTGCCCCCACCTGACACTGGGTCATGGGATTCCAGCCCTAGACTCCTTTAGCCCTGTCTCATGGGCACTGCTGTCCACAACCCAGGCTTCTTGGGCACTGTTCCCCTTCCCTTCTCCCTCTCCAACCCTTCCCAGGGGCAACACACCAGGGCTGTGGGGGAATGTGGCCATAGAAAGAGATTTACCTTATTTTAATCAACTGTTGAGGCTGCCATACTTTTAGTGTGTTTATTAAACAGAGCCTGTAGAATGTTGCTCACTCTGGAACTTGGAACCATCTTCTCAGTTAACATTGAGAGACTGGGGAAAGACCCTGGCTACACCCAGGAGTTATGACATCGAGAAGGGGAAGGAGCTGGGCAGCCACAGGGGCTCAACCTAACAAGTTTGAAACCTTGGAGCAGCAGTGGGAATGCTGCACAAAATGAATGCCCCTCAATTTAATTAAATGTTGCAGGTGCCAAACTTGTTGTGTGCATAATAAAGAAAAGCTGTTGAATGTTGCCTGCTCCCAAACTTGAACAAGAGCCCAAGGGTGGTTCCTATCCCCACAGAGGCTGAGCCACTCCCCCACAGCAGGATCTGGGCCTGAAGTTGCCTGGCCTAGTGGGCGGGTAGGTTGTCCCTAGCCCCCAATTCTGAGAGCTTCTGTACCCTTCTGGGATTGGCCTAGAATCCCTTTGCGGTCATGTGCCTACTGGGGATAGCAAATTGGCCCCGGAAGATGGGCTGAGTCAATGCTGGCCCTGGCAGCAGGTTTCAGGCAGCTAATCCCCAACCCCTCCTCCAGTCATGCTCCCCAGAATGTGCCCTGCTAGATGCCTTCCTGGCTCCCTGGACCATGGGTCAGGGGCTCCCATGTTCCAAATCTCCTCTTTTGGGGCTCCCCCACACCTCAGAATCTCCCAGTTATGCACAGTATGGAGAATTCCTCCTTGGCTGCCATCCAAGGCCACCCTCCAATGGGAGTCACCTCAGGGAAAAGTCCCTAGAACGGGACTCTCCATGCTGTAGGGAAGCCTGCTATATCACTCCTGCCTAGGAAGGCCATGGTTCCCTGAATGCAGTAGGGCCAATGCCACTCAGAGGTGTTGTTGCTGAATCCTAAGTGGTCTTTGACCCTGTGCATAAATTCCATTTGCTTGTGGTGTGATTCTATCAGCTCCATAGTGAAGAGGGTGACCTCATTCTGACAGCAGGTGGCCATTTGTAGACATTGTTCTTGGAACTTCACAGTGTGTTCCTGGGCCTGAATGGCTCATTCAGGTGCTCAACAGTGCAGGTACAAGCATTTGCCAACTTGTCTATTCTAACACCCCACATCAAGGGTCCCATTTGGTTGTCATTCTGTCAGTGCTATCTACACACACTTCCAGACGACCATCCTGGATCCAACATATTGGCCTCCACAACCAGGCCTCCCATGTACAAATGGGGAGTCTGCAGACAAGGGAGACACTGAGGGACTTATGGTGCATAAGTCCCCTCTCTGGACCCATTCTCCCACCCAAAGCCAAAAGCCATGGAGCTGCTCATAACCCAGGACTGATCATGCTGTGAAATGCTGGTCTTCTGCATGAGGTCAGTGGGGAGCATCAATAAATCAGTATCATCATTCTCCCATGTGGACAGTCATCAAACTAAGACCACACTGAGTATCACAGATTTCATAGATTTCATAGACATTAGGACTGGAAGGGACTTTGGAAGATCATCGAGTCCAGCCCCCTGCCCAAAGGGCAGGAAGTCAGCTGGGGTCATAGGATCCCAGCAAGATAACCATCCAATTTTTTATTGAAGGTGTTCAATGTAGGTGCTTGAACCACCTCCGATGGCAGGCTATTCCAGACCTTGGGGGCTTGGACAGCAAAGAAATTCTTCCTTATGTCCAGCCTGAAACGGTCTTGCAGTAGTTTATAACCGTTTAACCTTGTAATCCCTTGGGATGCTCTGGTGAACAAACGTTCCCCCAGATACTAGTGGTCACCCCTGATAAGCTGGCCATCAGAACACCCCTGAGCTTGCGCTTTTCCAGGCTAAAGAGCCCCATGGCTCTCAGCCTGTCATCGTAAGGTCTGTTTT
>NW_017728943.1:126843983-126856670 GCF_001723895.1 Crocodylus porosus
TGGCCAGTCCACTTCTGACTCCAATGTCCACATCATTAATGAAATGTTGAACAATATGGGTCCAAGGACAGAGCCTTGGGGGACCCCACTGGTCACAGGGCACCACGATGGCTGACTTCCATCAATTACCACCCTCAGGAGGTCTGCTAGATCCCTGGAGAGCCAGCGGGGTTGCTGTGCTCTCTTGCTGCCTTTCCTCCGAGATGGAATAGAATTAGCTTGTGCATTGAGGATCACTCTCTTATGGTTGCATAGTATCAAACTAGGCAACCACATGGTTTCCTATGAGCATACCCCAACCTACTAAGCAGTCACATTACCAATTTCCTCATCTATATACATCACATTCAGAAGGCTGGCAGTAAACTTTCTGCATGCTTTAAGACATTTAGCCAGCATGACGTGGGGTACCAACTTCAAAGTACTACAAACCACTTCATTTGCAATGGTATATGCTGCAGCAGATTACTGTGCTCTTGTATGATTCAAAAGTTGTTGCACTAAAAAGCATGACACTGTACTTAACGGTGCATAGAGACTCATAACAGGCTACACAACTTATACACAGATATATTCCATAACTCTAGGGCATTAGAAAAAGTGACATAAGAAGACAGACCCTAACCATTCCCCTGCTGCCAGGTTTCTGAGCCTGGGGAGAGCCGAGCAAGCCAGGTACTATGGCCTTGTGCACTGGGCTACATTTAGATAAGGAGTGGGGCATGAATAAGAGGGTCCAGAGGAGGGCCACTTGCATGATCAGGGGGCAGCAGGGTAGGCCCTATGAGGAGAGGCTACGAGACCTGATCCTGTTTGGCCTCCACAAGAGAAGGCTGAGAGGGATCTAGTGGCCGTCTATAAACTGGCCAAGGGAGACCAGCAGCCAATGGGAGAGTCCCTGTTCCCCTGAGCACTACTGGGAGTAACAAGGAATAACAGCCGTAAGTTGATGGAGAGTAGATTCAGGCTAGATATCAGGAAGCCTTACTTCACAGTCAGGGTGGCTAGGATCTGGAACCAACTTCCAAGGGAAGTGGTGCTCAGTCCTACCCTGGTGGTCTTAAAAAGGTAGCTAGATATACACTTTGCCAGGGTTGTTTGTCCCCAGCATTCTTTCCTGCTCATGGCAGGGGTTTGGACTTGATGATTTGTTCAGGTCCCTTCCGACCCTACCAACTATGAAGCTACGGATGGAAATGAAATGATCGTTCATACTAATCCAGTCTGATATCTATTCTTACAGCATTTTACACCAATGCCAAACAAGTCCCCCATTGGACATGACCTTAACAGAGATGCATGGGTCAAACTGAACAGACTGAGATCTAGAAATGGATGCTTTAAAACAACTCTGTACAAGATGAGCATCTTAGCTCCCTCTGTAGGCGCATCCAGATGAGCGCACATGTGCCTTTTGCCCTGTGTCAAACCTCTTTGAGACAGGTCAAGAGGCACATGCATGAAAGAAAAAATGGTCCCCGCTCTGCAAGTTTGGGGTCAGGACAGCACTTAGGATTTTAATATCATGTTTTCAGGAGGGCGTGGTTTACAATTGCACATGAGCACATATTACCAATTCAAGCACATACACACCCTAATGATAATGACATGAAATCATACACAATACACACATACATACACATATACATACAGGTTAAACACTGAGTCAGGTCACAGTGTGTGTTGGCGCCTGTGGTACCTATGCTTGGGGTGCTTAGGAACTAAAGAGTAAGTGGTAGAGATTGGGGAAATAGGCCGTGGGGATGAGACAATGGCAAAGGAACAGGGGTTTGCAGGCAGAGAGGATCTCAGGATGGCTGGAGCCACAGGAGCATTGGACAGGTGCTGGAGGTGGCGGTGAGCCAGAAGCAGGAGAGGGAGATAGAGACAGAAGTTAGAGGGACGAGGAGCAGATATCGGAGCAGAGCCGGAACCGTAGTAAAGCAAAACCCAACTCAGAGTTCCAAATAATAGTTTTATTAACTGAACACTGTACTGTACAGCTTGGTTTCTACACACACTCACACAATGGTAGCAGGAGAAAGGGACTCATTGGAAGGGTTGGGGTCCAGGTAGGGAAGAGAAACAGAGTCCAGGTCCTTGGTTGAAGAGAGGATGGGGGTGATATGTACCTATCCAGGCTGGGAGGGGGTCCTCAATGGCCAGTGGGGGTCTTTCTCCAGTAGGTGTTGTCCAGAGAGGGGTTGCTGGCAGGGCCTCTGGGTTGATAGGCAATGTGACATGGAGCAGGTCTGGTCCAGGTGAAGATGGCATCCCAAGGAGTCAGTCTTCATTACCCCTTTTTATGGAGCAGGACACGTATGATCTCCTATGGGGAGGGCGTGTCCAGGCAAGGTCAACCCTGTTCTAGAGGGTTCCAGATGTTCTTACTGAGCATCTGTAGCATTGGCACAGTGGTGGGTTGCCTCATCTTTTGTTTCTTGAATGCAGAGGGTGCTTCCAATAGCTGGGTCATTGGAGGGGTGATTTAGTAGGGGGTCCTGCTATCATTGTGTTTCACTCATCCATTCACCCTTTTGTTTCAGGCATTCAAGGAAAACCAATCTACATGGGAAAGGTTATAGAATTACAACATACTTACACAACAGGGCATGGGGACAAGATGGGAACAAGATGGGAATAGATACTTGACATCACTTTACAGACACGGGCCTAAACCATACAATATTAATATGAAACAATAAAAGTCAATGCACAAATTAAATGAATATGATATAATACAATATAAAACAGTGAAAATCAATACAAACATAATAGAACCCTATTTACAATATATAAAAAAGGGGCTTATTACAATAATAGTATACAAGAACTTAGCTTATCTAAGCACTACTTGTAATCACTTATAAGGGATAAAGCGGGCAGAAAGTCAGAAATAGTTGGGGAAGGTGAGGGAATATATTTTTTAAAATAAAAAAAAGAAAAACTAGGGGTTTTGCCCCAGGGCTCCAGTGTTGGAAAGTAAGGGGTCAGGGAGGCTGGAGGAGGGGGGGGAGTAGTATAGGGGGACCCCCTCTGGCCCCATCCCCTGCTCTAACCCCCCCAATCCCTTTTCTGCCCGGCCTCATCCCCTGCCTTCTCCCCCAGATACCACCGATTCCTTTCCTGCCTGGTCCCATGCCCCCCCGTACCCCCGATACCTTCCCCTCCACCTAAGCATCCCCACAGGAAATCCCCCCACCAAACCCTGCAGCACTTACTGGCAGTCCAGCTGCCATCTATGTCACTGGGCACTGCCTGCATAGCATGGGGTAGAGGGACAGCCCCAGTGGCCCCAGCCCGGGCCCTCCTGCCCCCCGCTGCCCTGTGCTGCCTGGGGGCACTCTGTCAGTAGGCCATGGAGCCCCTATAGCCCCAGCTTCTAGGGTAAGTAGAGGCTTTATTTTTCTTTTCTTTTTCTAAAGTTACAGTGCCTGGGGTTGGGGGGGCAGCCATGGAGGCCTGGGGGTGAAAGTGGGAGCTGGGGCTGGGTGGTGCAGCCATTGGGGGGGTCTGGGGAAGCAGGCGTGGGGCTGGGTGGGACAGCCATCGGGGGCTGCAGCAGCTGGCAGGGGATGGGGCCAGGTGAGGAAGCAATTGGGGGCTGGGGTAGGGTATGTGGGCCTTGCAGGGGGGAGTGGTAGCCCATGAAGGGCTCATTTGGCCCCTGCTGGGGGGCTGTAACCCCTGTGTGGGGGCCATTTCTCCTGTATGGGGGGCTCCGGCCTCTGTGGGAGGGCAGCAAAATATATATTCATGTATTCATGGATTAATGAAACAAGTATTTAATGTTCACTTTATTATTATGATAGAGTCACTTCCACGTTGCTTTAACACTGTAGATATATCAATAAAGCCTTGCCCAACTGATCACTGTCTCTGTCTCACTCTCTCTCTTTATAGTGGTATTTTGTTTTAATTGTGGAGGAACATGGAGTTTAGGGTATTTAACAGAGTAACTTTGGGATTTTTTCTCAGGGATTTTTCGGTTTTCCAATAGGGAACACCAGAATTCCTGCTAGGGAGGCCAGTGGCAGAATCCTGCCTGCTCAGAGCTGGCACCTTGGGCCCAGCTGGCTGTGGCTGACATCCTGGCTAAATGGGGCCAGGAGGGCATGCTTTGATAGTTCACCACCCAGACCCAGGACATCTTCTGGGTGACAGCTGCCCAGATGGCAGTAGTGCCGCACAGAGGCCAACTCTGCAGCCACAGTCCACTGGCAGCTGGCCCAGAGGGGCAGATGCCTCTACTGGCTGTGCAGTCTCCATCTGGGTATGGTGGGTGTGCAGCAGGGCACAACCAGGCAGAAGCCCCCACTGCCAGACTGCTGCAGTGGTTAAAGGGTGCAGGGAACTCTCAGGGCTGCTTCAGCGGTCCAGGTGGCACAAGGTCCAGAAGCTCCTGAGAGCAAGTAGCCCTGAGCTACTTGCCAGGGCACCTTTTTGTACTGCTGTGGCCAGGACAGGGCAGCTTTTTATACTGATGCGGACAGTACAGGTGCTCCCTGGGCTCTAGCTCTCCCTGGATGCAGATCTGGGAGGAGCCAGGAAGGGGTATTTTGCTCCAAGTGGCACAATTTGCTCCACAAGAAAGTGTATGTCTGAGCATATGTGCTGAAGCAAAAAGCCCCGACTCAAACTTGCACTGCTTCTATTTGAGCTGCTGCAAGTGCATGTGCTTGCATGTATGGATGCACCCTGTGAGTGCAGAGTCCATCAAACAGCACAGTAATTAATCAAAAGCTGCAATCTTTACAAATGCCCAGATGGGGTAAATGGAATATGCACACTGAGTGATAATACCAGAGTAATAATGTTTTATGCCACGGCTGTCCAACTGGTGGCCTGTGGGCTGCATGAAGCCCATGAGGAGTTAATGTGATTCTAGGCTGCCACATGCCTGCTGTTCCCCCTTTCACTCTGGCTGCTGTATGTTCCCCTCCCTTCTCTGACTTTTGCTTCCTGCTCTCACCTTTGGAGGTGGGGTGGTATAACCCATGGTGCTGGGGAAATTCCCAGTGTAGTGCCACAGAAGAGTCCACAGCTGGGGAGCAGAACTGGGGGTGCTGTCCATATCTGCAATACAGGATTTTGGGAGGGGCATCTGGGGATCCGTGACTTGCACTATCGCGGCACTCATGATGTATATGAAAAAATATTTTTTATAAAATATAAGTGTGTTCATATAGCTTTTGAGGTTGTTAACTGAAAGGTAAAATCAGAATTTCTACAAAAGCATGGAGGATCGTTAAGTAATTTGGGAAAAGTGTCTTTCAGATTTCCACTGACTCTATTTCTTACAATATAATTAGAAGCTAGAAAACAAAAACCACTTTTGCTCACTTTAATTAGAGAACTGTGCAGAATGTGCACTTTCTCAAGGAACTATTAGGCATGAAATATGGCAAGGGAACATCATCTAGCGAGCAATAACTGTGCTGCTTGAAGGATCTCTATTTTTAAGACTTTTAAGATGAATACTACTACTGCTAGAGTGATGTCAACACTCTAAAGTCAAGTTACTAGTTAAGGATATTCTGAGATGAGAGAGCAATTACTGTGCTTCAGACTAAGAATGTTTCTCAAGCAAGAATAAATTAAATGGGCATTATTAATATTGTGGCATTTACTGAAATATTTGTGACTCATTTAGTTCTTTTGCAGTTTAATAGCTTTTCTCTTCTTAGTTCCACAGAGTCTTTAGTTATTACTGTTGAAGTAGAATTTATTTATTCAGAAAAAGGTAATGCTTCAACAAACTGCCTGCCATTAGCATTATGCAGTGAGCTTCAACAACATATTTAGATTCTTAGAATGGAAAGACAGGAGAGACTAATGTGATCATCTAACCTGGTCTACAGCATAAGCCATTAAAAAATAAGTAAAAGACATGGGTTCCCCTGGTGCAAACACATCTTGGTTTTCAAAAAGTCATTGGAGATTTAAACATGCAATGTCATGGAAATGGAAAATTATTACTTTGGGCCAGGATTTTGATGATATGAATAAGCACAAGGTTTTTGTATTTTTAAGAAGTTTTGCATTGGGTTATTTTAGGGAAAGTGCTAGTCTCTATAAAGGTCACTAGGGATTTGGGGCCAAATCCTGACTAGTCAACAAGGACCCATCCCAGGATTTAAGAGGACTTTAGCGATCCAGTTTCTGAATGATTATGTTACAGGGGCCCCAAAAGTCATTAGCAGTATACATTTATTCATTACATACATTTTAATCTGTGAATTTTCCAAGGTCCCTAGAATTGGACCCTTCACCCAGTTACAAGCAATTCCGTTTGGATGCTTACAGGTACGTGAAGATGTTACATGTAGGGCAGCCTAGCTATGGTTAGGTAAATCTAAGTACCAATCTGTAGAGATGTTTGGGGAGGTTGGATTGGGCAAAAAATGGTTAGCCTGATCTAGATTAGTTCACCTTAGGAGGTGAACTAAGTCAGTATGGGAATGAGCTAACCTGATCTAATGAATGCTTGCATACATTGGGAGCACAGGCCTAAGTCTGGAAAAGCCCTGATGCTCATCCTATCCCTGGGGCTTCACTGTTCCTACTTATGATCCCCCTCCTTGGTTAGACACCTCCCTGCTCCCACTGAGACACTCTCACTGACCTGCCAGTCTTCCCAGAGACCTGCCAACCTCACCTGTGGATCTGCTAGCCCTCTCAGATCCTTCCCTCCCTTGCTCCACCCCAACTGGGATTGGGTTCCCAGCATGGCTTCCAGCACTGGCAAATGTATGCATATGCACAAGAGGGGCCTGTTTTATGATCATGTGATTTAAAGTAAGCTGCCTGATTGTAGGCCAAGTCCTGAGAATGTGTGCATGTACCCTAACTGGCTAATTGACACCAAGCTTCACTGTGATCCAGAATGTTGCTGAGAATCAGGTCTAAGCTGTTGGTGCCTAAAGTCACTTAAGTTTCACCATGAGCCCAAATAATTATGTGTCCTTGGAACATGACTAAATCACACTGACAATAATTGAGTTTACACTTATTCCAAAGCATGATCATAGGAGGTGCTGCTGCTTGCCCTTTTGCATAAAAGTGTAGTGGTTAGATGATCACATAATCCTAGGAGACACAGTCTTCTGGTGAGCTTGTAGATGGTCTGATCCTCGTATTTTGCTTTGCTTTCAGTCCACACTTTTATTCCTTATTCTTCCACTTTTGGCTTTTGATTTCTGCCTGCTTCTTGGCTCCTGAGTATAAGGTCCAGGCTATAAATGCTATGGCTGGTTTTCGCACATCCAATCACTGATATCTGCCTGCTTGCTCTCCAGAATTCATGTATGCTTGTTAGTTCTTTCAACAGCACCAGTACATCATCCCAGCCTTGTTACAGCTTTGTGTTCAGGACATTGTCATGGGATGTAGAAAATGTAGGTTTGAATTCCCTCAGGCAGAGAAGGGCCTAGAAACACATCCTGGGTGGTTGTTGTAATCCAGGGGTTCTCAATCCCCAGATTGTGGCCCAGTGCTGGGCAATGGCAGGCTGGCTGCTGGTCTGCAGCGTGGTTGGCTGCCGGACTAGAAGTGGTCACAGACCAGCAAACCACGGCCCCCCGGAACCAGGCAGAGAGGCCACGGCTCCTTCTGGAGGGCCCGTGGCACCACAGGGTTTGACCCACCTTCCGCCACTGCCACCACTGCCGTCCAAGGGGTGGGGGTATCCTTACCTGTTTTCCAGGCCATGGCATAAAAACTTTGGGAACCCCTGCTCTAATTGTTCAAGCTCTTCTACAAAAGGTAGGTACCACTACTGTATATTAGGTACCTACCAGAGAAGGATTAGGCTCACTGGACCTAGATTGTCTAATGAGCAAGCACCAAAACTCCACAGAAGGACAGGAATCTATACACGTTGTGTGCTTAACATTTTCTATTGATACCATTTGGGAGTTTTCCAGTGCGCTGAACTTCCTTTCAGATAAACTGTCAATTTGCTGTATATGAAGGTTAGGTACTGACTCCATGTATTTGGATTGCCTTCCTGGGGCTACATACCAAATATTTTTTGTGTTGCAGTATCTAAGTGTCCAAATGTATACATGGATCATAGCAATATTGTGTCCCAGCTGGGCTGGGCACAAGCACACTCCACCCACTTGTTACCCTGGGCATGCTCCAGACTCATAAATATGTTGATGAGGTTGCTCCAGGTTCACTTGCACAAGATGCATTCAAGCATACCAGGCACTGTGGTCTTGAGACAGGATGCAGAGGGATATCTCAAAACATCCTCACAACACATTTCCAGGTTGGGAGTGTGCATATAGATGTGGTGAACTTAGGTTTGTCTCAGGTGCAGTATGCTGCTAACAAGGGGTAGATATATATTAAGGGACCAATCAGAATCTGCCTTCTGCTGTATTGTTTTTACATTGAAACTACTACAAATGAATAGCAATATAAAAGGAGAGTAAAGTAGATCAATAAAGATGTGCTTCTGTGCTGAGGAAAGTTACAAGAAGAGCCCCTAGATCTTTTGGATAGGTGACATTTTAGCATGTGTTTAACTTATTGTAAATTAAGCAATAAACTAATGTCAAGATCTGGATTCATATCTGTGGCTGAGACTCAAGTTCTCCTTTGGGGTAATGCATTGTATTAAATATATACATAACAAACATATAGATACCACTCAAGTTATTAGGGCCATCTGGGGATTAATCCGCTAATAATCATAAATCATAAACTGACTAATAATGCTAAATCATAAACTATATAACTAAGCAATCTAATACAGTTAAAAAAACATACAATTTATGTTGCAAGAAAATAATGTTCTCTACACAACACAAGTGTTGATAGTGCCACTCTGCTCCTGTGAGGCATCATTTGGAGTACTATATCCATTCTGGGTACCACATTTTAAGAGGAACAGGAGAGAACCTAAAGGTAACCAATGGAAATTATACATTTATGTAAGGATTTGGGTACAGACAGAAGTGACCATTTTTCTGCGATCTGGCCACAGAAAGCAGTTTCTAGCTGTGACCAAACACAAGTGCATGGCTGTATAGTTTAAAAAATGGCTGATCAGGTGAAAATCTGACCCCTTATTACATGAGGTATCAGATAAAGATGTTTTAAAATGTAACATCTTCTGTAACGTGTGTCTGCAGAACTCCCACCCTACCACTGTTTTCAGAATGGAGCGGGGGAAAGGAGCAGAGAGTTCAGTTTGGAGTTTTTTCAGCCCTCCCTAGAGGGTGAGGCAGGTGTATTGGAGCCCCCCTGAGAAGTGGGGGGGGGGCTTCAATTCACTCACCATACCCTTCAGCAGTGGCTGGGGAGCCCCAAGAACAAGCTCCCTATGCTGCCTCCCCCCCCATCCTGAAAACAGTGAGCACTGGCAGAGAGCCTGGTTGTTGCTATGGGAATCTGGCTGCAGGCTCCTGCAGCTGGATTCCCACCCCCCACCCCCCGGGAACCAACAGTGAACTTCTGTTTGGTCCGGAATAATGATATAACTCAGAACACTTTGCAGAAATTGTTCCATGTTACAGCTGGGATCTGCACTTCTGTCTGCACCGAAGAACCTAGATGTGTTTAGTCTGGAGACAAAAACAGTTAAGGGGAATAATGGTAGCAGTTTTCAAATATTGCTATAAAGAATGGGAGAAACATTGTTCTTTCCATTCTCTGAGGGCAGGATATGAAGCAATGATTTTAAACTCAGTAAGAAACATTCAGATCAGGTTTCATGAAAAACTATAAAAAAACCCTAACTATATAAAAAAAACCAGAATGGAATAATCTGCCTAAAGAAGTTATGGAATTATGTTCCTTTGAGATTTTTAAGAAGAGTCTGTTTAGGCACCTGGCGGGGATGGTTTAGAAATAGAAAAAATTACATGTGTGCAGATAGTTGGGCTGCATGATCCATGAGATCCCTTTCAACCCTAGATTCTAAAAGCAGAGTATTTGCAGTTTTTAAAGTATGTCACAAGAGGACTCCTGGAAGAAGATCGTAAGGGTAAATACACAAATAAAAAAAAGCCCAATTTGAATTAAAATATTTACTCTGAGAGATCGGTTCTGGCAGAATATAACAATATAGCTTATCCAAGAACTTTAACCATCTTATCTGAGTTTTTCTCTTCATATCTCCATTTGCCTGACAATTCCCCCTGGTTTGTTGTTATAGTATAGTAACAACAATAAGCTGTTTCAAAAAGATAGGCTATTCTTTCTCTTGCTTTCTTTGCAGCAAAAGCAAACAGGTTAAATATCTTTTTCATTTTAATAGACAAAACAACACCTGCAATCATTTCTTATTTCATCCGGCAGAGCAATGTGAATGCTTCATGTTTGTTCCAATATAACAAAAACAGAAGGATATTTTTGTTGTGCTTTGTCTTGTTTCGGGCAGGCCAACCAACATATGCTCCCTATTTGTTATAAAGCCAGAGTAATTTCATTAAAAATCAGCAATAACTCCAAATTTACATAGATGTTGTAACTATTTTATCTTTCTCTCTGTATAACTGCCGCGTGGCACTCTCACATTTATGTAACCTTGAAGTCTTGACTGTTAATCAAAATGAGCGCTTTGTACTTTTCTCCGCTGGCATTAAGCTACACATGTGCATTCTGTAAAATTTCTTTTCTTATCTAGAAGTGTCATTTCTGCAGAAACGAAACTTATGTAGAAAGTCTGCCTAGCAATTACTGTGTAAAAGAAACTATCCTATCCCTGTATGCTTAGCTTATATCATAGTGTCACAGAGGCAGTCCAACCAACATCTATAAAAGAGGCAAAGAGGCAGGAAGTAGCAGAGACGACAACTGGAGAATTCTGTAGGCTTAATCACCCTGCAGACCAGTTCTCAGCCTCCCCGCCTGGGCGTATCCCAGCGAAAACCAAGGCCTCGAAAATCCGACAATCAACAACGACTCACTGTGTTACAGTTCTGTATTCAACATCCCATTTATGAGCTGTTGACCAGTTCTGGGACTTAAGGAGCAGGCAGCCGCACCTATCATTGGACTGGTTCCAGTGTTGGAACGCAAAAGCTTGCTCTGGAACCCCGTGAACCAACAGACCCCGCTTTGTATCCGGCATACTGTACCTGAAGAAACATCAGAGACTCCACTTCTCGACTGCCTCTCATCATAGCTTAGACAGCATATCTATGCTTTCTGTACTTATATTTACTGCAACTTCGTTTCAGCCTGCCTCCCCTCTTATTCGTAAGAGGGTGAGGCCAGGTGAGTGAATAAAACCTTTTGTTTTACCTTATATCTGCTCTGTAATAACTTCTACTACTAACATCCCATTTCAATGAACCGTTGACCAGTTCTGAGACTTAAGAAGCCAGAAGCCACACCTAGCATTGGACTGGTTCCAGTGTTGGAACACAAGGCTTAGCCTGGGCCTGGAACACAAGGGCTAGCTCTGGAACCTCATGAACCAATGGACATCCTATAGACTTATTACAAAGAAATTAACAACTTACTCTAAGTCGTCTACTTGCGCCAGCTTGGCGAACCTCGAGGGCGGCTATAAAGCTACCTCCAATCCCGCCCCACAAGCCGCGCGCTTCCCCGCTCCGCAAAGGCCGCAGCTCCCCAAGCGGTGCCGGAATCGCAAGCCAGGCATTCCGCCACAGATATAATTCAAATAAAGTCTGGCACTCTAACACAGCCCAAAAGAGGCACCTGCACAGGAGACTTGGACAACTCATTCTTTTTATTACATCGCAAGTTATTTACATAAGTACTACAATTTAAGGAAGGCCTATGACATATTTGCATTCTACTGCACTGGTAATAATGGTAATTAAGGAGGTAGCTTTAGTATAACCTTCAGAACTAATGCAGGAATTGATTTTAGAATTAAAACTCATGATGTTGATACTACAAATCTCTGCTCATGTATAGTCCCTGCTAATATGAATAATTTCACTGGAAGTTTGATTGTTTATTTAGACTTCTTCTCATTCTCATTTACTAACATGTGAGGAGGTCTTTGCAAAAAAACAATCAGAATTCTAGGAAACAAGAACTTATCAGAACAAGGGAGGTGGACCCTTGAAGGCATGAGGGTTAAGGCCAGTGCTACTTCCTTTACTACCTGTTGAATTTTGAAGTTTTGAATGGAGAAATCAAAGGCATAATCAGAAGGCCTCATTTCTTACTTTTCAAACTAGAACTCCCATTAAAGTCAGTTGGTTATGTGAACCAAATAAGGGCAGGTATATAATTTAGACACAACCACAACAATCACATTTTTGGCCTATTGTCAGTCTTCCATAGCCTACTGTAAACATACAATGTCCACCATCATTTAATCCCTATTTTTTTTTAATTTCCTGCTCTAACTTGTTCTGGAATGTGTTATATTTCTGTAGTGCTCTCTGCTGTCTGGTCCTATAACCTGCAGAACTGCCACCAGCCCATTACTGCTTAATTCCCTTGGTGTTCAATCTTCAAGTTCTGCCTCCACAATCACTTTGACCCTTGGCTGAGAGTCATCCAACACAACTCTCTAGTTGGAGAACTGTAACCTTTTGGTATCCAAAGAGCAACAGTTTCATTACTTCCTGTCTCTCTTCTTGTACAGAAGGCAAGTTAGATTTGCACCTTATAGACTAAACACACACACACACACACACACACACACACACACACACACACACACAACCAGAAGCCTTTATGGAATGA
>NW_017728943.1:126856810-126868324 GCF_001723895.1 Crocodylus porosus
GTCTATAAGGTGCAAAACTACCCTGCCTTCTGCTTGACTTCAGACTAACACAGGTAACTATGTTTCTCCCTTCTTATATAGTCACAGAGGAACAGTGCTGGATGTTAGTTGGATTACAGGCTTAAAAAAAATCTCTTCTTGGTTTTCGCAAAGAACCTTAGTAATCGGTAAAGAAGGGACCTCAATACATACTTTTTTTTTAGACCTTAGGGCCGTTTCCAAACAAGCATGACCATGCGGTATGTGACACAACAGACACATCTGTGGTGCCACATACTACATGCACAGTTGCTCTCTGCACTGCAGTGCAGAGGGGTTTTTTGATCCCTGAATAACCAGGGGCAAAAAACCTTCAGGAAAAAAAAGCAGAGCGGTGCACATAGTTGCCGCCTGCACGGCCCAAAGCTGGAGCCTGGCTGGCTGGCAGGGGAAGCAGCGTGACCACATAGGCGGGCTCCCCAGGGCAGGTGATTGTCTCTGATATATCCTCCATCGGAGGTCTATATTGAGCTGGCTGGAGCTGTACTCCACTGCTATCCAGGCTCCATGCAGTAGGATCCCAGGTAAGGCTGCTGGGACCGGCCCACTGCTGGGTCCAGCCTCCTCTGCCCCACCTAGGGTAACTTGCCCTGCACCAGAACATATGTAGTGCAGGTGTTCCATGGGGACGACTAGTGGTGGTTCAAGGTGTACCACTGCTAGTTGTCCCCATGAAGCCAAATGTCCATGCACATCTGGACACAGCCTCAAGTTCCTTTTGCTTCTGCTCCCTGAACTATTTAGCATTTTATGTTGAACAAGCACTGGATAAAAAACAAAACAACTAAAAAATAATACAGGGTAGAATGCAATTGCAGAAAAGGTCAGATCCTTTTATTTTAATGTAATAACATATTTGCAGGAAAGCTAATCAAGTAGAACTGCCTCTAAATCACTGTGCTCTTGTATTCAGTTGCAATTAGACTTTAATGTTGTATGCAGTGGTAAAAAAGAATTAGAATTAAAATAATATGTATTATGCAGTGTATCATTAATTTAACATTAATTATGTGTACATAGAAATGGGGCCATCGATCTGCGGAAGTCCTAGATTTAAGACACTGGTTTGCCAACACGCAAAATTTTTCTGTAAAAAACAGAACATAGGGGAAAGTGAAGAAGTATGCAGAGGTTTATTTCTTTCTCATTCATTGCATTGCTAGCACGTCACTTCAAGGGTCAATATTTCCTTTTAAAAATCCAAGCAATAATGGGATTAATACTACAACCAAGGTTTGCTGGGGTTTCAAATTAGTGATCTGTCTTATAATGAGATACAGCTGAGTGGTCTCTAGGGACAGACATTATACAAACTGGTGTAAGTGCTCGGAGTTTAAACCTGTAACAGAGCAGAAGTTCAGTGCACATAAACTGGTTTCAAAATGGACAAAACCAGTTTAAGATAGACCTGGATGAGTGTAGCATCAAACTTTACTGGTCTGGTTAACAACAGTTTGCTTCATTATCAGTTCATTCAACACAGCTTAGAGACACCTGCAAAGATTGAATCAATTCAGCTTCTGCTTTTTGACTGTTTGTACTTAACCTAAATGGTAATTTGGAATTTAAGGACCCAGTTCTATAACAGATGATAATGCACATATCCCTTTGAAACCAGGGTCTGGCTTTGGAAGACCTGACAGACTAAAAACGAGTTACATCATTCTCTAAAAACTCTCCCTGGCTTTATTGTGGAAAGCTTTTTTCTCCTCTTTTTCAAGTTCTTGTAATAGGGAACCCAAACCCTGTTACCTATGTGCAACAGAGGGAGTGGGGAGGAGAGTAGGCCCTTCTGAGACCCACACTTTGGGACTTGATGGGGAAAGGGGATGCAGCAAGCAGCTCAAAAGAGACTCAAGCCTGGAGGCCAGAAGTGGCTAAGGAGTCAGGAAAGGCTGCAAAGCAGGAAAAGCCAGGCAGCCTGTTAAGCTAAGTAGGGGCACCTGGACAACTCTCTCTCCCTCAGGGCAGCAGTCAGGTTACAAACAAAGGCAGATGTTAGGGATATAAGCCTGGCCTCAGGGGGAAGCAAGCTTTTAGCTAACAGGTGGTGGGACTGGGAGTGAAAGGAACTCCTGGGAGTTGGGGAAGGATGCCTCTGCTGCTCCAGACAGCAGTAACATTTGTTATAATCCTGCATGGTTGGAAGTAGCTTTCAGCAAGGTGATTAAATTTTGTTCTGGAATTAAGTCAACAGACCAGAGGACTGGGAGTGGCTGTAGGGGTTGAGGGCACCATGAGCAGGGTACCTGGTAGATACCATTCACTGCAGGACTCAGACCTGGAAACCAAGGCCTGAAATAGTAGACCTGAACTGAGAAGTTTCAGCTAGAGGAGAAGGGGTCAAAGCCAAAAAGGCCGGAATCTAAACAAGGGTTGGGTCCTAAGGGGCCCAGTGTTGATTTATGTAGAAATTTATCTAGATACAGCATAAGGAAGAGTCCCTGTAAGGGGGCAGATGAAGAGTCACTAGTGAGGCATGGGTGTGGGTATGGGGGCAGCAAAGAGGCTATGATAATAGTCCTAATGTACCAAAGAAAGAACTACACTGGTCTTAAGGGCAGCCTGCCTCTGAATACACACTGATTACCATCAAATTGTGGCAGGTGAGAAGCAATAAGAAGGGTAAGCTGGGGAACATGGGCAGGAAGAGCCACGGCCTGAAGCCCAGGCATCTCATAGTGACCTTGTGAGATACTTTTTATTAAAAACTATTTTATTTTCCACAATATTTATGTCCTCATAAAAGAAGGAATCACCGTGTCTCTTTCACAGCAATTTTACGGCTTGAAACATTAAAATTGATGGAAAGATTCCTGTTGATCTCAATGGGAATGCCTATACCCATATTACTTAGTCGATGCCTATATTATTTATAAAACAACTGAACAGTTAATTTGTGCCTGCTTAGGCACAGGTCAACATAACTTTGGCTTCTTTACTTCCTATCAGCATTATTTATAAGGTCAGTCATGAACCAGGCTTTGTTACAGGTGTTCTTTTTGATGGCCAGCTGGATGCAAAGCAAACAACTAAGAATAAGCTAGGATCATGTATAAATAGTGGTTCTGAGGGCTCTCTTGTGTAGCAGTATGACAGGATTGATTTTATTTTAAATGAGTGTTGGCTTTAACCTACTTGACCATGGATAATTTATTCTGTTTGGATACCGTTCTTCTACCACAAGCACTAGCATGATCTTTGAGGACCCTACAGGAGTCCTTAAGTACAGGGCCTCAATAAACCTCTAATATTCTTGACCTACCAAGACGGTATTCAAATTATACATGTGGAGTGTATCAGAAAAGGTGTTTTTGCCAGTTATTTTGCATAATAATATATTTCTTAGAATTTCATCATGTAAAAGTATAGTCTGTGCCAGGATGAAAGTGAGAAATCAGTACTATAATTGTGTACGCACTGCAATTTGCCTTGAACAAAAAATTTTGTACCTAAACCTTTTTTGATTCATCTCATCATTAACTGTTTTGGCTATGTTAGGACTACCAAATACATTTTCAATATGCTTTCAGTTCAAAAATGTCATGTTAAGACAAAATTGCTTGATGATACCTGCTAACAGACTGTCAATTATGATGAAATGTTCCAAGTGCAGCCAGAAAAGGTGATGAATGCCAAGACGCTTAGTAGATCTACATTCATTTATTGAGTTAAAGAGCTGTATTCTAGGAAAGTATCCTAATAATAAGCATAAATGCACAAACCTGCTTAACACTGAGCTTGAAATTACAATACTAACATAATAATTCAAACAGTTGAAAGCATATGATATTAATTGACAGAGAAAGATTGTTACCCTGATCTTCTTTCCGATGGAGGTATCTTACGTTTCTTCATCAGGTGATCCTGCTGCTGCATAGATAGCTGTGACTGGGCCAACATTACAGTGAGTACTTTTGTTTTGAAATGGATTGACTTTATTCTAGTTAACAAAAATCCTAGAGCAAAAAAGCTTTTAGGACTGTAATATGAGCCCATTTCCCTTGAGTATCTCTTACTGATTATTTATTTTGTTATTCTGAGGTATTCTATGGGAAAGAATCCTTTATCTTCAGCTGTTGTAAAGTGATAAATCTTTATCATCAGAAACAAAATGGAAAAGTAACCATATTTTTCCCCCTGAAAGATGACAATCATAAAAGAAGACTGAAACATGAAAACATACAATTCAGGCAGCCAGCAGAGATTTTGTTCTCCTAACTCTGAAATGAATTAGCAATTATAAAGAATTAAACCCCAAGGTAGCACTGCATGTCCACATCATAATGAGAAAATGCTGCAGTTATGTATGAATGCCCCCATCAGAAATACTGGTTTGTCTAAAAAATAATTGGCATCCACTTCATTTTGCTAACTTCTTTTTGTTTCTACAACATATTGCGTAAAGCAAACTCATGACCTTGTCTAACATGACTGAACACGATGTGATGGGCTAGTATTACTAAGTTTCTGAATCTAACCGCACACAAGGGAGGGATGAGGCTAAAACTGCATCTCTTTGACTCTAGTTATCTAGTGTCAATGATGAAATAGCTACGTATAGCTGTTAACTGGGGACTGCCTTCAGAGGTCCAAACCAAGGATTCATGCCTCAGGAACCATATTAAATTTAACTGACCTTTATACTTCCTCACTCTGGCACAACATACCAGGTTCCAGCCTGAAAAAGAATAGGCCAAAGCCTCATTTGGGATAGATAAAGTTCAAACATTATGCAGTTTTCTTCAGTGCTTCTTTTGAAGCTTATCCCCTGGGCAGCAAAGGGGATAAGCTTCTAGTGCCAGGAGGATGTTAACAAGTGAGAAAATGTATACTTCAGTAAGATGGGTTTTGCCTTGAAAGAGAGCAGGTCCTGGGTCCAAAATTAGCCAGGTAGATAGATGGCTAGAAAATTCCCATTTAGGTCCACAAAGGAATACAGAATTATGTCTGGAGGGTCTCCACTGAAATGATTAATAAAACTAGTATTTAAGCAGAAAGACAGAGAGCCATGAGAACCTCTTTGTCCAGTATCCTTATTTCAACCTCATGAAAGAAGACAGTTCAATTTTAGTAGAAGTTTACACCAATGTCTGGGAATTCTGTACTGCCATGGAATTCTATTACTCACTCTTATTCTGTGTGCACCATGTCCAGAAAACGAGGCAATATAGCCACCTTAACCAGTGGTGAGCATATGCCCAGAGCCACTGCTGGTTAGACTTCCTATCCTTGGCTCGATTATATCCCCTAGTAGATGTCTGGCATGTTACCACTCAACAAGCAAAACTTGCATAAATTGCATGGTAAATGTAATGTTTGCTGGAGCCTAACATTTGCAGGGTCATTTTAAGGCAGCAATACTATGTCACTTCTGGGATTTGGCATACACTAAACAGAAATGAAGCATGTCTTGCCCACCCATGGTAGAACTTCCTGAGTGCAGCATAGTATGAAGGCAATCTCTGGGAACTGAACAAAGGCATGTACATTATAGAAGTAGAAACAGTATAGCAAGACCTTGGTGTAACACAACTCATGTACATTTGAACCAAATGACAGCTATACCGCTTCATTATCTTGGAGATTATCCATTAAAATGGGAACATGTTACTTGCATATAAAAGCAAAGATCTGGAATTATATACAGGCAGTCCTCGACTTACAATGTTTTGAGTTGCAACGTTTTGCACTTACAACATTTATAAATTGACACCCTGTTTCAACTTTATGACATCAGTTTTGAATTTACAATGCTTGATCCAATGCGATGTCATCCCAGCAAACAAGTTCACTGTATCACTCATCTCCCTGGAGAACATCTGTCCAAACCTCCTTGGACACTTTCTTTAAGAAAGCAGACAAGACCCCAGAAAAACCTGCAGCCAAGACTCCTGAGAAGACTCTGGTGAAGAACCCTTCAAAAAGACCAACCAAGAGCCTTTCAAAAAGTACAGCAAAGCCGCCTCAAAGAAGTCCTTCCAAATCAATATGATTGCTAATTACAATATAAATACATTAATGTAGCTATATTACTCATCTATAATTGATCGAGTACAAAATTCTGGGGTATTTTTGGTGAAAATAGGGTATCGGGTCTTGGTTCAGGAACTAATCCCCCATTTATAACATTGTTTCTTATGAGAAAATTGATTCTGAGTTGCAATGTTTTGACTTAAGACCCAGTTTTCAGGAACCAATTGTGTTGCAAGTCTGAGGACTGCCTGTATGTGCATATGTATAAATAATTTTGGATCTTTCCCACAACAAGAAAGGACAAGTTTTTATCAATTGGCTAAGAAAGTGGTGCTTAAGAACACCTCTTGAGAAGTCTTACACCTGCTGTAGGGAAGTATACTTAAAACTTTTCTTGAATGAACCAGAATGAAGTTGTTTCATTTATGCAGCAAAACTTTTGTTGGGGTTGGCTTGGTTTGATGGATGGCCTTTTTCTCCTTTTAACAGGCAGTCCTAATTTACAGGAAGGAAACCATTCCTTCTGTAAATTAGGTACCATTTTAGTAATAATGCTTCTGTCAGAGCAGCTGCAACATGCCCCACATTTAAATTTGACAGACTTGTCAAACTGAGAATATATAATAAGATGCACCTTCACTTTTTTGCATTTTGTGAAGCCTTTTACCCCCATGAAAAATGAGCATAAAATACAATCATCTTGATTTGAGAATTATTGATAAAGGGTCCATGCAATAGAGAATCAAGTGTACCATGTGTAGAGGCAAAAAGGGACAGGGTGAGATTACACATTAAAATTAGATCATGTTAAGAGCACTTAAAATTTGAAGGATTACACAGTAAGGCCCATTAACTAGTTCTAAATGCCCTTTTTAGCATCTTCAAGTTATACCAGTTGGGAAGTGAATTTTCTTTGAGCTATCTAGCTTGTACTTTTTGGTGTTTATCTGAGATACGATCACCAGTTTTCAGTTCTCCAATATTCCAGGGAACACTGTTCCCAGGCAGATTAATTATTATCTGGTCTTCTATGGCCCTGAACTGGAAGTTGGAAACAAGCAGGCAATGTGTGAGTGGGGAGGAGGGAACAGGGGTGAAGGGGGGGAGGGATAGAGAAGCCAGGGGGATGTGGGTATAGGGAATAGGTTGTGCGAAAGCATGGAGTAGGTGGATGGGTAGGGAGCTGCCAGGTTGCTGCCTCATCTACCCCCCAAATTGTTCTCTAACCCTCAAATCTCCCCCACTTCTTCCCCCCATCAACCCATCTACCCCAGCTCATTGCCCTGACACCCCAATCAATCCAAGAATGGTAGAGATGCTAGGGTTCCCCATCCATGCCTGCTCCTATAGACCACACTACTCCAGCATGCCCAGATCTAGCCCCCGCCCAGCCCTGCAACTGAAGGGGATGCAGTGGGGGGGAAAGGGTGGAGCAAGGTGCTACCTGGCATCTGTGGGACCTAGTGGGTGCTGGATCCAGGTGAGTGGAGGTGGCATGCCCTGTTCTGCCTCTCACCACTGCTGCTGCTGCTCTTTGGCTGATTGGGGTGGCAGGACAGTATTCTAGGAGTGGAGGTGTGGTCCAGGGGTGGAAAAGCAAAGTGATCATTGGGTAGAGTGGGAATCCAGTGGCTGTTGTCGGGCAGCAGGGAGATTTGACAGGTGGAGGAGACGATCCAAACGGCATGAGGGGACCCTTCTCCCCTCTCATCTCCTGGCTGGACTGTTGCTAGAGAGCTGGTGAGCAGGGAAGGCATGGACCAGAATTGCAGCCCCTAGGCATTGCTTGTCAGCCTTATAGTGGTGGGTCTGAGTAGTACACATTAGAGAGGGTATTAACCTGGAACATGTGACTGATCACTGGTACTAGCTAACTTGAACATAGATAAAGTTTCTTAACAGTTAGCACCTGCTAACTCTAATGTATAATCTTACCCATAGTTGCTGTTTGTAGGTGGCAAGGAAGAAAGGCAAGAACCCATCATAGCAAATTAGAATGTAGAGTTAGCATGAAAGGTACAAGTGCCTGGAACAGACAGTGATAAATCAGTATACTTTGGATTTTCTGACAAGTTCTAACCATTCCCTTCTCTGGGTAAAATTTCTCTCATTCTCTGTGCATGACCTACTATCTACCTTGCATAATGCTCTACACAAACCCCTCAGCTTGTTGTGTATGTACTCCCACTCACACACATGCTAAGGGATGGGTGGATGATCTTGAGATCTATTACTGAAATCCATTTAGTACAAAGTCCAATAATGATTCAATATACGATTTAAATATTGAACTCTTAGCGAGTACATACATTCCAGTCCAATTCTCTCAGGTTGATGTAAGCTGGTTTTGCTCTGGTTAAGCCAGTGGTGCTATGGCAACTTACAGATCCTGAAGAACTGACCCACAGATTTAAAAGAAACACTTACAAGTAAATACAAATAAAACTATCACCCCATAATTTGGTATATTGATAAAAGCTTCTCCCTGATTTGAGGTTCCCTTTAAGATCCTACCAGGCAGGACATCTTTATCCATCAGGTGAAGCCCACAAAAAGGCAGCAAACAAGCTTGGCTGGCAACCAGTTAACCATGCAGGACAAATGACCCTTCAGATTGGCAAAACTCCCAGAGCTATGCTTTGACTCTCAGCCTTTGTTGCTGCTGCTGAAGTCCAGCTTAGCTAGCACGGTTACATAGTTCTGCTTAAACTGGTCTACGAGCAGCCCTTTCTTTCCCTTTTATTCCCTTTCCCAAACCAGAAAACTGCTTTGAAAAAATGAAGCCACAGACTGACATTCATTAGATCATTTTTTCAGATCACATTTTCAGTGTTGGCAGCTGATACCAGTGATGCAGGGAGCCTATGGACAGATTGTGGTGAGGGGGGTGAAGCCACCCCCTTTTTGGCTGTGTTGCATATGTGCAGCGAAGAGTGATCACTGATCCTATATGCTGGGGAGCCCTCTGACCTCACGGGAGCATCAGTGCAACTCCTGCTGGAGCTCCGTACGTGCCAGAAGCTTTGAGTTCACTTACTGCTCAGTATAGGGTCTGTCCTTCTCCCTGGCTCCAGAGCACAGGGGGTGAGCACTGCCACTGTTTGTCCCCCTTTTCCTTTTCCCCACCCCAAATTCAGCAGCACAGCAAAAGGGGATGAGTGCAGTGATAGTGCTCAGCACCAGATTTCATGTAGCTCTGGAAGTGTCGCTGCTGCCACTTATACCTTTTTTAATTCTGTCACTAAATTCAGGGTGGGGGAGCAGGAGTAATGAGGGAGGGGAAGGGAAAACAACAGTGGTGCACATCCCCTGCTCTCTGGAGCGGCATAAAAAACGGGACTTTGGCCACTGCACTAACCAGCTGATAGCTTATTGCTTTCTCCAAGAACTTCATTGACATTCTGTGAGATCAGCAAGGATCCGAGTTTTCAGTTCCCCACGGTAAAAATAAATCTGAGTTTCCCTTTTAACAGAGAAAAAACACAGATTTTTCATTTTAATGGAAACACATGGATTTTCCACTTTTACAAAGAGTTCTCTGTAGGCTGGCAGAGTTGCAGCCTGCAAGGGGCTGGGGGAAGCGAGAGAAGGGCAGTCAGGAGCGGGGCACCATGTGTATGAGCACACTAACAAATGCACATGGCCGCCAGGTAGTCTGGAGAGCAGCTCCCTCTGTTTAGTTGGGGAGGGGGCGTGGATTTGGGCAGAGCTGGAGCTGTTCCCCAGTTGAGGTGGGGCTTGGGGTCTGGGGCCAGAATGTGTGTCTGCAGGGCCTGGGCAGGGAGCAGGACAGGGCTGCAGACAGCTCATCCAGGAGGCAGGGTTGTGGGCTGGCTCCCTGCTGCTGTATGCACTCCCCGGGTGGGCACATTTCCCCCAGATCTGTGTGCAGAGCAGAGGCAGGGGTAGGCTGCCTGTTGTGGGCTCAGGCTCTGTCTTGCTGCCCTTCCCCCAGGTCCTCAATGGCCCAGTGGGTGGGATTCAGGGTGGCAAGGCAGAGTGGGACCATGTGGGGAAGCTCCTTGCTGCCACTGGCAGCTCTGCACCACCCTGGTGAAGCAGACCCCACTTTTCTGGCAGCAGCAGGGAAAGTTTTTGTAACTTTTCTTATCTGGTTTTACTCTGTGTTAGCCAATGATGACTACAAACAGATTCTTCTTTGTCTGCTCAGGTTTCAACACAGGCCTTTTCCCTCCTGTCAGCCCAGCCGTCAGGAAAGTGGGGGCTTTCTTTTTGTTTGTGTGGTACTGAGCCTGTTTGGTCACAAGAGGGCAAGCACGGCACATTAATCTAATCTTACAGTTTTAATTGGGGTAACTAATTTAAGGGCCTCACTTATCTTTAGTTGCTATAGGCACTGGTATTTTCTTTGACATCATGGTACTTGGGTCATATTCAATTCGAGGTTAGTTTCTCCCGTGTGGGGGTTTTGAGTGATCTGGATGGGGTACAGGCAAGGGTGTGCATGCGGCACTGTTGTTAACTTGTACTTGACACTGTTGCCTGGTGGGGAGAGGGAGCTGGACTCCACACTCTGCTGTGCCACAGCAGCTGCCACCTCCCTGTCTGTCAACTAAATTTAGACAAAGTACAAAAGTGGGCAGATGGGAATAGGATGGGCTTCAATGTAGACAAATGCAGGGTGCTGCACCTTGGGAGAAGGAATCCACAGCATACATACAGTCTGGGGAGTTGCCCTCTTGAAAGCACACAGGCGGAAAGGGATCTTGGAGTCATTGTTGACTCGAAGATGAATATGAGCCGCCAATGCCAGACCGCAGCCAGCAAGGCCAGCCATACCCTGTCATGCATCTAAAGATGCATCTCAAGCCAATCTAGAGAGGTGATCCTCCCCCTCTATGTGACATTAGTCAGGCCACAATTGGAGTACTGCATCCAGTACTGGGCACCTCACTTCAAGAGGGATGTGGCTATTCTGGAGAGGGTTCAGAGGAGGGCCACCCGCTTGGTGAGAGGGCAGCAGGACAGGCCCTATGAGGAGAGACTGAGGGACCTGAATCTGTTCAGCCTCAGCAAGAAGAGGCTGATGGGGGGACCTGGTGGCTGCCTACAAACTTATCAGGGGAGATCAACAACAAATAGGTAGAACCCTTTTCTCCCCAGCACCACCTGGGGTTATGAGGAACAATGGTAATAAGCTGATGGAGAATAGGTTTAGGTTAGAGATCAGAAGGCAGTATTTTTATGGTTAGGGTGGCCAGAATCTGGAACCAACTTCCTAGGGAAGTGGTCCTCGCCCCTATCTTGGGCTAATTCATGAGAAGGTTGGATGATCACCTGTTTGGGGTCTTGTGAACCCAGCATTCATTCCTGCCTGTGGGAGGGGGTCAGGCTAGATTATCTGATCAGGTCCCTCCTGACCCTAGCTACTATGAAACTATGAGTGGCAGCTGGGGCTTTGGTGCTGCTGGGGGCCGGAGAGGGGGCTGCAGACCTGGCTTCCTGGCTACATAGCCTTGGCAGCTGGGGGTCCCCTCC
>NW_017728943.1:126868424-126882868 GCF_001723895.1 Crocodylus porosus
ATGAGAAGGTTGGATGATCACCTGTTTGGGGTCTTGTGAACCCAGCATTCATTCCTGCCTGTGGGAGGGGGTCAGGCTAGATTATCTGATCAGGTAACTGCTGTGGGGGGCGTCCCCTCCAGCAGGTCTGGGGGGGTGGGGGGCTGCAGGTGGGGAGTGAGGGGCCAGATCTGCATCCTGGTGAGCAAAGGGGGCAGGTGGAGCTCTGATTTTCCATGATAAAAGACCAAAACTCATATGCCAAAATGTATAGGTATTTAGAATTTATTATAGTGATTGAAGCACTAGTAAGCTTCCAAACCGCTTTAAAATTGTAAATATACCAATAAAACCTTCAATTCAATTGATACCTATATATAATGGCATTTCATTTTAATAGCAGATTTGGGTTTTTTTAATTGGAGAATTTGCAATTTTTAAACAGAGAAAACTAGGATCCCTGGAGATCAGAAAGTTCACTACACATGTGGCACACAGCCAAAAGGGGGAGGAGGACGATGGATGTGCAACCACACCACCGCACACCTGTAGGTCTGCCCCCTCTAGCTCTTCACAAGAGTTTTCTCCCTTTGTAGAAGCAGATGATAAATATGAAGCCAACTACAAAGATTCTATTTTGTCCTCTGACAGTTATGGACAAGTTGCTACAATAAAATGAATGCATTTCCTCCATAAGAGGGTAAATTGGAAGATTGCATTGATTTATTTCAGGATCAGCCATGGTAAACTCTAAGTAATGAAGATGAAGGAGGAAAAGCAGACCTAACATCAGTTAAAGTTGTTTCACTCATGCTCATTTTGGAAATGCTATTTTGACATGGCCACATGTAGTATGGAAAGCTATATTAAATCTAAAAATGTATCTTTATTGTGGAGGAGAAAATGGAGGCAAATTATCTTACTGGAACTATCTAATCTCTTAAAATTTATCATCCAAATTTGATCTACCAAGTCTGATGGAAAAATGTTGCAGTGCAGGAATAAGGGGGAGTATATTCAAATGGAGCCCAGGTTCCCTATAGGACAATAAGAGAGGGGAAGGTGGGTGGACAGTCAGAAACCCTGAGGCTGAATTGATTCAGTCTCTGTAGGTTAGTCTAAACTGCAGAGATTAAATTTACTAAAGTGAACAGACAGGGCATTTATACACATACCTTTTCATCCTGTGATGCACTGGAAATCCAGTGGGTTGGAACAGACTCAAATAATCCGGATGAATGAGTCTGCTCCACATGCTGATGTTCACTGAGCTGCATTGTATGCAGTTGTATAAGTGGCAAAATGCATGTAAGTGCACAGAAATGGTGGTAATGTGCTTTTGAACTAAAAAGATGTTTTAGATGTTTCCAGATGTTTTAGTTCAAAAACACACTGCTGACATTTTCTCAGTGCTGAAGTGCATTTTGATGCCAATTCAACTGTATGAATTGCAGTGCTGGGTGCTTTTAAAAGTAACCGACGCTGTGACACAAGCATGTGTACAAATGCTCACACTTACTTTTTGCAGCTACATGCCTGCAGTAGCTCAGGCTAGAAGCCAGGGGGTGCTAGAGCATGGGTCTCGGGCATGTAGCCAGCATGGGCTGTGTTTTCATGTTTTCCTTTCCTCTTCCTTCTGTCCCTGAGGTCTTTGGGATTTGCTGTCCAGAATCGCAACAGCAGGAAACTTGAGGGTTACTCATCACTTCCTCTTCCTACTTCCAGGTACCTCTGGGATTTGTAGTCCACAGTTGCAGCATTAAGTTTAACAGGGCAGAGGATGGGAGGGTTTAACAACCTTCCCCCTCCCCCCAGATCCCAGTTGGAGTTTGCTTGGGTGGGCACAGTCCCTACCTTCTCCCTTCCCTTGACCCCAACCCTTCTCTGCTGAAGCAGATAGCACAGGCCAGCCCAGGGCTGGAAAGCATGCTGGGATGCTTCAGGACTGTGATTTAACTTGAACCAGGAGGGCTCTGGGACAGAAGTTTCATAAACTGGTTTGACCCAAATCAATTAGGTCTGATATTACATTCAGCCACGTTTATCTTAAAGCAATTGCAGCCATTTTGAAACTGGTTTATGTGCACTGAACTTCTGTTCTGTTACAGGTTTAAACCAGTTTCTGATAACTTAAACTGGTTAATGTGTAACTTCTGCCCCAGCCCAGGAAAAGAGCTCAGTTTGTCTTTCTTAAACCCTAAATAAAAAACTGTGCTTTGCAAGTTTAGGATCAAGACTTTGCAGAGTTCTGTCTTGAGTTCTATATCCAAATACCCACAAATATGACAACATAGGGGGAAGGCACATCTAGCTTCATAATTTTAATCCTGACTAAAATAATAACATTGAAGCAAAAGACCCTTTGTAGGAGACTTGCACTACACGGTATAGGCAACATTCTGCTCTGATTGATACCCATGTAAATTCAGAGTTGTTCAACTGACTACAAAAAATGAATAGAACTCTATGTATCTATTTTGAAAGTAAAAAACCTTGTAATAACACACTAGTAAAAGAAGGGAAATGCAGTTTCTTTTAGGACTTAAAATGAGGCTTTACACTTAATTGTTTGACTCAGACATATTTCAGGATAAAAATTACTACCCTTTCATTTCTTCAACAGACAATTTGTATGTGGCTTAGGAGTTCAATTCTCATTAATTATTATAATTAATTAATTGTCTTTGACTTGTGATTTGATAACCTGTGTTATTTTGCAAACTGGGAGCAAACTGGGCTTTTCATTTTTAGGAGATCAAATTACTTTTATCTATTACCCTTTATCTTTCAGTTCTGCTTCACCTACCTGTCTCTCAGCTTTCCACACTGGCTGCATCTCCAGCCAATACTGGGTCCAAGATGTCTTCCATTTCTCTTCTTATACCTTTCCATTCTTTATTTCAAAAAGTATTTAGGCTTTCTCCTCAACTATCTATTGGAAAGGTATTGGGCTCATTCCTCAGAATGCTGAATTGTCTTGAATTCAACCATGAATCTTGTATGTGAGGCTACCACACTAAAACCCTCTTAAGAAACAGATTCCTCTTATTCATAAAGTATGATCATAAGTCAGTTTCTTATGGTAGGGCAGGCTTACTACCTTATTACTTATTTATTATTTATTCATTAGATTTATATGCCACCCTTCCCCAAAAACACTCTGAGCAGCTTACAATAAAAATGCCACAAATTACATTAAAAAAGGGAGGGGGAACCCCAAATAGATAAAGTACATCTTTGTCACCAAGGATTGAGAATACCTATTTATTTCTCAGGATTTGTCTTTATTATGACATCACCAAGAACAATGATAGATGATATTTCTAGTAAAGTAGCCATGAGTATTCCAAGATCAGATGCTATATTAAATCTGAAACCCGGAGAACAGAGTTCTTAGCATGAGCAGTTTTAATGCAGAGTTTAGTCAATATGCCTTTGTGGATGTCATTCATCAGTCAGTGGAATTTCAGTACAACAAGAGGTGCTATCTGCCAAATCAAGTTCACAGATTTTTGAAAAACTAATGATGGTGATCATAGAAGTTATTTTCATCCTTTCAACTTGCCACACACAGCAGTATCAATGAGCTCCGTTAGGGCATGCTCCTACTTATTTGTAAAAAAGACAAGAACATGTAGAATTAATGAACTTGCAGGGCTGAATAACTAGATGCTGTTTGCTGACTCCACTCCATACATTGAGACTAAACATAAAACTGGAAGATCAAGAAATAATGATAGGTGACATCAACCATGTTAGACAATATAAAGTTGTCTTAGACATACCTCAGTGGCTGGGGCATTCACTAGAGAATGCTGGAGTTCCTAGGCTACCCTCACTAACTCAACAGTTTAAAACCTGTTTTTTTTTTACACTTTACCCATTATCCAGGTCAGCTAGTCACGCTTCCCAAGTTATGCCACAGGTCAGCCATTCTCAGGCCCTTTTTTCAGTTCTCCATTTACATAGTCCTTCAAGAATAAATGGAGTGCATGGAAAAACCTATGATTTGCTGGAACCCAAATATCTCTCCCTTTCACCCCTCACTGTGTCATACATCCTATGTTTTAGTCCCCTTGTCTTGACCCTACATATCTTACACAGAACTTCCTTGTGAGGATGCCCCAGGGAGCAGCCTCAGAAGGAGCACTGGAGAAAGAGGCTCCATACTGGCTGACCTGTGGTGTGATGGTTTGACTACTGTGCTGGGAAGTTGGAGAGCCCCAGATTAAAACCCTCTTTGGGTGATAGAATCCCAGAATTCAAGACTTCCAGGTTCCTAGATGGATGCCCTAATCATTAAGCATTTTGGGGGTAAAGAGGAAAGCATATTACGTCTTGTTTCCAGTGCATATTCTCTTTCTGAGAGAATAGGTTGCACCTAATCATCAATGCATCCAGGAATAGAATGACAACATGTGCTTTAGTGCATTTTTTAACTCAAATTAGCTCAGGATGCTTAGATGACCAGGAAAGAACAGAATTTGACCCGTAGATTCTAGGAAGATGAAATAATTCCTTTTGATTAATAAAATTTCTGGCATGGACAAAGCTAATACATATGTCAGTGGCAGCAATCCCTCAATATGAGAATGACAGTCTTCTTGTAGATAGGGAAGTCATTGGTGCATCTGGAGGTGACTGAAGAGACAAATCTGAGATCTGCATGTTTGAAAGCAGACAGCAAATTAATAGACCAGTCCCATGCAACCATGACTGGGGAGCCACTGCAATTCTTTAAAGAACACTTCTTATTTCAAAAGCTAGAGAATTTTTCAGTTATTTAGACAGCCATTTTAACTTTCATGAGAAGCTGTCACTGATTTTGAATGATTAACTATTTCTATGGTTTGTTGCTGTCATTCTATTTTCTTTCTTGTGGAAATACTAAGCAACTTAGATTTGAGGTATTTCTTCAAGTTTTGCTTTTCAAGAAATCTCAACATTAAATAGCTGGATAGAGGCTAGTATTTAAATGATAATTCTACTCATAGACAGATAGAGAATAAGCCACCTGTGAAAAACATAGCAACAATATAGTCCTCAAAAAGGAAAATCAGTAAGGACTTCCACTGAGCAGTTTGTTTTGAAAGTCATTGACAGCCAGTTTCCACACTGTCAGAAAAAATGTTGCTGGGTCCACACTGAAGATTTTCCTTTTATTTTTGGATCCCAACTTATATAAAATGGTGAGGCAGGACCTGCCCCATGTGGATCGTCTTGATGCCCCCTGGTGGCTGCCTTAATTCTGCCCTACTTCCCCCCTTGGCCTCTCAGAGGAAAGTATGGGAGGATTGTTGCCTCGCCTGCCACACCTGGATGGCAAAATACAACTCAGGAGGTTGCCTTCACAGGCCAAAGGCCTCTGAGTGTTCTACCTAATTCTTGGGCTCAAGCCTCCTTGTGTAGACCTCAAGTTTAAGCATCCTCTGGCCTTGCCTTTCTGGGATGGTGTTATTGAGTAACTTCCTCAGTGTTACGAAGTCTGTGTGAAGTTAAGTAAATAGTGGTGCATATGTCTGGTTGAGTAAGGAGCTAGAAGGTTCTAGTTCAGTTAACTTTTGAAGCAGAGGACCTGATGGCCTAGGTTTTCTGTTGTGAGCATGCAGTTGATTGTTTGTTACATAAGTGATATTTGGCGCGAATATCTCAAAAACTAAAAGAGTGACTACTAGACTTACCTGAGGTGATTGATCATCTGATCAGACAATTGGGTGATTGACAATTAATCGATAGCACTTCTGTTGCAATGATTGGCTGTGAGAAAGATTGACAGAAATGGCATGATTGGAGAGTTTAAAGAGGGCCTGTACCCAAGGCTTGTGTGTATGTCTGGACAAGTAGTGTGCGTCTGGGGTATGAGTGACCATGGGTGGGTGATTGGGTTTGATGGTACCAATACAAGTGCAGTTGGGTGTGTTAGTGTGAGTCATGGAGTTTGGCTGGGAGCTTAAGGTGAGATTCTGAGGAGGGAATTTGTGGGTCTCCCTGTTGGGTGTGTCTTTTCTGGGTGCAGAGTGTAGCTCCCCAGTGGACATTGGAAACAATCCCAGACCAACTGACCACTATCTGGCTATCATCACCACCATTAGGAGGGTAAAATATCACCCATCACTGATAAGGAATTGAGCCTCCATGTGAAAGGGAAACTCATGGGAGGGAGAAGGACGGTAATACATACAGCATGACTCACTATTGTGGCTGAGGAAGCCTGTGAGTCACTGTAAGATGTTAAGACTGTGCCTGCATATTGTTGTGTAGTGGACTTACCTTTCAGAGCTTGGGTTGAGTACCAGGCTTGAGATGCTGCTGCTCTGATTGGTGGAGCCCATCCACCAATGGGGAGGCAGCAAGAGAAATAAAGTCATGGCCCTTTCCTGAGTGGAGGTGGAGAAGAGCTCCCCCAGACCTGATTGAAGACTGTAAACTGTCAGGTCCAGAAGACTTCAGGGGTGGAGCTCTGGAGCATATAAAAGGAGCTGTGTGCACATCACAAGGCAGTTGCATTGGGAAAGAGAAGAGTGGGGTTTAGAAGAGCTGAGGAGAGCTGCTCAGCAGGGTAAAGCAGAAGCCCAGGAAGAGCCCCTGGAGACTTGTATCAGCAGGAAGCCTGAGAGCTGCATGAGGCGGCTCAGGTCTGGAACCTCTGGTGTGCGGCCAGAGACATGATGCACAGGCTGGTGTATGGAGCAGGATCTTTGGAGCCCCTTGGGTGGCTCAGGTCCACAACCCCCAGCACAAAGCTGGGAGCTTGGAACAGGCGATACTGCACAGAGAGTGAGAGACCCTGGGAGAAGCTTGAGGTGGCTTGGGGCAGCAGCTCAGTGCAGACAACGCTGCCCAGAGGGTCTGGGAGCAAACCAAACTCTGGTGATGCACAAGGCTGTCTGGGCCTCCAATCCCTAGCACAAGGTAAAATGCCCACTACATACAGTGATGCATGTGACCCTAAGCCAGGCCAGTGGCAGCAGAGTTGGGCGGCAGGAAAGCCCAGCGGGGAACAGAGGTCGACCTGGAGAATGGGAAGCAACCCTCTGGGAATGCAGAGTACTAAGTTACCCTGGAGAGAGAGTCCCAACAGGGGAGGGACCCTCCAGGGTTGTGAAGGGGCATCACATGGGCTGCTCCTAGGTGATAGGGGGAGTTTAGGGGTCTTTGGGGTTTCCCTCTCCTTTTCTTTCCCCCCCACATCCTTTCTTATAGTGGTACCTTGGAAGTGGGGCCCCTGCCCTGGAGGGCAACCGGGTAGTCTAAGGATTGCTCATTATATTTGTAGACTGTGCCGTATAGTTTATGTGAATAACTTGAAGCAATAGTTTGTATATTAATAGAGTTATAGGGTTGCCCGATCAATATCCTTTTTTCTGAGTTGTTCTGTTATTCACCTGTATTTTAAAATAATAATTTAATTTAAAAAAAATAATAATTGTGTGTGTACATGATATAGAGTTTGTTTTGTAAATTTGTACACATATATATAATTTATGTCATTATCCTTTAATGCTTTTGTTGTAATAATAAATTTGTAAATAGTTAAATAATTGATTGACTGGGCTTGACTCTGCAGGGGATGGAGGTGGCCACTGGGCTGTTGTCTCTCTCTGCAGCACACTGTCCTGCCAATAGTTCCCTCAATTAGAGAGGGGATTACAAACCCATGTACACCTGGGCTACTGTTGCAAATCCAGCATGAGAGAAGGAGCTTTGTGCTCTCTCTCTTGTGTCCTGTGTTCTCCCTTTGTTCCTCCCCCTTCTTTTTTGTTTCATTTTTTAATTGCTATTGTTCACTGTTGTTTGTTTGTTAACATTGCCATAATGATATAACCTTGTGATTTTAAACCTAACTTAAGTCTGAGTTCTTCTGAGCCCTTTGTAGCACCAGGTTAGAGCTGGGCTGAAGGTTTAGACCTGGTCAGGGAAGCCACCCACCCCTTTCATTTACTGGGATATGTTAATTAGCATAAGTAGCTGATTTATTTGCCTTCAACACTAGGGCTGAGCAGGACTCCTCTTGTTCCTGGTCATGGCCCAAACTGGCCCACGTGACTTGGGGCTCTGACCCTGCTCCACATTAATTCTTCAACACTGGGCCCTAACATCTCCAATCATACCCCTATGACCCTAAATTTCCTAAGGGTTATAAGTATGGCCTCCATCTGCCCCCATAGCCACAACCATGCCTTGCAGGTATTACTCCATCTTCTTTGTTGGACCCCGACTCCATGTGGCGCCCAATGACTAGGGAGATGACGATCCAATTGTCTGTGGATCCTGTTACTCATTAGCCAGAGCAAGCAGGGAGCAAACACCAGCACACATTGCTCACAACAGCTTTATTCAGAAGGGAGACAACTTCAGACTAGCTCCCAAAAAACACAACAAACCAGGGAGCCGCATTGAACAATATTTTTTTCAACATTTATGCACTTTGGTTTATGCTCATTACCATTTATTCCACCCTCACTCCTCCCATGTTTCACCCATTTCTCCTCCTATCTGAAGCTCCACCTCTGTTTGCTTCATTAGCATGGATTTGCCTATGCATTTTACTCATTTACATGACGTTTTGCTATGAGGGCATGTCTAAGACCTTGACTCCTCTTCTACGGTCAATGGGCAAACTTTGACCAAAACCTGGAAGTTTGTGGAGGCTTCTTTACCAATCACTGTTCACTTTTTTCATATGTTTATCTCGGATTCTGTTACCAATTACATGTTGTTTTTCAGATTCCAATCTGTTTTTCTGTCCCAGGTTGTACCATCTTCCACATTCCTAAAGCTTCACCTCATTCACAACACACAGACTCACTTGTTGCTTTTTCAGAAAATGGTTGACACAGTTAAGATGGTTAATTAGCATAAGCAAATGGATGGCTTAAATATCATTCTGCCTTGTGGTTAGCAGCTTTTCCTAGGCCACAGGTTAAAGACTTATATTCAGCTGCAAATCTAGTGCTCCCCAAGATCCAAATATTGTCACCCTAACGCTCTTGTGCACTGGATCCTCTGACCCTGCCCTCTCATGCTGCAGGCCTCTGCCCTGATGCTCTGTCCCACTGGCCCCATGGTCCTGTACTGCAGTCATCCCCACCACTAAATTGCTTTATACCCACACAGCCTACAGAGTCCTGGACCTTTGCAGGGCTCTCTCTCTCTCATCATTAGCTGCTTCTAATGAGGGTGCCTCCAAGGCACCGCACCCATAAGCTTCATATCGCCCCTATAGCTGTTACTCAAACCTCCAGTTCTATGCCAGCTAATAATCAAACATAAACTCCTCCTGGGTCTGTCTGGGTTGCAGCAGACTCCTACCCCTTATTGACTGGTTCTTTTCAGCTTACTTGTATACCTGTGTTGCCTGAGTTTCCCTTCTCTACTGACTAACATAAGCCAGCAGGAATTCTTCACTCAGTAGAGGTCAGGGCCAGATTAAACAACCAGTTCAGAAGCCAGGCTTTTAGAATGCAGGGACTCCATCCCTTCTGACCACATAGCCCAAGCTTGACAAGGGGTTACTAATCAACCAAATACTCAACCTGCTGTGGTCTGCTGCAATCTGCTCTCAGGTGCTTCAGTTTAAGCCACTGAGCTGCAGTCTTTTTCTTCTTACCTATCTGGAGCCCTTTCTACCTGTGGCCAGGCAGCTTGCTCTTAAACAGTACCCTGATGTACTTTGGCTAAGTACAGATGTTTGGGATGGCTAGGGGGAGATTAGATCACATAAAAAATGGCCACCCAATCTAACTTAACTGGTCCAGATGCAGACCTTACACTTAGACCTGGTCTAAGTGATCAGGAATATGTACAGTACAGAAGTTCAGTGCACATAGACTGATCTAAAAATGGTGGAACCCAGTCTAAGATAGACCTGGATCAATGTGCACTCAAATCTGGGTTTTATTGGTGAATCAAATTTCTGTATAGTTCCAGTGCAGCCCCAGGGCTGGGAAAGCCCAGCTGCTAGCCACAGTCCCTTTTCCTACTGACCCCACCTGGCACAGAGCTATTTTTAGCCCCCGTGGCCCTTTGCCCCCTGCCCTGCAGACCAGCCAATGCCCCGCTTCTCACCCCTCTCTGCCATCCTTCAAGCCATTCACAGTGCTAGTTTTATCAGTGTTCATTGATCCTGGGAGCTGAGGAAGTAAATCCTTGGCGGGGGGAGGGATGGGGATGTGGGTTCACTGGAGGGTGGGGTCAGGGGCTAAGAATAGCTTCTGCTCTCCCCAAGGTCCTATGTGGGCCTCACAAGCTCCCTTGATCCCACCAAACCCTCATGGACACGGCCAACTCCAAATGGACTCTGCCTTAGATCAGGTGGCTATTTTTAACTCAACTCTTCCCCCAACCCCCCTGAATGTCTGTTCTTAGCCTTCAACTCCTGTCTGTAGCTCCCTTGTTTTCTTATTTCTCCACAGCTGGCCATTGATTAGCTTTCTACCTGACTGCAGGCCTCTGATACTGGCTTCCTTTTCTTCAAGTAGCAGGGCTTAGAGGACCCTGTTACAGATGTTTATTGTTTGCAGGAACACAGTTGACAGGTTTGGTCTTATTACCAAAACCCACAGAGTAAGTTGGAAGTGAATATGTTTTCATAATTTTTAGTAATGTTCTGTAAACCTGTGTGATCTTTCTTAGAATCCTTGGCATTAATAGGATTGGTGGTTAGGTGTACATTATTTCTGGAGACAGCTGTTTAAAGAAAGTATGCAACAGGAAGCTTGACCTCAGACCCTTTCTTGTGCAGAATGTTTGACCTCTCTTATTCTCATCTGAAGCAAATAGATTTTCTTTTCTGTGAGAGATCCCTCCACAAGAAAGGTGCTCTGTCATACTGAGTCTTTATCAAGTTTCCAGTCACTTAAATATTGCCTGTGAGTTGTAAACCTGACATAGTTACTCAGGTGATTCAGAAGTGCCAAAAATGCAATCAACAAGGAGGAGCAGGAAAAATTTAATAAAATACAACCTTTGTAGAACAAGCAAAATAGGAAAAAAGAAGTTTATTGATTTTCATTTAGATAAATTCTTAGGGGAAGAGACCTTGATGCATATTTACTCAAATGTGTTTTTAATTCTAGCCAGTGACTCCACACAAAAAAACAAAATGTAAAGGAAAGCTATATTCAATTTACCATTGGTGACCTTTGTATCTCTTAAATTAAATTATTTGATTTACCAGTCACCAAAGAAAAAAATTGTCAGTAAGCTTATCAATACCGGTGTCCCTTCAGTCAAAATACACATTAACTACTAGTCTGTGAATCAGTACTATCATGATATTTAGAAGAAACTAATGAAGGAATCTGCAGTATGGAAATGAGTAGATTCAGTAATTTTAAAGCAAACCATATGTGTAAAATTGCAGCTTAAAAACTATTCAGAGGAAATGATTTTTGTTTATTTATCCATAAGTAAGTGATGAGCAATGAGATATAGAAGTAAATTTTATGCTCAAAAACTGCCCAAATAATCATGAGTAGATAGAACTTGGGTGAGACAACTTTAGAAGAGAAGAAAAACTTTCATATACATATACAATGTAATATGATACAAAGTCCCCAGATGGTGCTATTTCAAATAGCCTTAAGTTCCATTTAACAGAATATATAGACATTTCTGCCTCAGGGAGATTTCTGCCAATTAGACTACCAAAGATTTTCTGCAACATCCATCCAATATAAAAACAAGAAATGGAACCAATTACTACAGGAACAATTTTTCTAGCCACAAAACTATCATAGAAACAACACCAATACCTTACAACATTCCGACCTCATAGCTGATGAAACTGAAAGAACCAGTTAACCCTCAAATATTATCAGTCTCTCCATGAACACACTTACCAAATCTGAAAAATCTGTCCTCTCTAAAAGCCTTAGTTTCTGTCTGGAAAAATACCCTAATAAGATACTACAATGTGGAAAACTAGAAGAATGTTTTTGATGTCTCCGTTTCAAGGAATATTTCCGTAATCAAAATGAAACCATTTCCAACAATATTTCATCCTGTGAAAACATTGGGGAAAAGATTAACGCAACAAAAATCCAAATGCCCCACCTTGGATTGGAAGCCTCACAGTGGACAAAATCCTAACCTTGAACTCTATATTGACTGCTTCAGGGGAAGAATAAACTATGGAACAATGAACAACAAACACCACCATAACAACCTCTCAGTCTCAGAGAGAAGGGGCATCAAATGTCTAAAATCCAATCACCAAATCATAATAAAACCAGCAGATAAAAGGCTATATAGCTCCTCCTTTATTGGCTGGTTTTATTATGATTTGAAGATTGGCTCTTAGACCAACATGGATACAACCAACAACACTGAAACAGGCTTTCTCTTGAGCCATGGGTCCCAAAGTTTCCAGGATCTGAACTCCAATGCAGGATTTAAATGCTCTTATAAAATTAGGAGCTTAAACCTTGAAGGAAGAATGCTTATTTACTGTTAAGATGCATGATGCCTCCTATAATGGCTTTAATTTCATGTATGTACCTAAGTATTTTATGCGTTTATACTTCTGCTGTATGTGTCTTAAACTTATCCCTACTGTGCACGCCTAGAAACCATTCAGTGTTACTACAGGTGGTCATTCCTAGGTCTATTGTATTTTAGGCAAGTGCTTTAACCATTACGCTATTTACGGAGAAGGAGAATCCATAGGCACTGACCCAAGTGACATTTTATTGTATAATTGGCCACCGAAAGCCAATTGTTATGCCCTAACAGAAGTTCTCAGCTGCAGAGTGCTTTAAAAGGGCCCGATCCTGTGATAATCTGAATCTTCCTAATGTGAGGGTTCAGATGAAGGTGATCCAAAGTGGAGTGCCTTCATTAACTAGTGTCAGCAAGTGCAGGGAGCAGGGCTGTGCTGATGCAGCCCAGCCCTGCTCCTGGCACAATAGGAGGGGGGGTGGGGAGGGGGAAGGGGAGAGGGAGGAGGTGGGACTTGGGGATAGCAGCTGTAGACTGGCAGCCACGGTAAACTGCATTTTGATCCCCTAACTCCCAGAACTCAAAAGCAAGTGTTTGTTGAGTCTGGGGGAGCTGCACTTCTGTCTGTGCCCCTTATATTGCTGCTTGTATAGACTTCTAGCTGTCAGGTCAAAGAGGTACTATAAGATGTGCATACCTCATATGATCAGAGAGAAATAGGATTCCAAGCATAAAGATGTGGCTTATTGCAGCTTAAAATTATCTTCTGAAATTAATGGAAATAGTGGGTGAAATAGGATTAATCTTGAGAGCTTAATGTATAAAAGTTTTTAAAAAATCATCTGCATGAAATACCTCTTTAAAACAAAGACACTCAAAGTGAGAACCAGTTGCTTACTGGTACTGTGTACTTAGTGTTCTGCACTAAATTGATCATTCTTGTGCTGGGATTCTATTGTAGATACCTAATTAGGTTTTTATAACTGCTTTGGTGAAGACTGAAAACTAGAAAACAGGAGCGGTCTGTAAGAGCAGGCCGGCATTTGCGCCGGAGGGGGAGCAGGAGGGGCCCAGAGGCTGATTCGTGTAAGTGCAGGCCAGAGGACCCGAACTCAGCTAGAAACTCAGCGACTCCTACGATCGATGGTGTCGACACGGAGTGCTGCCAGGGTCCCTGCCCGGTGGGCACGGCCTTCCCGGGGCTTGTCTGAGGCCTCCACCCAGATGGAGCCCATGGGGGAGCTGGTGCCTCCCACCCCCCTGGCCTGCGGGAGCTGCCCAGCAAGGCCTGGGGGGGCAGGGACTGGAGACCCCCACACCTGTCCTGCAGGCACCTGCCTTAGGGCCCTGGAGGCACAGGTGAGGGAGCTCCAGGAGGAGGTTAGCAGGCTGAGGGGAATCAGGGAGGCAGAGGAGGAAATTGACAGGTATTTTCTTTCCCTGCAGGGTTGTACGACCAAGGAGGATGCACATCAAGATGAGCCCTCCACTGCTAAGTGGCAGACGGTCACTTCCTGTGCCAGGGCTGCTCGAGACACAGCAGCACCAGTTCCTCCAGTCCGGCTGGAGAACAGGTACGAAGCCCTGGCAGCCCTGGAGGAGGAGGAAGGAGAGGACGAAACTGGGGAGGAGGCAACTCCATGCTCACCGCATCCTGTGCAAGCTGAAGGAGGCAAGAACGCTAGGAGGAAGAAGAGTCGTGTGATCGTCATTGGTGACTTCATCCTGAGAGGTACGGAGGGCCCCATCTGTCGCCGGGACCCCTCGGCACGCGAGGTATACTCCCTACCTGGAGCGAGGATTCAGGATGTGAAAGGGATGCTCCAGACTAATCCAGCCCACCAATTATTACCCCATGGTCCTAGTCCATGTGGGCACTAACGATGCAGCCAGGAGGAGCCCTGATCGCCTGATGGAGGACTACCATGCTCTGGGGTGCGTGCTGAGGGAGATGGGCGCACAGGTGGTTTTCTCTTCTATCCTGCCAGTGAGTGGACGAGGTAGACAGCATGAAACGTGCATCG
>NW_017728943.1:126882879-126884779 GCF_001723895.1 Crocodylus porosus
CTACCCTGGGGGTGTTTAAAAGGAGGTTAGATGAACATCTTGCTGGGGTCGTTTGACCCAGTATTCTTTCCTGCCATGGCAGGGGGTTGGACTAGATGATCTGCTCAGGTCCCTTCCGACCCTAGAAACTATGACACTATGAAAGATTGTGGGTGCATCTGCTCATGCAATTAATTCAAAGCAATAAACTCCAGAGCAGTTCGAGCCAGTGTAAACTACTGGTGGCCACAGCCTCTACATGTATACTTGGAACAGCACTAATTTGAGCCAGGGCAGAGCAGTTTATTCCAGGGCCTCTTAGCCCTGGGCTCCAGGTGGTGGCATTGGGTAGCAGACGGACTGGCTGGACCACAAGGGTGAAAGTATGGAGCCATGTAGTTAGGTGGCAAGCACGAGCCTGGGCCCTGCTGACTGGGCTGACCAGGTGAAATTTATCCTCTTGGTCAGTGTCTACACATGTGTTTAATCGCAGTAAATTACCTTGGCTTAAGATAGTACTGTCCTTGATTATCTTACTGCAGTGTAAATTAATTTACTGTAGCCTAATACCACTGCACGTGTAGATGGTGGGATTTTATTCCATGGCTAATTAGTCTACAGCTCAGTAAAGTTTATGTGTAGACACAGCCAGTGATGACATTAGAAAGCACTATAAAGAAAAGCACTTTGAAGTTTCCACTGTTTAGAGGATGAGAAGTATATGCCAAGTATCATCAGGAATACCAGTAAATAAGCATCAGTTTGCAGAATCTGACAGTACTCTAATATGGAAACATCATTTTTTCTCCTACTTTATGCAGTTAAGTTCAGCAAGACACTAGAGCCTATATGGAAGTCCGTAACCAAAATGAATTCATTACTATAAATTAAGTCCATCCATATTTATAAAACCGTACAAGCCTGTGTACGGTGCCAAGTCTATTGCAAGTAAAAAAAAGCAGCAGGTCTCAGCTTTCTCTCTTTTGGGTCCTTCTTATGAAGCAGCCCTTATGATGCAGTCCTTCTTTGGCTCACAGCACACTGCAAAACACTGCTTCTCATTACAGCTCCCATGGAGAGCCAGCCTTAGGGTTGGGTGACATGGGCAACCACCAAGCACAGCATGATCAGGGGGGTCTGTCTCTCTCTCTGTCACACTCACACTCAGACTCACACACACCAGTGCTCACCCTCTGCCCTGCCCTGGAGAATCCCCAACCCAGAGAGGAGGAGTGGTGTGCAGCCCAACCTGCAGGCAGTGCTGGTGGCTCCACCTCCTTGCAAGAATTCACCATGCACTCCTGACCACCTGTCTCCACCTGCAGCAGTGCCACTAACTTGGTGGGGCACCGATGGGTGCCAGAGGAGGTGCAGGGTGGGGGGTGGCACCAGAGGGGGAGTTCTGTGGGGCGAGGGGTTTCAAAATACAAATTCTACCAGGACACCATTTTTCCTAAGGCCTGCTCTGCTCCCATGTCTGAGTCAGTGGAGAAGATACAGACCTACCAGACACCTATGAGCAATGTAGGAAACTTGTTGTTCCATTGCAACAGTCCAGTCTATGTCTTTGCAAGGCAGCCTCATACTTCCAGCTGGTAATGATTTCCATTTAAAGCACTTCAGGGCATGGATCATTTTTATACTCTTTCTTTTTTCATAAAAAAAATGTACCTATTAGGCTTCACTGCACTAGAAATTATACATGAGTGGTCCCCAGGGTCACTGCGAAATGTTCTGTAATCTTATTTTTCATAGATTTCATAGATTTTCATAGACATTAGGGCTGGAAGGGACCTCGGGAGATCATTGAGTCCAGCCCCCTGCCCAAAGGGCAGGAAGTCAGCTGGGGGTCATAGGATCCCAGCAAGATAAGCATCCAATTTACTTTTGAAGGTGTTCAGTGTACGTGCTTGAACCACCT
>NW_017728943.1:126884879-126912312 GCF_001723895.1 Crocodylus porosus
TCAGTTTGCAGGGACATGTAGCTTTCCTTCACATAGAGAGCTACACCCCCACCCCTTTTGTCAACACGATCCCTCCTGTATAGGGTATAGCCCTCTATACCCATGGTCCAGTCATGGGTGGAGTCCCACCAGGTCTCCGTTATCCCAATGACATCATATTTCTTTGCACTGAGCAGGAGGACGTTGTTGCAATTTAGATATTATTCTATTTACTTTTTATATATAAATTGCTTAAGAATATTGCCGTAGTGGCAGCTTTGTATTGTAAAGACCACCTCTGGGATAGATAGCATAGTCTACATACATGTTCAGTCCTTGATTTCTATCCTGAGAATTCCATCAAGTTTGTCACTTAGCCCAAACTGTAATAGTTCATACTGCATATGGAAAATCCACCAGTAAGAAAAAACAGTGTATGTGATAGTACAGACAAGAAACTGTATTAATTTGATTTTTGTTCAAGACTTATTTAAACACTTAGGAACACAAACTGATCATTTTTAGCCTTAATGATAAACACTGAAGAACACTACAAGAAGTTTCGTAGAATAAAAAGCAAGCTTATTTTAACATACTTAACCATAATGTTTAACAGCTGGAAAAATTACAATGACATGAACAATATGAAAATGTGATGTAACTACTTATGTATTGCCTAGAAATGGCAGGGTGCTCTTAATTAATATAACAGTAATGGAAAGCATGAAAAATAGCATACATTTAACATTTTAGTAAAAGATTAAGCTAGTAATTAAAGAAACTTGTGGAAAGCTCCAGTCCATGCATCTAATTCAGGGAGTTCCTTTTATCCGAAGAATAGAACAATGCCGAAAATGCCTATCTTAATTTCTATGCATGGTGATAAAGTCGATGCTTCCAAACTGCATTGCTTTGCTGTAGTGAAATGTTACTTTGTCCCTCTGAACTTTCCGTTTATCATTAACTGACTGTCATACAGCTGGTATAGTACACTTCTGGTGACATGTAGCAGTAATAACCACTCTCTCCCAACTGTAAGGGTTATGTTCAGCTGAGTCTGAAGGCTGGTATAACCAAATAATCATGGAATCCTAGAAAATTAGGGTTGGTTAAACCTTAGGGTTAAAACTCAGTCGGCAATACCATTGCTTATATTAAAATCATACTTATTGGGGTTCCATTATATTATGTGAGGTAGACCCTACCTCTGATCCACACTTCTTAAGAAAAGTTGTGGTAACCCCATTGCTTGTCATATATAAAACGATGTTTTGGTAAGCATACAACAGATTACAATGCGAGACTGAATGGGAGATGACCTAGCCCCATGATATACTGTGTCATTGTTGTCTCCAGAAGTTCAGATTGTGCAGCTGTTGTATTTGAGCAACTCCCACTGAAATCAGTAAGAATTTATGGCAAAAAGGAACATGTGCAAAGGAATTTCCATGCTACCTTAAAGAACCTTTAATATGCATGGAAACAAACCTTGACTAAAAACGCCCAGGTTGGGTGGGGGGGAGGACTGGGGAGGCAGATTTTGCAAAGTTAATTACTATCCTAAGAAATATTTTGATCTGATTCCTGAGCAATTCATGCCTTAATAAGCCAGTTCTTTCTACTGGCCCTTGAAGTGGTAACCGATACTCAAAGGATAATATTTCATCCTCTAAAAGAGTGACAGATCTCTCTGTGAACTAGCATGATGAATGAGACTCATGGTTTTTACTTCATTGACTTTTCCAACCTAATTTGTACAGCAGAGAGGACAATAGGGGGCAAGAAATATACTCCTCTGTAATAATTCCACATAATTAGGATTGTATATAAGTTTGTGAAAAACTGATTGATGCATCTCATACAAATATATATGTGTTCCAAAAATATGATAGAAACTATTGAGAGAGATTTTTCGCCAGACTGAGAGGGTTTCTGAAGGATAGTTTCAGGAAATTCTTTTCATGTCATCTCTATAGTTATTTTAACTTAAATTGATTTCATATATTCCTACAGAAAACAAATTTAGCTTGTCATTTTTTTAAATGGCATATACTAAAATATTGAGAAGCAATCTGGAGTTAGTCATCCTAGATGTCATCTCCTGTATAAATAGCACTGTTTCTGTAATCTTCTCATATCTCCCATCCATTGTGAATCTGCTTTCCGTGCTGTATTTGTTTTCTGAAGGGATGCACAGCATCCCAGTGAGAATATGCTTTTTACTTAAGTGTGTGAAATAGGTACAATCTTTGAGCGAACGTGATAATTGTATCACCTGAGGGCATGAGGAAATTTACCATCTGAGAAAATGACTTCAGGATGTTCATTTTCTGTAAAGTCTATTTCAAGAGAGCTTCCTTTTCCTTTATGTCCTTGGTGATGATGTTTTAATGCATAAATGAATACATTTAAGTCAGCAGGGGTTTTTTTAGATTTATCTTTTAAAATGAGTATCCATTTTCCATTTGCATTTAAATTACTGTTAAGTAAAAACATTTACCACAGTGCATTTAATATACAAAGGTATTTAGGCTCTACAGGTTTTTTATTTATTTATTTTTAAACTCTAGTGAATGAATTGTCATGAAGTGTCCTGGATTGATGGCACTGCATATCTAGAATAACTAGATAAATCTTTTCCCTCTATAAATTTTATATGATACATCCTAGGAAGCAAAAGTGTAAGTGTCTTCGTGCAAATAAGGATATACTTATTTAAATATTTGGGAGAGGTGATGAGTTTCTTAATGATCTTACACATTAGAACTAGAATATCGAACCTTTCCTCCACAGTTTGCAAATTCATTTCCAACCTCTATTGGTAGTCCTTACACAAGTAAGGTTTAGGTGAAATAAGTCAGTAGTCTAAGCCAAATTCTAAATTCCTTGTCTAAATCACAATAGCATAAACACCATTATCATAACTGTTGGGATTGACACAGCCAGTCTCAATCAAAAGAGCAGGCAAAAGTCATCCCCAGAATGACCCCAGAGTGGCACCTTGGGCGATAGGAGAGCCAGTTTCCTGAGGCCATGGGCAGCAGGTCCATCCACAGTAGCCCTTAAAAGCAGGCTGATCCTGTAGTCTCCCTGTCTGGACAAAGGTGGAAATTCTTGCTCCTGACCTCAAAGCTCATACGTCCTTCAGAACACTTCCCCCCTGCTTGTCCATGTAGGCACCAGTGATGCTGCCAGGAATGACATTGAACAAATAAGTGGTGACTATGAGGCTGTTGGCAAGAAGATTAAGGAGCTTGGAGCACAAGTGGTGTTCCCATCAATTCTTTTTGTGGAAGGCAGGGATCTGGGCAGAGATCATCGTATCCTGGAAGTAAACATCTGGATGAGATGGTGGTCTCAACATGAAGGCTTCAGCTTCTTTGACAATAGGGGGAAGTTATAGGGAGGAGGACTGCTATCAAGATATGGGATCTATCTGATGGGAAAGGAGAAGAGCATCTTTGGACATCATCTGGCTGACCTAGTAAGGAGGACTTTAAACTAGGTTCCACAGGGGACGGTGATCAGAACCCTACAGCAACAGAGCACACAGTCCAGAGGAGAAAGGACGCAAAGAAGCAATTCAGCTCTGGGAAAGTGCCAGAGAGCCACTAGACAGCAACAAGTGATGCAAAATGGAAGCAAAGAAGTCAAAATGCAAACTATATCTGATACATATACACAAATGCAAAAATGTGGGGAGGGGAAACAAGGTGAGCTGAAAGCTGCAGCCTCTGACAAGAATTAGGATCTGATGAGCATCACTGAGACCTGGTGGGATAAAGGAAGCTGTGGGTCTTCTCTTAACAAGCCAGAGGGAACTCTTAACCAAAGATGCAAAGAAGAAAGAGCTACTCAATAACTACTTCATCTCAGTCTTCACAAAAAAATAAGCTGCAGCTTAATATAATAGGAATTAGCTGAATAAAGAAGGGGGGGAAACTAAGGGAGGAGATAACAAGAGAGACTGACAGAGAGCTTCTGTTGGATCTGAATGAATTTAAATCAGGACTGCATAAGCTTCATCAGAGGGTCCTGAAGTAACTAGCAGAGGAGATCTTGGAACCCTTGGCAATGATTTTTATGAAATTGTGGGAGACAGGCCAGGTATCAGAGAACTGGAAAAGGGCCAATGTAATTCCCCACTTTAAAAATGGCAAGGAGGAGGACCTGGGGAAGTACAGACCAGTTAGCCTTACCTCAATATCTGGGAAGTTACTGAAGCATAGCCAAAGGAAGGCCATTTGCAAGCATCTGGAGGAGGAAAGTCTGATTACAAGCAGCCAGCATGGATTTATGAAAAACAATTTGTATCAAACACCTGATTTCCTTCTTTGACAAAATAAACTACATGGGTGGATGAAGGGAATGCTGTGGTATAATGTATCTGGATTTCAGCAAGGCTTTTGACAAGGTCCCACATGACCTCCTTATAAACAAATTGGGGAAATATGGGATATATAAAACTACTACAAAGTGGATAGATAACTGACTCAATAGCCAAAAGCAAAGGGGAGTTATTAACAGGTCCATGTCAAAATGGAAGGAGGTTTCAAATAGAGTCCCACAGGGGTTTGTCCTGGACTGGGTGTTGTTCAACATGCTTATAAATGATTTAGATGCTGGCGTAGAAAGCTTCTTGAGCAAGTTTGTGGATGAAATGAAACTAGGAAGGATTGCAAACACATTAGATATGAGTGCAATTCAGAAAGAACTTGGCAGATTGGAAAACTGGACTAGACTAGACCTAATAGGATGAACTTCAATGTAGACAAGTGCAAAGTGCTACACCTGGGAAGGAATAATCAAAAAAAATATAGAATGGGTCACACCTGGCTGAATGGGATCACTATGGAAAAGGACTTGGGAGTCGTGGTAGATCATCAATATGAGTCTGCAGTATGATGCAGCCATGCAAAAGGTGCCTGCGGGATTGGGAATCCATTAATAGAAGCATTAGGTGCCAGACATGGACAGTGGTACTGCCTCTCTACTCAACAATAGTTAGGCCTCATTTAGAGTACTGAGAGAAGTTCTGGGCTCCACATTTTAAAAAAGAACATGGAAAGTTCTAAGAGTCCATGGGTGGGCAACAAAAATGATAAGGAGCTTGGAAAGCAAGCCATACAAGAAGAGCCTGAAGGAGTTCTAGACATGTTTATCTTGTAGAAAAGGTGTTTAAAAGGGGTGATGATAGTACTCTTCAAATACTTGAAGGGCTGCCATAAAAAGGTAAAGCATCTTTTCCTGTTGCTGCAGAGGATGTTGCAGACCAATGACTGGAAGTTGCAGTAAAGTTAATTAAGATTGGATATCAGGAAAAACTTCTTCATTGTTAGAACAGGAAGGCAGTGGAATAGACTGCCAAGGGAAGTTGTGGGCTCTCCATCACTGGAGGTGTTTAAGAAGAAGTTGGACAGTAGGGCTGTGCGAAATGTCACTGGCAGTTTCATTTCAACACTGTTTCAACTTGTTTCGAGCTTGAAAAAGCAAAATCAAAATGAAACAGATAGCTTTGAAACAGCCTTGAAACAAGTTGAAACGTTTCAAATTTTTTTAAACGTTTCAAGTTTCGAAGTTCAAGCTAGGCTTGCCTGCAGGGAAACAGAAATTAAAGTAAGGAGAGGGAATGTGGGGGGAAAGAGTGTTCTCATTATTGACTGTGTAGCTGGCCAGTAACTGTCATCCTTCTCTGAGGTCCCTTCCAATCCCAGCCCTCTGGGGGAGGGATGGAAAAACAGCAAAAAAAGCAGCATTGTTTGAACTGCCCTGCTTTCTGCCCTGGTGTCAGTTACTGAGCTGTGTATTCCAGCAGCTCAGCATCAGACAACAATGGCTAGCAGCACTGATCTTTGAAAGGATTCCCTACTCTCTAGCAAGAGGGATTTCAGATTCAGAATACCTTTTTCCTTGAGGCTATTTTATTTTATTATATTCATTGATTTATTCTTTTGAATTCTGTAATTATATTGGATAGGATTACTGTAGAATTTAATTTATATAGGAAGCAAAATACATTTATATTTTATTTTTATACATTTAAAGCTGCAGCATATATTATAGAATTTATCTAGGAACAAAGCCACATTTCTGTTTGCTTTTACACATGTCTTATTTGCATCACACACCTACCTATGCTCTTGCACCCACACTTTTGAATTTATACAGGGACTAAACCATATAGTTACCATTTAACATTTCTTATTTGCACCAGAGAGCTACATTTTTAAAATTTATATAGCAACGCAAATACACTTACATATTTATAGAAAAGGAAGATGTGAAATACACCATGAAGCATGGTGGAAAGGCAGGTGGCCACACTGGCTAGCCTTCAGGGAAGAGCAGAGGATGGGGTTGAGGGAGAGCTGTAAGTTCCCTTCCCTCCACACCAAATGGAGATGCAGCCTCTTTCCTCCAGCTAAAAGGGATGAGGCAGCTACAAGCAGCAAGGAGAAGGGAGCAGTGCCAGTGCCACTGCCTGTGCCTGAGCCTGCACCCCCTTCGCACGCACCAGCCATAACTCCCCTACCACCACCACCATGAGGGCAACAACAAGCACCAGCACCATCACCAGCGCAGGAGCCTGCCCCACCCCTATTTCACTTCCCATGCTGAGCCTTCCAGTGCCAGAGGAAGAGCTGGTGCTGGATCTGGATCTCAGTGCCCTAGGAAGGGAAATTCTGGGGAAGGAGGGGAAATCTGCTGAATTTGTGCTCGATACCCCTCAAATTTCTCCTAGAGCCAGGTCTCCTTCCCCAGAAGGCACTTGGGAGGAGGTTGATGTACAGGTGGAGGCAAGTGGCTCAGCTAAGTCTGATTCTCCTCTTGCTCTGCCTCTGTCTGCTAAAGAAGAGGAACGTGCAGCAGCATCCACACATGCACGTGCACCCCAGAAATAAATGGGTAGTGTGGTCTGAGATCATTCTGAGCTGGCAAATCATCCCATGTATGCTATCTGCCTACACTGCTGAGCCAAAACCAGCTGGGGCAAGGGAACAAAACATGAGCACCACAGGGGTGCTGATACATCTCTGCAGGCACCACTCCCTTGCCCTTGCTCCTCCTCAGCCTGGCACCAGTGGGAACATGCCCAAAGGGAAGTCCCTCTCTCACTTAAAATCCCCTGTCCCCCCAAAGCAGAGGCAGACCACCCTGGAACAGTGGGGGGAAGATGGACAGAAAGTGGGGTGCATTGCAAAGGCAAGTGAGTTCACCCAGAGCATTAGGGAGATGCTTGCTATCAATGGCCAGCCATTCTCCCTAGTTAAGCAGCCAGGGTTTAGGTGGCTCATGGTGCTCATGGCCTCATCATACCAGTTGCCCACATGCACCACCCTCAGTAGTACAGGGGTGCTGTCCCTGTATGAGGCAGGCAGGGAGTACTTGAGGGAGGAGCTGTGCAATGAGAATAGGATGGTATTCAATACTGACAAGTACAGGGTACTGCACTTGGGCAGTAAGAAGTAGCAGCATACCTATAGGCTGGGCAACTCTCTGCTCAAAAGCACAGTGGCAGAAAGAGTTCTTGGAGTCATTATTGATTCCAAAATAAACATGGGCTGCCAATGTGAGGACGCGGTCAGTAAGGCCAACCACACCTTGTCATACATCCACAGATGCGTCACAAGCAGGGCCAAGGAGGTGATCCTCCCTCTCTATGCAACACTGGTTATGCCACAGTTGGAGTACTGCATCCAGTTCTGGGTGCCACACTTCAGAAGGGATGTGGACAGCATCAAGAGGGTGCGGAGGAGGGCCACTTGCATGATCTGGGGACAGCAGGGCAGACCCTATGAGGAGAGGCTATGAGACCTCAACCTGTTCAGCCTTCACAAGAAAAGGTTGAGAGATGACCTGGTGGCCATTTGCAAACTTACCAGGGGGGACCAGTGGGGAATGGGAGAGACCCTATTCACCTGAGCACCTCCGGGAGTAACAAGGAATAATGGCCATAAGTTGTTTGAGAGTATGTTCAGGCTTGACATTAGAAGACACTATTTCAGTCAGGGCGGCTAGGATCTGGAACCAGCTTCTAAGGGAAGTGGTGCTGGCTCCTTCCTTGGGGGTCTTTAAGAGGAGGCTTGACAGTTACCTAGCTGGGGTCATATGAGCCCAGTATTCTCTCCTGCCCAGGGCTGGGGGTTGAACTTGATGATCTACGTAGGTCCCTTCTTGACCCTACATCTATGAATCTATGAAGGCAGGTTTGCAAGTGGCCTTACACTTCACCTCGGACATCTGGAGAAGCCAGGGTGGAGATCATGCCTACCTCTCCGTAAGAGGGTGCTGGTGCAATCATTCAGGCCGTCAGCAGGCTCTCCTTCAAGCTGAGGTGATAGATAAGTTCCACATGGCAACTGAGATAATGGGGGCCACGAACTGCTTGGTGCAGGGGTGGCTCACTGGGCAGGGTGAGCTTCCTCATAGGTTCATGGTCACAAACAATGGGGCCAATATGATCAAGGTGGAGCATGATGGTGGCAGGATACTTCCACCGTAGCATCAAGTGGGGCAAGATGCTGCAGGACAAACAGGCAGAGCTGAACATCCCGCAGCCAAAATCATGCAGGATGCAGAGATTTGGTGGAACTCCAGATACCTGATGCTCAAGAGGCTGGTGGAGCAACAGAAGGCCATCCATGAGATGGCCTTGCTCAGGGAGATTGGGATCAGTGGCCCCCATAACAGAACTGAGTGGGATACCATCTCCCAGATCTTGGCGGTCCTCAAACCCTTCCTTGAGGCCACTGAGACCCTCAGCACTGGTGATGCCCACCTTAGCCAGGTGGTCTTTGTAGTGAGGGAACTTCAGAGCCAAAAGGAGAGCTTCCAGGGGATCAATGTTCCTGGCTAGGGCAAGCCACTATCACCAGACATGCAGGCATTGGTGAAGTGGCTGAAGGAGGGCATCAAGAAATGGCTTGATCCCTTGCAGTCCAGTACAGTCCACGTGCTGACTGCCATGTGTGACCCAAGGGTGTGGGCACTGTATGCAGCAGCCAAATGGTGAATCAGTGATGGAGGCACTGGTAAAGAAAGTCAGGGAGGCAGAATGGTGGAGGCAGGGGGTCATGGAAAACAGGGGTTTTGACATCCACTAGCCAGTCTCCTCCGTCACAGGTGCTGCCGGTGTGGGCCAAGGGCATGGCTGTGCAACCCCTTGGCCTACTGGATTCTGGTTTGGTGGAACAGCTGGTGTTCCTAAACATGAACCTCCCACTGCTGGGGTTCCCCAAGCTCCAGGTGCAGATGGACTGAATGTTACCCTCCTCACTCTGTCCACACCTATTTCTTTTTTTCATTTTTTTAAAAACCAGTTGATGCCCCACTTGCAGCTGGAGGGGGCACTCACTGCTTCACCAGCCAGCAAAGGAGAACATATCTCTGCTGAGCTTGCTCCCCTGCCAGGATGAACTTGGAGGTGTGGACTGGGGCCATGGGGAAGGGTGAGGCTGTAGGTCCTGGGCATAACCACTAAAATTGCACCCTGCCAGGGTAGGGAGGCCTGGTGGGACTGCTGGCAGCACGGTAGCCCCATAAATGCCAGGACCAATGATGTGTGCAGCATGTGGGAATACTGGAGCTTGTTGGCAGGTTTTGTGTTTTGAGCTATAGGAAGTTGGCTTGAGTTCTGGTGATGAGGTTAGGTGCTTGTTTGAATTTACAAACCACTTTTCAGAGCCAGGCCTATGAACTTCACTTCTTCAGGCTCCTAGGTACACAAAGTCATGGATTCAATATAGACAGTGGAATTCTGACACACTGCAACCTGCTTGACATCTGGCTTCCCAGGAAGCAGCTGGTACCTCTCCACTTTTACCTGCTACATCCCCCTTCCCCCATACCCCAGCCTGTCTCTCTCACCCCCTAACTCCTGCATTTCCACTGACTGGCTTCCTTGCTTGCATTGTATGCTAGCCTCTGGCTTCTTTACTATTCCTTCCATCCAGGAAGAGCACACACATACCAACTAGATGCTTCATCAGCCTGACAAACAACAGATTTAAACTTTAGTTGAGTATAAGTAGAGGAGGAGGTTGTCACTCCTTCATCTTAGCCTAATCTGGGATATGCCAGCCGTTAAAGTAAAGTCAAAGAGTGCCTATACACTTGAAGCTAGGTTGTTCCAGGGCACTGTAATTACAGCATGTTGAAGTAGGCTTGATTAATTGAGTCTGCTGGAGCATGGTAATTACTGTGCTCTAGGGCTGTGTGAAACAGCACCATTTCATTTTTAATTCCTTTTTTGCTGTTTTGAAGGGACAGTGTTTTGTTTCATTGTTTTGTTTCATTTCGAAGCACTGTTCTGTTCTGTTTTTTTTCATTGAAACTACTTTGCTGTTTCCACGCATTTCAACATTTCACCCGTAGGCTATAATGGAAAATGATGAAAATGCCTAAAACTGTGTCATTTCTTCCCTTCTTTGGACAAAAATTGCAGGGATGGTAGCCCCTTCTGTGGGCACAAAGTCTGCCAAGTTTCAAGGAGATAGGTGTAGAAGTTTCTAGGAAACTGCACCTCAAACTGTTCAAAGCAATACTCATGACACTTACCATCAGTGGCAGCCTCCTGTCATTAGGCATGCAGCTCCAGGGACCTGCACCCCCAGGCATGGTCCTGCAGTCCTCCTCGGGGTGCAGCCCCTGGATCTGGATGCCAGATGACAGGAGGCTGCCACTGCCAGCTGGGACCAGTGCTGGGTGCAGCCCGTGCCGAGTACTGGGAAGAATGCTGGTACCACAAGCCCCAACCAGTAGCAACAGCATGCTGTCATTCCACGAGCAGATTCAGGAGCCTGCACCACTGGGAGGGCTGTGGGGCTGTGCCAGACTCCCCTCAGGGGGAGTGGGCCCCGGATCTGTTTGCGGGATGACATCAGGCTGCCGTTGTCAGGTGGGACCAGCGCTGAAGCCAAGTAAGCCCAGCTTCAAAACTCGAAATGTTTTGAAACTTTCAAAACATTTCAAGTGCCCTTGTTTCATTGTGAAGCTGTTTCAATGCTTTTGTTTCATTTTGATTTCATTTCTTTGCATTCGAAATAGCTTTGAAACAAAGCACCCGACAAATTTTTGCACAGCCCTACTGTGCTCCAGCAGACTCCAGCTTCACATGTTCAGCATCCCTGTGCTGAAAAAATGGCAGTGGGATGCTTTAACTAAAGCTCATTTGATGAGCTTTATTTAAAGTGCCTCCTGCCATTTTACAGTGTGATACATGTGCACTGGCACTTTAGATGGGCACTTTAGATAGAGCAGCTCTCGGAGCTGTGTCCAAAGATTCTGAGTAGCTATTAGACAGCAATATAAGGGCAGTTTGAGGGGAAAAAACATTTCAGGCCTATTTCACCTTGGGAAATCTGTAATGAAAGAAAATTATTTTTCCAAGTAATTTTGTATGAATCAGCAGTGTCAAAAAATGACTGTTCTTTGTGTGACTGTTCTTTAAAATCCTTTGCCATCATTTAGGTACATTTGCTCAATGATTTAAACTCATGGTAAAAAAGATCAAACTGCCAAAATGACAGTTATACTTTTATGTATAACCAGTCCAAATATGATTCATCAGCAAAACTACTACAGAAAGTATGCAATTTCTATTTTTTTACACATTGCTTGTGTAAAAAAATCTTTAAAGTTTCATCTGTCCCACTGACAAAGGTTAATAGTGTGTACCCAAACTCCATCTCCACAAGTTTCAAACCAAAAAAAAAAGAAAAAGACAAACTGGAAGCAAGATGACAACTACTGTTCTGGTAGGGCTCCTTGAGCACTTCAGATTCTTGATTCATCACCAAAACTAAGGCTGAATGGAATTTGAGCATCACCCCCTTCAGCTCTTCTCCTGACTGTGCTCTGAGAGACCTAAGCAGTCAGAAAATATCATTCTCTGGTGTATGAGATAATATAACTACTGGCTGCCAGTTTATGAAAACCCACTATATGGATGCGCATCATTAGCTCCTCATTCCTATCTCTTCCATTGAATGAACTTTTAAACATTAAGACCTGTGCAGCAATAAGAAATGTAGTAAAACCTGCAGGATACTGCATAATCTTTTCATCACCAGCTAGTGACTGCATGTTTTTTATTCCCTTCTCTACCCACACACTGTTTATGTGAGTGTGACATAGCACCAAATAGGAAATCTTGGATTCATAAGGTCAAATAGTATCAACTCATATATTTAGTTTAACCATTAGTGCCTTGGATACGGTTTCAGTTTTTGTTTGATCTGCCACCCATGTTTTGCAGTTGTTTTAGCAACGCTGAATGCCATGTCCCTCTTCTGTCTGAAGCACCAGCCTCACAAGTTTCAGCTTTGTGCAATCATATACGTATAACCCAGTTCACAATTCAGAACAAAATTCTCTAACCTTGTGTAATAGGGGTATTTGTGAATGGGGTATGATTGTGAATGGCCACAGAGTATGTGAGAAGCAGGGTTTATTTGGTAAGATCTTTTATTGAATACACACATACTTACACACTAATGAAAACATATTTAATTGGGCATCTAGAGGTTTTATATCTGACCAAATTGACCATATTGCATATGGAAAATAAAGCCTAGTAATAGTCCTAGTAATAGTGCATCAAATTTTGTAGGTGCATAAAAATTGTATTTTTGCTTCTGAACCTTGCCTTCCTAGTGAAAATACTGAAAGTCCTTTCTTTTCCCATAGGTTGCTAATTTCAATAAAAGCTTCCACCAATTGACTGTTTCTTTCATCCTGGAGCCTAGCTCCTTACCACGTAGTTTGATTTATTTGCTCATACTTAAAGCCTCTGCATGCTCTACTAAATATGTTCTCAGGGGTGTGTGTGTGTGATTTCCCAAATGCTTATCTTTTCTTACAAACACAATCGAGTCAGGTTATATAAATAAATTATCTAAACCATCTTGTACTTGTAAAAATAACTTCATCCATATTACATATTTTATACTTTACAAAACAAAAATACTCCAGCAAATGCATAGACACACAACTAACTCAGGTAGTAATTTTCTCCAGTATTTCCCCAGCTTTACTGTCACTAGTTGTAACAAGTGCCATAGCGATAGCCTATGTTTAACTACACCTGCTCTGAGGAGCATTAAAGAAAAGAATGGCTCTTCTACATTATTTCTCACAGCATTTTGTTGGTATCTGTGGAAATATGCTACAGGGACCTTAACAGTGGGGAACTTGAAGGAAAATGTTTGTTGATTTTGTGCCAAAGCATCTTGAAATGCGACATGACCAGCTTTTTGAAAAAATATAATCTGAAGTGTGCCATTTTGCCACTTTATGATATGAATTCAAAATGTCTTTGTACCATACTAATTTGTATATAACAGAAACAGTAACTTGAGAAGGCCTTACGTATGTATCAGATATTTTACCCATGGCCATCTATGACCTCCATTAACAACTCAACTATCTTCATCCATGCCCATCTGTTGCGTGCCATCATCCTCCAGTTGGCCATATTTCATTTCTGTAGGTCTGACATGGCATCATCTGGTCATCTCCACATTTGTCCACCTGGGCTTCTCCCCTCCAGTACCCCAAGGAACACTTTCTTTGTGTTTCTTTGGTGTCTGGATCACTTCCATTCTTTTGATATGGTACAGACCCTGTAGTTGTTGTGCTCTGATTTCTTGTGCAAGGGTTGGGTCTCTGTACAATTTATATAATTCACTAGTGCTACTTATTCACCATTCTTGTGTTATAGGATCATACTGTGCACTAAAGATTTTCCACAAATTTTTCCTTCAAAAGTATTTGGTAGTATCTTGTTTGCTGTGAGAGAGCCCGGGTTTGACTGTTACAGGTTTTACATGGCCTGATTATGTCTTTATAGGATTGAAGCTTAGTTTTCTTTGGAATGATCTTGGATGACAGGATCTTGTGCAATGCAAAGTAGGTTCTATTTCCTGCTTCCATTCTTCCTTTATTTTCTCCTTCCTTCCTTATCATGCTGTGCTATGATGAAACCTAGTTAGTTCAAGTGAATCATTTGCTTAACATTTGTGTCGTTTATTGTTATATTAGATCCCTCATTTATCGCTGTCCTATTTAACATCAGGTTCTGTATTTTATCCATGTTCACTTTTAGTCTGATTTTCTCTGCTTCACTTATTAGTTGGGTATAGAGAACGTCTGTGTCATTCATATGTTCACTTATAGTATCTCATAGAAAAAATATAGTATAAAATACTTAACCTTTTTTCCATAGATCTCCAAGCATTTGGTGTGAAGAAGGACAAGACTTGCCAATACCACTTCATGGAGGGGAAAGCTGATGTGTATAGATTAATTTAACCATTTCATGGAGATGGTACCAGCCATTCATATCTCTCCTCATTTGAATGTTTGAACAGGGGAGAAGCAGACAAATATGGAATATAGCCCCTGGCATTCTGGGGTTTGGTGGAAAGAAAGTCAATGAGAGTCCATTGAAACAGGATGATGACAATGTTAATTTCTTCAAAGACTTGGTTTGTCAAGACAAAATTAATTTCACATGAATACCAGTCAAAAAAACAGATGCTGGAGAGTACCTATATTTCCAGTATTTCAGAAAGGTAAGGTATATGTAATGATTTCTGTGGAAACATCTACACCTAGTCTTCATTACCATATCTACTGCTGTTAGCAAAAGTAAAGCTGCACTGCAGCTAAAACAACAGTAAGAGAATTGCCAATAATTATCACTGAATATGTAGCTGTGGATAGTAAACCTTGATCCTCCAGTCCAATTTAGGATCACTTCATGTAAAGCAGGAATGATAAGAACAAGAACTCAGAGTGGTTTAATTGAATATTCCTGGCCTTACATTGATCCCAGATATTTTTTTAAATAATATCATAATATGCTTGAATCACACAATTTAAATAGCTAGAATAAACACTTGGTTGATCACTTACAAACCTTTTGGCAGTGAGCAAGTGCATTAAGCAGTATTTTCTGCTTATATTAATCTGATTAAGAATAATTACCATTGTCATTCACTATCCATCCTCAGATTTTGCTTCTAGGGAAGCATACCAGTAAACCAGCAATTCCAATTAAGCATATCCAATTAAACTCAGTACACTATTGAAGACTTTTCATTACTCATTTACTCTTCATCCAGACTCCTCTTTGCTCACAGCTGGTACTAGTACCAAAGAATAATGGCAGAATGTAACTGTTAACACTTTAATTATAAGGGCAGCTTGAGAGATGTTTGATGTAGGAGGCAAAGTACTAGAACATTCAACTGTGAAAGAACAAAATAATTCACAACTGCAGCCACAAATGAGATTGTAGAGTATAATAATTTGATGGTATTCACCCGGCTATGCAACTATGTAAAGAGATCTAGTACAAGTACTGAACAGACAAAAAAAAGTAATGGGGAAGTTTTTACTAAATCATTCTAGGAACTAGGATGTTACAATTATTTCACTGTGAAAAGAAGTCTAAGAACAATTTTTCAATTATTTTAAATAACAAATTTGTTCTATCACTATTTCAAATCCCAGTAAGTGAAAGGAAAAATATGCCAAAGTAAGAAGCATATTATCCTCCACATAATAAAAATCAAAGATGTCATTTTTATCAGGAGAAACAAAAACAGTAACTGACAATTTACTTGTAATGAATAGAGTATTTGAATAGTGGTTACCGCTACTCAACATTTATTTACCACAGGGAACAGTCTTAACTAGCTATATTATTTCAGTTCACTCTTATCCCTCGTCCATTCTCATGAAACCGTAACCGTTGTTGTTCTCATGAGGTAACTTGTTACCCCATCCGCATGAACAAAATGGAACCAGTGACAACAGTATAAATATACCAAAAACTATCTATTAAACATAAAGGTGGTTTGAAAGAGTATTTATGATGATTTAAACCCAACATATTAATTAACTAAAACTATGAACAAAATTTAAACCTTTTTTTTAGCGTTTCAAAACATGAATGAACTATTCGCTAAGTCTGCAGTTCACACTGTTTTCACACTAACAATCATTTCCAAAAACATTTCCTGTTTTAACTAAATATTGCATTCCTCACAGAGCAGCAGCGATGTACTGTGGTGCTCACAAGCAAATCGCTTACAATCTTCACATCGTTTCCGAGTTTTACAGTAATCTGTCCTTGGACAAAAAGGACAATGTCCACTCATGCTTGCAGAAGGTTCTACTAGGGTGCATTGTGGCAATTTGTAATTTAGGGCAGGCATACCAGACTTGATGGACTTAGACGGATTACATGTATCCATTATTCTTAGTTTTATTTGTCCATCGATCAACTGTTCTCCAAGCTCCTGCAAAAAAAAAGTGCCGTCATCTTAAATGTGATCCTTGCTTCCAGTCTGTGTTGTGGCCTAGCCAAATGATGAGGGTGGCAATGGCAGCCATATCCAGTATATTGAAAAATAGTGTCATTGGTCAGCTGTTGATTTTCCATCTGCAGGTGGTCATACAGAGTAAGTGGTCAAGGTTATCCACCCCCCTGAAGGTTGTTTTTAGTGTAGTCATGGATGATGTCCGGCTTTCTTTGTTCTCCACCCACTGACAGGTCATGGTGCATGTTTGACAGCAACAGCACAGATTTGGAGTATTTTGGAACATAGGAAACTAGGGTGAGTTCCCCCATCAAAAGCAAAAATGGATGAAAACGTTTCCCTTCTACAATTTGCTTGCAATTCGTTTGGAATACTGTACCCACACAGGATAAGTCTTGCTGTAGCAGCCTTTCTGCCAGGTCAGTACTTGTGAAGAAATTGTCGCCCACAATATTCCTTCCTGTCTTGTACCAGGGATAAGCCAGTTTTTCAATGAACTGAGTACCAAGATTACCTTGGCATGGAGCTTCTGGTTTCTTGCCCAGGTAGATGTCTCCAGGCAGGGGGAATGACGTTGCTACATCACAGCACCACCAAATTTTCAAGCAATATTTGGCAGATATACTATCTGACAGGACAGCGACCCCTGAACCCAATGAGCTGCTCATCAACCAGCAGGTATATTCCTGGAATATACCATTTCCTGAGCTGCTCCACAAATTCTGTCCAAATATCTCTGAAGGTAGGAAGCTTGTCCACAGCTCTCCCTTCTTCATGTGTTAGTTTGTTGTCAAATCTCAGGTAGCTGGTGATTTGACAGAATTGTTTGAAACTCATGGTGGTACAGAAGCAAGGATCCCTGGTACATTGCTCCCACAACTCCTTCAGTGCCTCATGACCACAGTGGAATAGACCACTCAGCAGTAGGAGGCCAATGTAGGCTTTCAGCTCTGTTTCAGCAAGCTCTTTCCACTCCTTTCTATTTTCAGGATGGCTATCATTCCACTCCCTGAATCTTCTTTCTGCCTCTCTTTTTGCTTCTCTTATGATAACAGTCAGGGTATCTTGTGAGAGAAATGGGTGGAACATATCCACTACTGTGTCTTTATTATTTTCTCTTGTTGGCCCAACACTTTCATGGACTATGTCCTTGCCTGTTCTCTGATGATGTTTTAGCTGTGGACTTTTCCCCCACACTCTGGCATTCCTTCCTCTAAAGGTGTCATCATCTGCAATGTTTTTTGGAGGTGGTGGCAGTAGTACTGTTCCATCTCCTGCTGTAGCTCTCCTTGGTCTTTCACAGTGGCCCCAGGCTGGTCCTCTTCCCTTTCCCACTGGAAGCATTGGCACCACTTCTGCTTGTAGCACCAACTCCTCCTCATCTGAGATGGATGAACCTTCCGTAGACACATGCTCTTCTTGCTCTGAACAGTCTCCCATGTCCGGAACAAAGTCAGCATCCTCATTGCCTTGGGATAAGATTTCATCAACGGATGTGTCACTGTTATCCCTGGTTACCTGTACAAGACAGGCTTCAGCACTGAATATGCGCTGCCTTCTCATCCTGGACTGCAGCAAAAAAAGAAAAGTTGATTACTGCTGAATACATATAAATAACAATCAAATACAACTCTGTCCATCTATGCTGTCACAGAAGCAATTCCACCCTGCCCTACAGCAGCACAAGTAGTACCTTCTCCTCCTGGGCACAAAAGCCAGAGACCAGCATCCACCTTTGCAGGCAAGCCAAATGTAGGTGGATGCTGTTTGGAAACCAGACATTCAGAAGCTTAATAAGAACAGGTAAAAGGGGATCCCTAGCCCCACCCCCCCACATCCTTCACTCCATGGCCCCCAAATATTGTAAATAGTTTCTCTCTTAAATATAGTTTCCCACTTGTAACTGGGTTTTTTATTGTTGGTGGATGGGGAGAGTCATGGAGGGGCTCTGTTGGTTGAGTGGGGAGGTAAGGGGGTTGTTGTGAAGGTAATATTTTTTTTGTTTGTTTCACCAGTGTGTGTGTCCTCAGAGTCATGCTGGGTGTAGGCAGGGGGTGTGTAGGCAGCAGGACAGGTGGGCTGGAGTGGGAAGTGTAGGAGGAAGGGGTTGGCAAGGTCATCCCACAGCCAGTGCCCAGGCCCCCCTGATAATGGGTGCACAGCTGTCCTGGGGCCTGAAGTGGGGTGTGTGCTGGGGTCAGCAGGAACATGGGGCACTGGTCATTGCTGGCAGGGGCTGGGATGGGGCAGTGGAGCATTGGTTGTTGCTGGCAGGGGACCCTAGCACAGGGAAGCAGGGTGGGCAAGGAGACAGATGCTGCATGCTGCCCCCTGTGCTGGGCATGTGACAAGGCTTCTGGTAGGCAAGGGGCTGGCCAGGGATTAGAGTTTCCCAGATGACTACCAGTCAATGGCAGCTGGCTCTGGCTTCAACACAGCTACCAAGTGCTGGCAGTCATGTGGCCAGAGGCTGGAGCTCCCTCCTGGTGGCCACAGGGGCACATGGCAGGCTTCAGGGACTTGGGACTAACTTTAGTGCCAACTCCCTGCAGGTATAGACACCTGCCAAAATCATTCAATTTCATATTAGCTTAATGCACATTAAATTTATTTGTGCTTAAATGCATTTGTAAATGTGCCCATAGACATACAGACATAAAGGGCTATATTTATATATAGAAAGCTGCCTACTCTGGCCCTGCCTTCTCTCCCCTCACCCCATTAGCTAAACCATCCCCACCTGAAGGAAATTATATATATATATATATACACCTGGCCCCATGGACTTGTACCTGTCCAACTTTTCTAAATATTTCCTAACCCTTTCTTTTGCCACTGTTGGCTGCTCACCTCCTCCCCAAACTGTGCTGCCAGTTGTAGTACTCTGGGAGCTGACCTTGCCTATGGAGAGTACTTGGTTAGATGAAGGAAATACTTTCAATATAGTGTATCTGCACTTCAGCAAGGCTTTTGACAAGGTCAGCATGACTTTCATAGAACAAATTGGAGAAATGTGTGAGAATGGAACATAAGGAACAATCACATAGGAGAAGGGAGCATGGGAGAATCTCAAACTGGGAACACAGGGAATCCCTGGTATGAAGGAGGTGATGTGGGTTTGCAGCAAGTCCTTACAGTGTTGGGGGATAGAAGGGTGCCACCCAAGGAGTTTGTGTGGGAGAGTAGAGTGATACAAGATTCTCCTGGAATGTGAGATGGGCTTGAGCTACAGAAACAGCAAAACATCCGTTTTGACATTTTGATGGAACAGTGTTTCATTTTGAGTTTTGTTCCATTTTGAAAGCACTGCTCCATCTGTTTCATCTAAATGGTTTTTCTGTTTCTTCACTGTTTCACTGCTGTTTTGCCCATAGGCTATAATGGGGAAACAAAAAACAGCCTATAACTTTGTCCTTTCCTGCCTGATTGTAATGACACTTGCAGCGATGGTAGCCCCTTCAGGAGGCATGAAGCCTGCCACATTTCAAGGAGATAGGTGAAGGAGTTTCTAGGAAACTGCACCTCAGGCTGCTGACAAGCAAGAGCCGGGAGCAGGAGCAGCATCCTGTGATCTGGCAGGCAGATCAGGGGCCTGCACCCCTGAGAGGAGTCTAGCAGAGTTCCCACAGCTCTCCTGGTGCTGCAGACTGGCCCCCAATCTGCCTGCTGGATCACACGATGCTGCTGCTGCCACCTGAGAACCTGTGCTGGGGAACTGAGCCCGGCTCGGGGAGGGGCTGGGAAATCAGCTGGGCTGCAGGAGGGGCTTCCTCTAACCTGGCTGAATTCTCCAGCACTGCAATCAGCTGGGAACTGAGCCTGGTGGTGGGAGGCACTTCCCTCGCCGGGCTCAGTTCCCAGCAGCTGCAGCTCCACAGAACTCAGCCCTTTGGTGCGAGGTGGAGTGCAGTGCTGGCTGTGCCCAGCTTCCGCCACTGGGCTGAGCTCCATGTGGCTGGGGCACAGCTTTGGCTCTACCCTGTCTCCCACCACTTGGCTGGCTGTTTCAAAATTCAAAATGTTTTGACTGGCCTCATTTTGTTTCTAGGCTGTTTCGAAGCCCTCTGTTTTGTTTCAATTTTGCTGTTCTGAGCTTGAAATGCATCAAAACACCACCAAAACAAAACAACCAGTGAAATTTTGCAGAGCCCTACTAAACAATGCTCTCCTTAGGAATATGTTTCATGTTCAGTTTTGATGTGCTTCTGTGGAATCAACTTGGAAGTGAAGGAACCATTTAAATACATTATTTCTCTTACTAAACTCAGGGTCTTCTGTTTGTAAATGCTTCTCAATTTTTATTAATTTTTAATGCAATACAATAATCAGAGACATATATCGGCATGCGTATATAAAACTATGGACTTGTATGTCTTTCATAATAAGTGATAAAGGGGAAAGAAAAAAAGAGGAGGGGAGGATAGAAGAAGAGAAAGGTATGCAATTATTATCAAAATTATTTAAGAATCCTTTCCAAATTACACCAAAGCTTTTAAAGTAGTTCAATTTGCTAAACATGCCCCTCTTCATAGATGGCAGTTGTGCCATCATATCATACCAGATTTGGACCTTTAAAGATACCCTACTTTTCCAATGCAGTAATATAATCCTACTTGTCACTAATAAGGCCCATTTTAAGAGTGAAATTTGAGATGGATTCAGTTTGAACCCCTTTGGGATATACCCAAGAACATAAACATTTGCCAAAGGTTTCATTGCTATGTTTGAAACCATGTGAATGCTAAATCTAACCTTATTTAAAATATATATTAATAATAGGGCATCGCCAAAACATGTGACCAGACATTGCTTGCAATGCATAACATCTCCAAGATACATCTTCTATCAGCATATTTTTTTTTTTTAAGTTTAGAAGGAGCCCAGTGCAGATGAAAAGTGATCATTTGTTAAATTAGACAAAATTAACATTAATTACCAATGTTAGCATATGTGACCTGCTGATTTCCACTGGGATTCTATTGTCAGGATACCTATATCATCGTTCCATCTCAGTTGTAAGTTGGCTGTATCAGGTCTGTTATTTGACATAATATATTGATAGAGTGATGGCACAGAATGGGGAAGAGAAAAATATTTAAAGGAAAAAAGAATACGTATTTGCTACACATAAAACCTCAGGATTGTTCTACTAATTGATGCAACCACTTTGCCATTCAGGTGTTTTGGAGCAGTTAAATTAATCACATAACTCAGAAAAGGATTTTACATGATTTCCTACTAGAAGCTGTATATGTTCTACATATACAGTACCTTTTTCATCCACTTTCTCCATGCATATTTCAAAAATGAATTGTTCCAGATTGAGGACTTACTGTGTAACAAAAAATTCCCAAATTTTTACAAACTCTTCAGGCTGCAAAAATTGTAGGAATTGGTGTTTGAAAGAGAGTTCTAAGTAGTGACAGCTGCCATTGTTTGATAATTGAACAGGAAACATAAGTGCCTATTCAGTTTCCATGCATACAGATAAGTTATCAGTTATATCTAGGGAGCTACCCAAATCAAGGAGGTAGGCAGCTGATTTCATGGACAGAACATGGGGCCAGCTGCCATTTTTGTGGGCTTATCATGGTGCCCCCCCCCCATGCCTAAGATTGGCCAAGGGTCCCAGCGGCTCACCCATCACCACTGATTGGTTGAGAGGGCTGGTCATCATATGGCCTCACCCCTCGCTGATGATTGGCTGAGATGACTGCCCATCTACCTTGCCACTAATTGGCAGAGAGGGGAGGGGCCACACAACAGGCAGTCCTCTTAGCCAATCAGTGGTGAGGGGGAGGGGCAGCATCCATCCTGGATACTCCCCTTCATGCTGGAAGCCCTCCCCACCCCTACTTTTACCCCAGCAAGTTACATGGCCAGGCTGCAGCAGCGATGAGGACTGAGGGCTCCCTCTGGGGAGCAAGCATTTTAATTTTAGTACATTTTTTCCCCATGGATTTCATAGACATTGCTTGATTTCACAATTTCCGCAAACTCCACAAAATCATGAATTTAATAGATCTCTAGTTATATTAGTCATGCAGTACCTTGTCTGATTTACTAAGACTGTATTGTGATAATTGCAAAGGTTTGGAAGATGAAAACAACACATTTAATGGCAGTTGCATTTTTTTGTTAAAAGTTGAGCCCTTTCATCTTCTCGTCTCAGAAGCCAATGCAACATTCAGTTGTTTTTAACAAAACAGGATTGGGAGATTAAAACTGGTAGGATATATAATAGGTAAATTAGGTGATGTAACACATTAATTTTTAAAATATTAGCACACTCTCCACAAGGATATTGCCAAAATATTCCATTTGTTAATATCCTGTAATATAAGATCGAGAATCTCCTGAAAGTTTTGGCAGACCAAAACATAAATACTCTTGAATATGTTAATACCCAAATCAGTTATGTGTTCTGACTGGAATTGAAACTGCCATTTCCTAAACATAACCTTTGTGGAATACTTATTTAGTCCAAGTAACTCAGCTGGAGAGCATACAGTGATTTTAAAGGTCCTAGTGCATGGGGTCTCCAGAATTTGGCTTCCGCAGCTTAGTATACCAATCCCCATAAACAGGACATGCATAAAATAAATTATTATTAATAATAGTAATAATAATATTAATACTAATAATAAACAGATGGGGTTTTGACAAGCTGCTGATTGTTGGCCGGGGCCAATTTCAGATCACAGTTTGGTGTCTGGCCCAAATTGACAATAAGATGATTCTAGCCATCTGGGTTTCAACTTGCTGAAGTAAGGGGAGCTCAGGTTCATGATCCTGTGCTTCCCCGGAGCTGACAGGTAGGGCATGGTTGATATCTGATTCCCAAATTGAAAATAACACTTCCTGCGATGTATATATGGCATGGTAGGAGGCATTATTGTTGGGATCATCCCTTAGATCTGATCATGTTAAAATGAACATCTGTCAGAGGCCTATTTTGTGTATTACAAAAGGTAGGCTTTGCTAAAGAATTTGTACGGCAACACAGTTATTCTTATATATAAATCTTACTTCAAGAGTTGTAATCAAAATGTTATCTGGTCCCTCTTTTTCTGATTTCACTTCAGGGTGGGAGACACTGCAAAAAATTCACTACAATTTAGATTAGAACCTTTGCCTACCTCTTCAGTCTTCCTTTGATATTGTCTTTCATTAGTGGCTGCTGTAGCCATTCATTGATGTCTATGGGACCAGACATAGGTCAATTGTAACCATGTCTAAAAACTCCACCTTATAGGTGACATTCCATATTTATTTGCTTGTCTAGATTGGCATTCTACTTCTTTTTGGTCTATGAAATGGTATTTTTGGTCTACTTCTAAATTGCTGTTAAGTCAAGTGTCTGTCTAACCTGCTTTTCAAAACTGCTGGGGATGGAGATTTTCCAACTTCTCTAGGTAAGCTGTTCTAGTGCTTAACTACCCCCAGTGTTACAAAATTAGATGCAGTCATGGATTTTCAGGGACTTGAACAGGGTTGAATAGAGGCACACTTAAGCTGATTAAGTCGTCTCATTCACCTAACAGGTGGAATCTGGGCCTTACTTTTTCAGGAGTTGTTTTGCCTGAGGATTGCGAAATTGAGTTTGCAATAGAAAAAGAATCATAAAAACAATGTATAATGTAGATAGAATATATATTTTGGAGTATCTTGCCTTAGAGCATTAAAATAAAATAAATCAACCCTTTACTATCATTCCAGTTTTGGCAGAAGGATAATTACCAGTATATTTAGAAAGTCACCACGGGCAATAACATTGGCATAGGCATTGTAAAGTGCAGAAAGTCTTGACAAGATTTCATTCCGAGTCCCTAAGGCAGTGACCTCTGAGCAAAGCTAATTTAATGAGTTTTCTTTTTGAGGAAGGTTTGTTCTGATGATGTTGACAGCAGCTTTAGCTTTGTCTCAGAAGTTAGCGTCTCAACCCCTATGCATAGCAAGGTATTAGATACAAGTTATAGCTCTCCCCGTAGAAAATACATTTTACCAGCTAGTGTGAAGATACATGCCACTGTAATCAAGAATAAAACAGAGAGAAAAAGTTCTTAAAACAAAGTGAGCCCACAATGCACTAGCTGGGAAGAACAACTTGCAACAGTCACCTACAGAAGAGCCATCTTAAGGTTGTCCCTCATTGCCTCTTCTAGATTTAGTGCCAGCCATCAGAAAGTAGTATGTTGAAGACCCAGAATCAAAACATATTTTCTTCATTTCCTTGGTAAACAAGCAACTTTAAAAACTGCAGCTCTTACTAATACTGGTGAAAGGAGTGACTTCCCAAATCTTTACTGGCCAGGGACATAAGTGAAAACACATACTCAGTAGTAATCCAGATCCATTTTTTTCATATTTCCTCCCTGTGATTGAAGTGTGACACTGTTTCTACTGAAGTGATACTATAGCTAATGTGTTATGGGGATTCTCCTTTGAAAATAAATGTTTGATCAGATCATGCATTCTGGGGAGACTTGTAATTTTCTTGTCTACTTCTCCATGGGCATGTCTTCACATGCCTCTATGGCACCATTGTCACTGGGCCATTGTTTAGTGCTTCCCTTTGGAAGTACTAAATGATGGCACAGTAATAACCCTTACTACACTGCACTGACAGTGCATGGTTATTTTTAGCTGCTACGATGCTGTAGAAATGCACTACAATGAGGGAGTACATTGCTATGGCGATGTAGCAGCGGTGTCATGTTTTTTGCCTGTAGATGCTACATCACTATAGTGTGTTGCTATGGTGACAAAGTCACATGTAGATGAACCTAATGTTCATGATTTCTTCAGCGGTTCCCTGGAAGACTTCTCTATATTAGATAACAGCAGTAGCTCATAGTCCTGTAATAGAAAAGAGGATTCATGGTCCAGTGGTTAAAGCAATACCCTAGAAAACCTGGATTTAAGTCTCTACCAAACCACAAGTTTCCTCAGGCTGAAATCCTCCATGGTGTTTTTCAGGGAGTTAATGGAAGTAAAGTGAAATTAGATATCTAAATACCTTTGAGGATCCGTGCCTAAATTTGTCATCTATCTAATGGAGAAGATATCATTTCCAGCTTCACACTGATGTAAGAATAAATACACTGAAGAGGAAACTATAGTAATCCAGGAGGGCATATATGTAGGCAGGAGGATATATACACAGAAAGTGAATGAGTCAAGTACATTAAAAAAATATTTGGGAAGTTGCACTCTTTGGAATTGGTTCAAAGTGTATGATTTTGTTTTTTAATTTTAGCATTTTGAAACTAATTGCTCTACTAGGAAGGAAAATGAGTAAGAAATTATTTATTATGTAGCTTGAATTTGTGCGCAAAACAGAATTGACACCTTAGTTTTCAGAGTTGATTTACAAGGCTAATGATACTGCAGCAGTTTTAGAATATTAGCTATGATGCAGCCTGGAGTAAACTCTTTTGTGCATGTCGTCTTTTTCCAGTACCCTTCTGTGCCAGCATGCCATACTTTATCCTGGAGGAACAAACAGCTATCTTACCACAATAGGTAAATTAGTATGAACTTATGCATATGATTTGTTTTTGAACTCATGTGGAGAAACAGTCATTTCTTCCTTGGCCATGTACTGTATTCCTTCAAGTGAATGTCATATTAGCTTTCAGAAAATGCTTATTTTGTTTTTAAAAAATGTCATCAGAAAACACTTATTTTAATTTCTACATCCTTCCCTTCTATTTTCATAGCTCAGGAGCGCAGTCTGGGTTTTGATATGTAGTCTTCCTTGATTGGTTGAATTCAGCTATTTTAAAGAATGATAATCCTAATAATGACCTGTTAGTTGAAATGTTGCAATGCCCAGACTGTTACCAGGGATAGTTTTGGCATATTAAATAGCTCTTCTTTGTGGTATTTAATTCTTTGCTTCTTTGAGCAATAGGTTGGGCAATGTCAGGCTGTTTCGTTCCATAAAAGCACATTTATGCCATGCTCTGAAAATGCAGTTTTCAAGTTAAACTTATTTTTTTTCTCAGAGAAAGTTAAATAAGGTGCTTCATTTAGTTCTGGCCTTTTCTCATTGATGGCAGGATGCTGTGTGGGTTCCCAGCTCAACTCATGATGTTAGGAAGTGGTGGGGGGGAGGGGGAAGGTTGTTGAGGTTTTTTTTAAATTTGTCATTTCTTGAACTCTGAGTTTGGGGCTTCAGACCCACAAAGAAAAAAATTAAAACCCACACAATTTACCCTTTTCTGCCACCATTGACTTTTTGCAAAGGGCCATTATTTTCTTCTGCATTATTTTAGCTATTTCAGGACATATTTTTGTGGCCAGATCTTTCTTCCAAGTTGTGTTGCAAATTAGAATATCATTAACATAGTGTTGGAGTTTTATTTTGCTTCAAAAAAGAATCAATAAAACAGTTTATTCCTGAGGCATTTGTTTTGAAAATATTATCTTTCTCCAAAAGAAAAAAATCCAGTTGTGTTAATTCTTTGGGACTAATGGTTAAGGTCCCAACCATGGAGGACTATACTGCAGTTGCTCGGAGATGCAGGGGGGCAGTCAGTAAGGCCAAGGAGGAGATGGAACTGGGACTAGCTTCCAAGATTAAGGACAACAAGAAGTCCTTTTTTAAATACATAGCGGGTAAAAAGAAGGCTCCGGGTAATGTGCGGCCCCTGCAGGACACGTTAGGAAATTTGTTTCTCACACCAGATGACAAAGCCAACATATTTAGCAATTTCTTTGCCTCCATTTTCCTAAGGAGGGACCAGAACAGTCACTCCCCCTCTGGGCCCCCCTCAGGCCCCAGGGGAGGCGCACATAGGTCACGGATTAGTGAGGAACTAGTTAGGAAACTTCTGGAAGGACTGGATGTATTCAAATCAGCTGGTCCGGATGGTCTCCATCCTAGAATACTGAGGGAATTGGCTGAGGTCATTGCGGGACCCCTGGCACGGCTTTATGAGCACTCGTGGTTCTCTGGTGTAGTGCCAGAGGATTGGAAGAGGGCCAATATGGTTCCCATCTTCAAAAAGGGGTGGAAGGAGGACCCGGGAAACTATAGGCCAGTTAGTCTTACCTCGATCCTGGGCAAGCTTTTTGAGAAAATTATTCTGGCACATATCCATGAGGGGCCAGCAGGGGAG
>NW_017728943.1:126913262-126935509 GCF_001723895.1 Crocodylus porosus
CAGTCAGGGCGGCTAGGGTCTGGAACCAACTTCCAAGAGAAGTGGTGCAGGCTCCTACCCTGGGGGTCTTTAAGAGGAGGTTAGATGAACACCTCACCAGGGTCGTTTGATCCCAGTACTCTTTCCTGTCTGCCATGGCAAGGGGTTGGACTAGATGATCTACTCAGGTCCCTTCCGACCCTAGAAACTATGAAACTATTTTCTGTTTTAAAGGCAGTAAAATACGTAATTTTTTTTTTACTAAACTTGGTTACACTGCAATTTATGAAATGCATAGATCACTCTTTATTGCCATCCATTTATGTATTTATAGTTAGTTCTTAATTTTGAATGGGGGTACCTTAGTATTCTGTGTCTTTTTCATGAGGTAGCATAGACTTTGCAGCAGGCATTTTTATGATCATATGATACTGCCTATGTACACATGGTCTAAACAAGGTAATGTATCACTCCTTACCCTGTAAAGGCAAATTTTCCACAGTCCAGGTAATCCAGACCAATTTATTTTTAATTGGTGTGCACAGTTCTGTTTTATTTATCTCTGATCAAAGTCTAGGTGAGCTGTGTAGCCTTTTCACACTTTTTTGAAGGTCAAATATAGGTTTTGGGAGAGCATTTCTGTTTTTTTCCTTCATTTTTCCCCATTCATGTACTGGCTGCATTGTTTGCTATTTGTTTATGTAAGGTCAGTTTTTATCTTTCGGGCTGGTGTATGGAGTATTGTGTGAACCTGAATAAATCTCTAACTGGAAAAAGGGTGCTCTAACATACTCATTCCAGTGATTCTTTGCTGTTTAAGTCTTGGAATGCCCCCAGTTATGAAAACTGGAAGTGGGGGGAAGGGAGGGGGAATCCCACCTTACCCATGTGGATTAAATTATATGGAACTCTTAAAAGTGTATATAGTGGTTTATATTACTCTCCTTATTATCAACTATGTTTAGGCCTGACTGGAGTAGGGTAGTAGCATACTGGAGTTTAGTTTCACATTTAGTCATTCTGAATCATCATACTTCCAGAGAGGTATTCTGCAAATGGGATAATTCTTCCAAAATTGTCCATTCAGCATCCCAGCTAACCTTTAGTGTTTTAGGGGCTTAACACTGCTCTCCTGTTAGGTGAGAAACTGAACATGGACCACACTCAGAAGATATGAGATTTATGTCACCTCTCTGAATGGGTGATCTCAACAATTTTAAACATTTGAGATTTCCATTCAAATCTATGAGAGAGTGATTTCTTGGCCAAGCAGTGATTTGGGTTAACCAAGGGTAGTGGTGCATATGTATCCCTAACTAGTGGGTTTTTCAAAAGATGAGAAAGTACATAGATGCATACATTTTTGGGTAAAGCATTCCTTAGTTTATTCTGAATAAGCCACACATAAAATGGCACTGTGTATAGCTTCTTGTTATCAGACAAAAGATGTATACTCAAACAGACTGTTAAGTGCAAAAATGGAAAGAACAGATTAGCTAGGAGGCCAGCAGAAAAACTTTTTATCTTCTGGATTAAACATCTACATTGTTTGACTCAAATAGCAAATTTTCTTGCTGATGAAGTTGGGGTTACTTACTACATGTTTTCATCATGGCAGCAATTGAGTCCTTTAACTGGTTCAGGGCTCTCTTCTCAAATGCCTCAATTCTTGCTTGATTTGGAGTTTTTGTACTGATGTGTTTCCAAAATATGAAGCCTAGAACCTTTCTGAAACTGAGAAAGCAAAGCACTTCAAAATTGTCATATCTTTCTAAGCCTATATTCAATTAAACTCACAATTTCTTTCAAAATAAACCCTTATCTGGTTCTATTTGGATTAGTTCAAGCCAAAAGGGTTTTATTTTAAGGATGTTAAAAGGGTGGGATAATCAATTCAATCTTGCAGTGGACAGCTAGCTGCAACTCTAGCTTTTTGTGGTGGAAATATTAATTCAGTGTATAGTGGTATGGCATGATAGGAAGTACATTATCCTGTATTTAAAATATGTGACCAAGGCATCGTAATTGGTACTAAACTATATAGTCAAACAATGGTAAATGGAAATTGTGTTAATTTTATGTCTTAACATCAGTTTCTATGCCTATATACATTCTAATAAACCTTTAGGACATGCTCTTTTTCCCTCTATATTAAGCTAAGCTGAGTAGTTTATAGTTATTGATTTATACCCCCTGGAGAATTATTAGACCTAGTGATAATTTTTCTGAAAACTTCCACTCCTCTGTGCATTATTCCACTTGAAAAGTTCTAAGAATGGATTATAACAACTTTTCACCCAACATAACATGAACTCAGTACAAAATCATACTTAATTTTTGCTTTATGTAACAGGAATGTTTTTGGTTTTTTTCCCGTTTGCTTGTTTTTCCTAATCATAGAAAGAAGAACCAGAAGGGACCTGTAAAATCATCGAGTCTGGTCCTCTTTCATGGGCAGGAGGTAATTGGGTTCAAATGAGCTCAACAAGGTATTTGTCCAGCCTCCTCTTAAAGACCACTAGAGGTGGTGACTGAACACACTGCTGGAAGTGTTCCAGATACTAGTTACCTGTACAGATAAGTTTTTCCTTATGTCAGAACTTTTCCTCCACTAGCTTGTGTCCATTGGTGAGAGGTGGGGCTATTCTGAAAAGCTGTTCTCCTGGATCCTGGTGTTTTCCTTTAATATATTTGTAGGTGGCTATCAAGTCACCTCTCAGCTTTCTTTTGCTCAGACTGAACAAACCCAGTTCCTGAAGTCTCTCCTCATAGAACCTGTCCCCCAGGCCCTTGATCATATGGGTGGCCCTTCTCTGTACCCTTTAGAGCTTGTCCACACCCTTCTTGAAGTGCAGTGCCCAGAGTGGGACACAGTACTCCAGCTATGGCTTCATCAACACCAAACAGAGAGGGAGGAGCACCTCTCTGGATCTGTGCTGAAAGGCCACCCTGTGAATTTTGGTTTTTCATAGATTTCATATGCATTAGGACTGGAAGGATCTCATGAGGTCATTAGGTCCCATCATCATTGTCAGCAGGCCCCTGGAGTCTAGAATGACATCCATCAGGCTTGGCGTGTCCTCAGATGACTGAGGAGCCCAATTCTGGACAGAAACATTATTTGGCAATGTGGGCATGTTGTTGCATGGGGGAGTGTGATTTGCAACCCTAGGTTGCTCTCCTTCTCCTTCCTAATTTTGGGGCACCTTTTCTAGCCCCCTCCCCATCAGAGTGAGCAGCGGGTATCCTAAAAATGACTGCTCAGTCATAGATGCAGCTGCCAAAGGACTAAAAATAGCACATCTAGGGTGGAGGGAGTGAAAGAAAAGCACAGCCCCAGGGATGGGGTGAGTGGCTGGCTTTCCCAGGGCCATGGCTGCTCTTTGAACATCTACAGGCCCAATGTAAAATAGTGTACCCCCTCAGGTGAACTAAATTAGATCAGATTGGCTTTTTTCTTTTTGCCCAGTCTAACCTCCCCAAATATATGTACAGATGAGCACTTAGATCAACCTAACTTTGAGGGACCAGATTTCAGGTGCCTGGGTGTATTTACCTAAGGAATTAATTCTAAGCAATATATTCTGGTGCTTATTGTTCTGGGTTTTATTGCTGCCTAGCATGCCATTTGAACCTGTGCCTGGGACCACAACACGTTGGAGCAGCCCTGGCTGGCAGGGTCTTGTGGGGGTCAGCCTACCAGCCCAAGACTGCCCTGATTTGGCTCAACATGCAGTGGAGTGGTTGGCTGGGACATGACAGTGCTCCAGTATGGGGCTAGCCAGCAAGCAGCCCCCGCACTGAAACACCCTCATGTCCCAGCTACATGGGTCAGTGTCTACACATGTGCTGCTGCAAAGTAAAAAACTCTGTGGAAGGATAGTACTTATATTCACAAGTACTACCCTGCTTCAGAGTGTGTTATTTTACTCTAGTTTATTCCAGTTTATTTGTCTATCTAGCCCTGCATGTATAAAAGTCAAGAAATTTACTGCTGAGCTTATTAATCTACTCCACAGTAAATGTCTCACGTTGACATGCCCCCTGTCTAGTCTAAGGCAGAGCAGGTTTGTCAAATCCCTAACCAATGTGCCTTAACCACAGGACTGTTGCCTCAAAGGGGAGACTGTGTCTGTGACTATGTTTCTCTCCCCCTCTTCATGGAAAAACATCAGAAGGTCTTGAGTTTACCTATATTTTGAATGAAAAAATTAATGAAATTGGAAAATTTAGAAGACAGGAAGTCACTTTCTGTATAAATCTGCTCTCTGCTTCTCTGCAGGAAGCCCCAGGTCTTATTGGGGATTTTCCATCTAATGTAATGCAGCACAGCTTCACTGATTCCAAACTGAGCTGCATGACTGATGCCAGCTGAGGATCTTGTAAATTATTGTCAATGGTTACACAAATATTTTCTTAAATTTGAAAAATACCATAGGGGAAAAATGAACTGTCTCCTGATGCATTTGAGGCTAAGATGTTAACACTTATAAGAAAAATAATCTTTTATAATTTTTTTTTGTCTCTGGAATAAAGTGAATTGCCAATTGTTAAAATCAAAGGTAATCTGTTTTGCCTCTTTTAAAAATCTTTCTTCAGAGGGTGTTTTAGTTAGCATTCATGTCTGTCAGAGGCCTTTCATCCTGGGTCTCTGAACTCTGTGGTTAATGTCTATAAAGTGCTTTAAAGATGAAAAGCACTTTATAAATGTTAAGTATAATTATTAGTGTGTAGTCTGTTTTGAAAATGTCTCCAATTTTCCAAAGGAAACACGAGGCTGTATAAATAACCTAATTTACTGGTATAAGGAGACAGTGATGCAAGTGAGATCATATTCTAATGTAATGATAAAAATTACCATTAGGCTTATTAAATATATATATAGTGCATGAAACACTTTGAGAACTGCATATGAAAAATGGTCATTGACAGAATAATTTTGTTTTCGCGTCTATCGTCAGTGGAAATACTGATGGTTAGTTGGTTCTTTTTTTAGTACAGTGTTTTTACTACAGTGTACTAAAGGGTTTGCTTGTTTATATTTATAAAAAAGTATTTTTCCTGTGTTCTAACTGGATCTGCAATTTATGAAAGTGGTCAGACTGGTCAATAACCATAAGAAAAATTCTAATTCATGCATTTCCTCAGGGTGCACTTGCCATTCCTTCTACCACCTGCCATCTCAAAAGTTGGAAGAATAAATAAGGCCTTTGGACTAACAAAAATCATCAGGGAAGCAAATTCCAGAGTTAATGAAATGTAAGGAGAGGTAATAGCTGGAAGGCCCTTAAATCACAACTGCTACAGTATTAGAATAGCAAAGAGATGAAGTGGGCCTCAAATGTAGGGTTTCTAAAGCAGCTGATAGACTTATGAGCACAAATCCCAGTGGGCACATCTACACAAGATGCTTTATTGTGAAGTGTTACCTGTCACCTCTGTGTTCCTGGGGAACCCTGGCACAGTACCCAGCCTGTCTGTCTGACTCACAAAGGACTCCCCTCCCTACCCTCCACCCCCCCATCGCTACCTGAATCAGAACTTATTGGAAGAAGGACTTACAAAAGGCCATGAAGATGCAGTGACAGACATACCTAAACCCCTCCGGATAAGGGTGACAGGATTAAGACAACTCCCCTAGTCCCATTTGCATTAGAGATGGGAAAGGGAGGCACCTCCATTAGCATTCAGAATTGAGAACAGAGATTCCAAGGCATGGACTGCACTGAACTCTGGGACCAGAGAAGGAGGGGAGCACTGCATGATGGGGATCTCTTCTCCAAATGCTAATCACCCCACATTTATCAGACCAATTCTAGTAATGACTCCTTTATTGGTACTCAAAACATTGAATCTGCCTGTTTGCATTGTGAGATCCCTCAAGATAATGCTGCCCATAGCCAGGAATGATCAGCTCCCATTGTCCAACATAACAGCACAAATCTGGTATACTCCCTTGAGCCATTCTTTACCTATAAACAAACCTAGTGTTCTCCCTTGACCCATGTTAGTTCCCTACAAAAATCACTTCCCAAGCTCAAGTTTCTGTTCTGGTGCTTGGAACTAAACATTGCATCAGTTCCACTTCCCTGCCAGGAAAACCTTTACTGATCATGCTGAGGACTCTGCCTGTCTGCAAGCTCCAACAAACACCTGGGAGCCTCGACTGATTCAAGCACCTTGACCAGTTCTAGCTTCACTGGGTGGTGAGATCCTTACTCTCTCTCTCTCTTTTTGTTTAAGCCCACTTTCTAAACCTCAGAGTTTGTTTAATATCTCTTTCTCTCTCTCTTACTCCAGGCACAGCTTTCTTAACCTGACTTTTGCTGATCAAACTTGAGCTACCCAATTGAAACAGTAATATTGTAACTGTCTTGTTTGTGTGTCTCTCTTTGTATGGCTATTACTACTAGTGTCATTATAAGTTTCATATACCTGGCAATAAAATAACTTTTATGGTCAAGGTGGTTGTGATACTCTCCCTGAACCTCATTTACTCGTTCTTTTCCTCAACATCCCCATTTGCTCTGCTTATGTTCACATACTCTGAGTAGACTTCTGGCTTCAGCAGAACTATTCACAGGCATATACTGCTTCCACACCACTCTCCAGACCTCAGCTCTTGAGTATATCTCATCAAACTATTCTTGCTGTATGGGTGTAAAATCTAAAGGCATTTTACACAAGGGGGGTTTGAGTGTGGCTTTGGCCTTTTTGATGGTGCACACTGCTGCTGCGTGTGCGACGCTCCTTTTTTTCAGGCACTGTTTTTTATTTTGACACTGGGATCTCCTGGTGTCAAAAAACCCATTGTGCTGCAAACTAGCTTTGCAGTGAATGCTTGCATGTGTGCTGCTTGAGGTTTGTGGCACCTCAGCCTGCTTTGAGGCACTGCAAGCTGTGCATACATGCTCATGGGGACATCCCCAGTGAGTATAACTATACAGTTTATTTAGTGTTCTCAAACATGCACTGTCTATGTCTCCTCCCATTTTGAAGGAAATGATGTGGTGGTGAAGCCACTCTAAGAATGTTCATCACCACCACTGTTGAGATCTGTCTCCGGTGTGCTGAAAACCTATGGTGAGGATAAGAAGAATTAAAAGGGCACGTCTACATGAGATGCTACTGCACAGTCATTACTGTGCATTTATTTAGTACTTACATTAGCAAGTACTAAATAAATGCTCAGTAACTGGAATTACTGTGTAGTAGTGGTGGTGAAAATCTTTTAAGTGGTGCTACAGCACAGTAGCCTAATAATATTGCACAGTAGCGTATTAGCATTGTTCGTGCTGAAGTGCTACTGCACAGTATTTTTCAGCTACTATGCAGTCAGTGTCTCATGTAGATGTGCCCAGCATGTGCAGAGTTAAGCACATGCAGGATCAGAGACAGCAGATAATGGATTCAACAAACAGTTGCATGTTCACAGTATGGTAGCTACTTAACCATAGACTTATATACGAGGCATCATGATAGAAAAGTGTTCTAAAGAAGTTCCTGAAGGATGACTATGGGTGTTTCCCATGTTTCTGGGCTTTGCAGCTCATCCTGCCCTTCCTCCCCCCATATCCCCTCCCCCTTTTCTGCAACATGTATATGTGTGTCTTTAAGCCTTCCCAGAGGAACTGGGTGTTGGCTACAGCCAAGGCTAGGTACTTTGACTGGCAAGTGCCAATTCTGCTGGGACCAAAGCTGGAAGTTCTTGCCCCTCCACAAAGGGTGAAACCAATCACCATATTTGGGGTAGGGAGAAATTTTATGCCATGGTCAAATTAGTGTGTTCTGTGGGATTTTTTTGCCTTCTCCTATAACATGGGGCATGGCCCTCTACCTGGAATCTGTTGAACAAACGTTGACAACTTTTCATAGAAGTAGGATATTGGTTCCCCTGCTTTACCTGTAGCAGGTTAGGGTGTTAGGTCTGTGTTGTATCAGGGATGGTAGTCTTATGTAGAGTTTAGATTATGGTTTGGATAATATTGCATTCACTTTGCTACCATTACAATCATAGTTTTGTCAATAGCATCAGCTGGAACAGAGGTAGGATAATGCTGAGGGATTTTGAAATTCCTATATTTACTATCATTGTAATTAAAAGGAATCTATTGCCAAAATCCTTCAAGTCCAGCATCCCCTTCATAAACATTGTTTTCCATGCCAGCATTAGCAATAAAATATTTTATGAATTATTGATTAGGTGCTTTGATGTTCTTATTTCATAAGTAAATAACTTTAAAAGTATAGTGAATTATTCCTGAAAAATAACAAATGGCTTTTGTGTTCACCAGAAATCTAGACCCAGAGGCAGCCTCCACTAAACTCAATGGGTGGTTCTGAATATGCTAATCCAATCTGTAATGTTGAGGCCTACTTACAGTGGAGATATAATATGATGCTGATCAGGGAAAACACATATTTAAAGATTACATCTTAATCTTTCAAATCACCCATAATTTGGAGCCTAAATCCTCATTTTATTTCTAGTTCAAAAGGCTTTTTATAAAAGAAAATAAAGAAGTAGAAACAATATATTTTTAAAAAGCTACTGCTATCTTCATATGGAGAAGTTACGATCACACCAAACATACTGTATTTCATTTGTCATCTATTCTCCCCCACTTTTTTCAAAAAAGAATATGTAAGGTATAGATAATGCTTTCACCCATTCTCTCATTTTGTTTTTCTTTACTTAAAATAATGGCTTGTTGATGAAATAATGGCTTTTCTAATAGAAGATAAGTAAACTTCCGCATATTGTTACATTGGTTTAACAATACATAATACATTTATTATTCTCAGTTATAAAAGATTGGCACATTGTTTAAATAGCACAGTAATTAAACAGCACATGCTTTTATTTCCTTCTTGGAACGCTTCTGCCAAGCTCATAAACAGATTTTTGCAACTAAAAGTAAATTGAATTGAGCAAAGCTGGCAAAGCAGCCAACAAAAAAAGAGATTTTTGTTCCAGTACTGGCAAGATTTACTGGCATTTTAGTTGCTCCTGATACGCTTCAGCCACCACTGATAACTATATTTTAAAGCATGTATTGACTTTCAGTTTAAATTTCCTGCCTTTCTGCCCCAGTTCCAAATTGCAATTTACTCATGCAAGCCATCTTATTGCAACCACTTTTTTACCATATTGCTGCAGAACAGTGGGGGCCAACCTTTTTGGCAGGTATGCCACAAATCAGCCCCACATCCTCCCTTGGTGCCAGTCTAATCCCTTCCACTGCCCAGTCTACTACTCTGTATTCTGCACCATGCCTTGTGCTTTCTGCCAATCTGCTACTCAGTTTCTACTTCCTGCTCGATGTTCCTACCTGATCTGCTGCTTGGCTTTTGGCTTCCAGCTGCTGTGTTGTCCTCTCCTCAATCTGCCACAGATAGAGATTGCCCATTCCACTTGTGGTGCAAGTGCTTTAGTTTGGGTACCCCTGCTACAGAAAGTTTAGGTAACACTTTTAATCCTATGGCACCCTGATTTTACATTCATTAGAGGAAGTTGGAAAAATTCTTATGGAATATTTTTCTGTCAGCAAATGCCATTTTGTCAGAAGAGTTATTTCCTTTGGGAATATATCATTTTTTAAAATACAACTGTTAGAAATTATGTTGGAAATACTTTAATATAGGCCATTGAAAAGTTGAATAGTTCTAATTTGATGTTTTTGCAAAAGAACATTTGGATTTTTTTCCAATTACAAATAAAAGAACCCAAAATAGAAGTATTTGGAAAAATATCAGTCTAAACAAAATGCTTCCATTAACCAGAAATGAAACATTATTTGATTTAAAATATTTAATTTTTGGTTTTGGTAACAATTTGTAACACATTTCAGAATCATGGAATTCCCCGTGGAATGGACATTTCAATTTCTCCATAGCTCTAGTATTCATCCCACCTGCTTCCTTTGGAAATGGAAAAAAGTAGAAACAAGACCAAAAAACTACCTCTGTATAACTTCAGGCCATGTCTGACACATGAAAACAGCCCAGGGAGGGAGTCCAAAAGAGGAGGCTCCCTTGTTGAGAAGATTTAACTATACATGGGGAATAGGTTGAGGCAAACTCAGACCTTAAAGAAGTATTCATGTGATCTCATACAGAGGTCAAAATATTTTTTGAAAAGCAAGATAGAAAGACCATATTCCAGTTAGACCCAGTTTAAATCCCTTCATCCTGGATATCCAGACTTTTAGTTGCTTATTATATCCTTTTTGTTGCTAAAAGAGCCCAACCCCTCTTTTGGATGTTGATTTCTTTTATGTGGACTTCTGCAAATTCTGGTGTATTGTTTGCATATCAATATTGCTTGGGTACAGTCTTCCATATTCTCAGTGGCTTGTCTCTTCAGTCTTCCACTTTTACAGAGTGTGTGCATTTAGTTTCCATGAATAAAATACATTATTTACACAATTATAATTGAAAGAAACTCTGTTAAAAAGACAATGGAGCTACTTTGTTGTAACTGATAGCAGATGTTCCTCTACTAGCATTTTTGAAAATCAGGCCAGACATAAATGTATAAATGGAACATAAAGCAGATACACATGGGTAACATTCCTATTTTAATTTCTATGCTTCAAAAAAAAAAATCTAGATTTTATAGCTTGAAAATCTTAAATAATATATTTCATGCCAATGTTGATATTCAAGACCAGATCTTCTGTTCAACTGTCAGATAAAAATCAGCATCTACAAAGGTGTTGACTGAAATTCTCTCATGTTCAAAGCAGAGTAATTCATTTCCATCCACAGTAACAGCATTATAACATGGCTAATCACCTTGCCTAAGGATAATAAATCTGTCTCATCAGTTCACAGTAATGTATGGCCAGTGAAACTGAGCAGAAGTTGCTATTGTGAGGAACTATCAATTTATTTTTGCCCAAGGTCAGCACAGTGCTTTACCTTGAAGATTTTAATTTCTTATGGTAATCTGTTCAACTGGACCCATGATAACTGTTTATTAAATTCAGAAAATGTGTGTTACTCATCATGCAGTGACGAAAGTTTTGAATAGCATCAAACCACAAGAACGTCAGTTTTTACTCTGTATGAGTCTACACAGGAAACTGGGAGCTAATTACTGGCAGAGGAGATACCACTTGCTATTTTATCTGCCATGAAACAGAACAAGAAAGCATTAGAATAACCCTAGGTATTAATTTCTTGTTCCTCTTGCTGTCTGTTGCTTGCATTACTTGTTCAAAGGTAGCAGGCCAGTTTTCTAGACATACATTATGCATGGAGTTCATATTACTTTCCGTGATGTTTCAGTTTTACTTTGGTCTATTTTCCTGCTAATAAATACAGCAGTGCCTTTGCTGAATAATTATCTTGGGAACCTCATACCAAGTTTGGGTGGGTTATTCAGGACAGGTGGTTAATATGAATAAAGGCTGATTACTGAAAGATGAGTTGTAAATTATATAATCAAATGCTACAGCACAGTTACTTTGCAGAAATGTTTAAGACTCTTATACTGTTATCTAAAGGCGTATTAAAAGGCTTCTTCTACTACATAATAATCTTTTATGTACCAAGACCACAGTCATTTGTACCAGTTGTATTAAGCCACAGGGTAAAATATTAATTAGTCTTTGTCTCATGAAATGCATTAAGTCTGGATATAAAATAATGCAGTTATAAAAAAAAGTGTTTTGTGGAAAAAGTCTTACGTTGCAAAAAGTGTAGTCATGGACTTCGCTTCATACAAACCACAAATCAGGTGAAAATACTAATCACAGACTAGTCCCTACATAATTTGTCTTTAGCACCTAATTACTAGACCCTGGATGTGAAGGACTGGAGCCTAATCTTGACTAAGGCTGTGATTTAAATTTTCAGAGTAGGTTTGTTACTTAGATGCCCTCTATGCATTAAAGGTATCATGCAATTAATTGTTTAACTGCATAATTACCTTAAGACCAGCTATATGTTCAAAGTACTTATCACATGATAAAAAAGTTCTAATCAGCTATAAAGTTAGACCTTGAAAATGTGTACTAACTTTATAGCTGGTTGCTGTAATGCATAGGCGATGTGTAGGGGGAGCACAGGGGGCACATGCCACCCCTGAGAGCACTGGTTCTCCCCCTGAAAGTGAGCACCCTGGCTGGCAGCAGGGTATGGAGAGCTCTAGTTCCCTCCCCACCCCGAAATTGGCTCTGCTGGTGGCACATCAGCAGTGGAAGTGCTAGCACTTCTGCCACCACCAGCACTTCTACTGCAACTGTGCTGCCAGCGCACTCAGCAATCAGCCATGGGGCCCCCCCAGTCACTGGCTGGCTGCTGGAAGACTCCCCCCCCAGACTCTGGAGGCACCAGTCAAGCTTTAATTTGCATGTGTAGCAGTGTCTCCCCTGTAGCAGTCTCAACTGAGGAGGCTCCCATCCACAGGAGCTTAGTTATTGCTGGTGCAGGGGGAGCCGAGGATAAGGATGCAATGATATGTAATGCGTGATCCCACAACTGTGCCTTCTGCCATGCACATGCAGCATGGCAGGAGGTGTGATTGTGTGGATCATGTGTTAAATCCCATTGTTTCTTTACCTGCACATACACAAGGGGGGCTTAGAATGGTCACGGCTTGAAACAATCCAAGGGATAGAATGAATCAACATAGCTTCAAATTGTCCTGTCTTACATGGCTGCAGTCATCTCTACACAGCCTTTTCACTGCCAGGCCCCAGACTGGGCTTCACTGAAGAAGGAAGGTAAAGTTGAGGCTGTATCTTTCTCTACTGGTATGCATTATATTTCTGTTTCTTTTACAGACACCAAAATAAAGATCGCCATAACCAGTACCTACCTAATCCTTATTAATCATTAGGCCTGTGTGAATAGGGAACTATTCAATTCAGAGTCAACCAATTTGGATGCCAGAGATTTGATTTGGAGATCTGAACCATTTTTCTGATTCAAACTGGCCAAATTGCTTTGGAAGATTTGGATCCAATTTAGAGCCAATTTGGAGATTTGGCCATAGAGTATAATGGGAAATCAATGAAATATCTATAATGTTGTTGTCTTTTGGCTGATTCAAATGAAACATGCAGAGAAGGTAGCTTCTGCTGAAAGTATGACACATGCCAAGTTTCAAGGTGATTGATGCAGGGGTTTCTGGGAAACTGCACCTTGAAATCCTGAAGGCAAAACTCATGTCACATGTGTGTGTTAAATCACAGTGCGGTGAAAGCTTCAGGGATGGTAACTCTTAGTGAGGCCACAAAGCCTGCCATGTTTCAAGGAGATAGGTGCAGAGGTTTGGGGAAAACTGTACCTCAAGCTGTGGACAAGCAAAACTCAGGACATGGGTGACAGTGTGTATGTTAAGGCGCAGTAGGGTGAAAGCTGCAGGTCTGCTAGCCCCTGCTGCGGCCACAAAGCCTGCCAGCTGTTAAGAAGATCAGTGCGGGGGGGTTTTGGGGCCCTGCACCTCTAGCTGCTGGCAGGCAAAACTCCTGACATGGGTGCTTGTGCAGCTGACTGTCTCTGTCTTGGGGCAGAAGCAGTTCCTGGCTCTGTATTGATTTTTTCCTCTCCTTAGTCTGTGGTTTTGTAGGTATTAATACTTGCTCATTAACTCATTATCTTCGCTAGCTACTGTGTATTAAGCTGGTCCCTTAGTGAATCATTTATTGGTAACACAGCCTTGCAGCCAGGCCTGCAGTAGTTTCTCCCTCCCCTGTGTCCCAAGACAGACACAGTTGCACAAGCACCCATGACACAAGTTTTGCTTGTCAGCAGCTAGAGATGCAGGGCCCCAGAACCCAGAAGCCCCTGCGCCTGTCTCCTTGAAAGCTGGCAGACTTCATAGTTTCAGCAGGGGCTAGCAGGCCTGCAGCTTTCACTCCCCTGTGGCTTAACACACACACAATGTCACCTATATCATGAATTTTGCTTGTCCACAGCTTGAGGTGCAGTTTCCTAGAAAACCCTGCATCCATCTCCTTGAAATGTGGCAGGCTTTGTGGCCTCAGTAAAAACTACCACCCTTGCAGTTTTCACCCCACCGTGGTTTAACATATACACGACATGAGTTTTGCTTTCGTAATTTTGAGGTGCAGTTTCCCAGAAACCCCTGTGCCTATCCCTTTGAAACCTGGTTGACATCATGCCCTCAGCAGAAGCTACCACCTCTACAAATTTCATCTGAATCAGCCAGAAGACAAGAAAGTTATAGATATTTTGTTGATTCCCCATTATATCCTATGGCCAAATCTCCAAGTCACCGAATCTTTTCCTAACCTTTTCTGAATCAATTCGGAAAGCCTAAAGCTTCCAGAAATTCGATTCTGATTCATAGATTCAGCCTCCAAATCATCTGAATCATCTCCAAATCTGAATCATCATCCAACGCTTTGCACAGCCCTATTAATCATGTGGCATTTTACAAATTACTACTTAGAATAAAGAAATACTGGCTGAGTCTACATGAGATGCTGACTGCACAGTAGCTCATTATGAGCTTATTACCAAAAAGCCATTTGGCAACACTACTGTGCAGTAACTTGTGTATGCAAGCACTAAATGACTGTGCAGTAATGACTGTGCAATTAATGTCTCATGTATACATGGCCACCTTGTAATAAGTGTTGTAATAAATATGAACATACTGCTTTCCCAGTTTAAGGATGACCTGATAGAACCAAGCTACAGAAGCACTTTAGCATTTACTGCCTAAGAAAAACATGAAGATAATTTATCACTCCTTCCTCAGGGTACAAAGCCAGTGGTTAAGATATCTGCAATTGATGCAGAGGCAGGAGTTAGCGTTACTATGACTATCTCTATTTGACCTGGCTACAAGTAGTGCTTTGTTTTTTGGGCTGGAGAGCTAAAAGAGGCTGGTAGTGATGCTAGCTATGTCACTCCCTTGTGAATGGCTATAGAAACTGGTGTTCCATAACTATGAAAGCTCAACGGGCCATTAGGCTTGATCAGGATTTTGACTTAACTCTTCCTTTGGACTTACTATTATAATACTAATTATATTGATGATGACACCATTTCTAAAACCGCCTTGTGGTAAAAATGTATTTGCTTGGACTGCTCTAAATGTGGTTTGCTGGAATTCATATGGAGATGCAGTTAGGGAGATGAGGAGGCATTTTAGATTAGGGCACTTTGGAAATGTGCAACATTTCCCCCTCTATGATGATCTTAATGAAAAAAAAAAAAGCGAAAAAAAGAAAAAAAGAAACCCAAAAACCTGCTAATACTACTGTGTCACATTTGGGGCTCTGTGGGAGCCATCAGCAAGAAAGTGCTGAGCTTAGATAAGTTTATAGAGAGAGACAAACCCTTGGGAATCATTAGCTACAAGATCTAAATAGCATCTCTAATTGACTATTGCACCTGTATTTAGGAAGGTTCTTTCTGAAATGTGAAATGAATTAATAAAAGCAATGAAAATAAAAGCTTTTCAGGCTGTGTAATGGGCTGTACTCCTTCTGGCAGACTCAGAAGCCCTTTTTTTTTCAAAATCAGTCCCTTTATTACACCCCGAGAGGGTTGTCTCCAGAGCACACAAACAAGCCTTTCACATTCAGGTATACAAACACTGGAGGTGGGATTCTGAGCCCTGCCCCACAGTGGGGTGGATGAGATGGGTTGGTGGTGTGCCCTCTGTCCATGGTGGCCTTGGGGGCCCCTTCCAGGGGACAAGGACCCCTCTTAGGGACCCTCCTGGGGGGGAGGATGGGGAGGAGGAGAAGGGCCTGCGTGGAGGACCCTATGTTACTGTCAAGCCTCTGCTTTTGTATTCTCCTTCCCTCCTGATGATTCTTCATCCATGGATATCACTGATCGGTCTCATTCTGTGGCTATCACACTGTCCATGTTCTGTTGTGTCAGCATATTCCAAGCTTATCACATGCACACCCTTCCCAAAACATGAATTTCAGCACCCCCATCTTGTCCTTGTGAGCCGGTGCCACCCTATCTCATGTTAGGGAACAGTGTGGTACATGCCTCCAGTTTCTCAGGCTGTGTGTGTAGCAATTGGCCCTGCTGTGTTAGACAGCTTGTCTGCTTTTGAAAGCTGAGAAAACCACATGCGAGACCCAGGCTTTTAGAAATCAATTAACCTCTGCTGCCCATCCTAAACCACTCCAATGTGTGTGTGTGTATGTATATTGCCTAGGGAAGTTGTGGCATCTCCTTATTTGCAGGTTTTTGAGTTTGGATAAGTATAGGTCAGGGTCTGTGTGTGTGTGTGTGTGTGTGTGTATGGACACACACACACACGGGCCGCCTCGTTCTCTCCCCATCCATCATTCTTGATGGGCAATTGGCACACGTGTGCGCACATGTGTGTGTACACGCTGTACACCTATCACCTCTGCTCTGCAGCAAATATGGGAAGAGAGCCTCATTGATGTGAACCCCTTCATATTTCTTCCTGAAATGAAGTAATAGATCCAGCATCTGGAAATTGGATCTTCACTGCTCTTCCCAAGATACTTTAGCTCTTGTCATGGTCAGGAGCTGGTTGGATTGTTCAGTCCTTCTCCATTTCTAATGCCACAGAGGATTATCACAAAGAATGATATGGCCCGTAAAATGAGACTAGAACAAAATGTGCCTCTAAATAGATAGTACTTATCAAAGCTCTACAAGCATTTAGAAACAAATTTAGTATATCTGACAGTGAGGAAAAAAGAAACAACTTTTATATTTAATAAAAATTTTGATGTGGGAAGGGAAGACAGTAAAAAAAAAAAACTGCTGTTGTTACAGAGTGACTGATTTATTTCCAACCTGTATTAATTTCACAAAACTAAACAACACTAAACAAATGAAACACAAAACAGGATTCTTAGTTCCCAAAGTTAACAAATTAGTATTTTACAGGTCAGTAGCAATTCAAAATTAAGTGAGCAATTTGGCCTTCTTGTAAATGTAGTCTTCATTTATTTTTTGCCATATAGAGATCCTGGGTCAGGAAACACTTCTCTGTCAGTTAGTGTTATTTTCATAAATCAGGTTAATGAGGAGAAAGATAACTAATTACTTTTTCTTCTCATTTTAGTAATGTCCAGTGCATCTATCACATATGCACTTGTATCTTTTTACAGCATATTTAAACTCTTTACCCCATAGTTAACCCCATTTCTACGACATGCATTCACTTTCTATGGAGAAATACAACATGCAACAGGGGTATGCTTGAAACAGGGACTCCATGTTTAGGAACTAAACTGATATATCTCAAAATACAAATATTGATATCTAACAGAAAATAAGAAATGAGTTATGAAAAAACTCCATCAAAATGAAATTATGTTCCAATATTATTCAATGGGCAGCATCACTTTGTATCACTAGATGATTTAAAAATAAGCTTTGCTTGGGAAGCTTATTGTGCTGAGCAAAATACAAAAGATTTCATTTAGATAAGTACCTAAAGATTAAGTCAGAGATTTTTAAAGGAGTTTGAGGACTTAAGGTACACATCTTCCCTTCATTTCAATGGGAGAAATGTTGCCAAGTCTTCTGAACTGCTTTGAAAGTGTCATTCTAAAGGTGGAGCCAACTTTTATTTAACTAGCAAGACCTCCAAAAGTGGACAACATATCTTGCAAGAATAAATCTAGGAATTTGTATTCTCTGTAGCTATACATGTGTAATAAGATGATCAGATGCCCAAACCCCTGTCAAATTTACAATTTTAACAAAATAGGAATAACGTTTTTTCAAACTTGTTTCCTATACATGTTTCAATGTTAAGATGTGTCTATCTGTGTAGTATTATCTCAGATGAAGTCCTTGTGCAGAATAGTTGATTTGTTAGGTGAAGATTCAGAAAAGTGAATCACACACTCTGCCCCCTTATGGTGATGTCATTTTGTTCTTAATTAATGGTTTTATTTAATCTGAAATAAAAGCCTTTCAGTGCTTCCACTCCAGTCATCCTCTGCCCTTTTCTGTTGCATCAACTGGAACCTGCTTGTGTTCAGTTTCAAGGTCCTTCATGTCCTATCCTAGGAAACTGTTATGTCAGATAATAGTCATTCACTAACAGCCCATGATGGCAGCTACATCCACAGAGTATGAAACTAATAAAACAAGCTATCCTTCATGAATGGGAGGACTTTCCCATACACTTTGGCTAAACTATTCTATTATTTTCCTTCAGATACAACCTTAAAATTCTCTTTCTCTGTGAAGCCTACTAGACCTTGATAATGGTTAGGTCACTGATGTGCTGAGATCACTGTCATTCCGATCAATATTGGCAATTTACTTGAACTCTTGTCTGTCTATCTGCATTCATTTATTATGTCTTATCTCAGGATTATAAGGTATTTGGAGTGAGGACTGGACTTTATTCTGTATTTGTACAACATCTAGCACAAAGTCCTCATCCATAACTAGAGCTCTGTTGTGGATACTATGGCAACTTGAATAGTATTAATCAGACACACAGTACCTAACATGTTGCCAGCCCTCAGCAAGTAAATGCGAATAACACAATATCCCCAGCAGGTATTTTGTGTTAGAATAAATATCTGATTGGTTTGTGAAGCAGCTGGTATATAAACTGTTGATTTGCTTTCTTTCTTCTTGCAGCACAATACAACTCTTATAATTGTACACAAACATTCTGTACAAAAGTACAACTGTTCCCATGTTCATTTTTGGATCTTTTGAGAATTCACCTTTCAAGAAACTTCTTGTTTTGATATTTGAAATAAAGCATATGTTCTTTACAAGATTACACACAGTGATTGCACTCACTAAGTGATAAGTTGAATATGTGACCAGGCTCATAGGGCATATTGATCTTGCTTTTCAGCCAGTCGTCAAATTCATGCTGAGATTCCATGTGTAGAAACAGATGTTGCTAATTGAAAGAAGATCAGGTGTTTTACTGGGTAAATGATTCAGGACAAGGTGCCTGATGCAGGATAATGATCAAGGTGTTCCCCTTTCCAGGGCATTCCCCACCTCTTGCTGCTCCACACCTCGGGAGCCAGGAGCAGGGAGAAGAGGAGGGATCCAGGCACATGTGTGTCCCACAAGGATGTGTGCCCCCTTACCTGACCCAAAGCAGAAGCAAACGCAGCAGCAGCAAAGCCAGCAGCTGGGGTAGCAGCAGCTGAGCCCCCAAGACAAGTGGGGCAGAGGGACTGACGTAGCTGAGCTGGACCTGGAGAGGAAGCCCCCCGGATCCCTCTTAACTGAGCCGGTAGGGAGCCACACAAACAGAGCGTGTAAACAGGGGGAGGGCTAGGGGGGACTGTCCCACCAAACCAGGGAGCACCCCCGGGGTTAACCCTCATGGAGCAGGCTTAGGAGGCACCAGATCCCCCCAGTGGGGGAGCATAGGAGGTGGGACCGCCAGCAGGCACCCGCCAGCAGGCACTTCCGGGAATACCAGAGCACCTGATTGGCTGTTGGGGCAGCGGCGGAAATTTCAAACCATGGCCTTTAAAAGCTGCGGTTTGACGTAACTCCCAGCACTCAGGAGCCCGAAGCAGGGAGAAGAGGCGGGATCCAGGCACACGTGTGTCCCACATGCACGTGTGCCCCCTTACCTGACCTGAAGCAGAGGTGAACGCAGCAGCAGCGGAGCCAGCAGCAGAGGCAGCAACAGCTGAACTCCTTAAGGTCAGTGGGGCAGAGGGACTGACGCAGCTGAGCTGGATCTGGAGGGGAAGCCCCCTGGATCCCTCTTAACTGAGCCGGTGCAGAGCCGCATGAACACAGTGCGCCGGTATTTGCATTGGCGTTCGCGCCAGTGGGCAAGCAGGAAGGGCCAGGAGGGAGACTCCTGCTAGCACAGGGCAAAGGCACTGCACTAAGCCAGAAACAAGCAGCAACTCTTACGATGGTGTTGACACAGAGTGCTGCCAGGGCCCCTGCCTGGGGGGTGCAGCCTTCCCAGGGCTTGTCTGAGGCCTCCACCCAGACAGAGACCATGCGGGGGGCTGGCGTCCCCTCACCAGCTGGCCTGCAGGAGTTTCCCAGCAAGGCATGGGGGGGCAGGGATTGGGAACCCCCACACCTGTCCTGCAGACGCCCACTTTGGGGCCCTGGAGGCGCAGGTGAGGGAGCTCCAGGAGGAGGTTAGCAGGCTGAGGGGAATCAGGGAGGCAGAGGAAGAAATTGACAGCTATTTCCTTTCCCTGCAGGGTCACACACCCAAGGAAGAAGCACCCTGGGAGGTGCCCTCCACTGCAGAGTGGCAGACAGTCACATCCAGAACCAGGGCTGCTCATAACACAGCAGTACCAGTTCCAGTCCAGCTGGAAAACAGGTATGAGGCCCTGGCAACTCTGGAGGAGAAGGAAGGAGAGGAGGCAATCAGAGAGGAGGCAACTTCATGCTCTCCACGTTCCGAGCAGGCCAAAGAAGCTAAGCAGGCCAGGAGGAAAAAGCTTTGAGTGATTGTTATAGGTGACTCCATCCTGAGAGGTACAGAGGGCCCAATCTGTCTCCAGGACCCCTCAACACATGAGGTCTACTGCCTACCTGGAGCAAAGATTCAGCACGTGAAGGGGATGATCCAGGCCATGATCCAGCCCACCAATTACTACCCCATGGTCCTAATCCATGTGGGTACTAATGATGCGGCCATGCAATGTGCATTGCAGAGACCAACTGGTGGCTTATGGAATGGTGTCTTGAGGCAGGCTTTGGCTTCCTCAGCAATGACCGGCACATCACGATAAGAGACATGCTCAGATGGGATGGGCTCCACCTTTCCCATAAAGGTAAGCGTGTCTTTTCTTCTAGGTTGGCGGATCTCCTCTGGCAGACTTTAAACTAGGCTCATTGGGGGAAGGGGAGGATGAGGGCAGAGGAAGCACTGGACCGCTAAACGAAGCAGCACTCACAAGTACAGCCCAGCTTAGGCCGACGAGTGGAACATATACACAAGTAAGCGACAGGGGCCAGGGTAATGCTGAAAGTAGGGGACCGGTGTACACATCCATAGGAGGCCTCAAATGCCTCTACACAAATGCTCATAGTATAGGAAACAAGCAAGAGGAATTTACCCTTCTGCTAGCCGACACCAACCCAGACATAGTGGGGATCACTGAAACGTGATGGGACCCAACACATGACTGGGCAGTGAATATCAAGGGCTATAGGCTGTACAGGAGGGATAGAACAGGGAGGAAAGGTGGGGGCGTGGCGCTCTACATTAAGGAGGAATACACATCCTCATCAATTAGCAAAGACTCAGAGGAGGGGCACTCTGAAGTGCTCTGGGTTAGAATACAAGGCAGTCAAGGGGAAAGAAATTTAACGGTGGGGGTCTACTACAGACCACCCAACCAAGGGGAAGAGCAAGACCAGGAATTCTTAAGTCAGCTCACAGAGGCAGTTAGGTCAAAGGATGTGGTCATCATGTGGGACCTGAACTTTTCAGACATCTGCTGGGAAGAGCAGTCAGCCAGGTCTGACTGCTCACTTAGGTTCCTAGCCAAGTCAGAATGCAGGACCTCCATCTAACCAAGGAGGTGCACAGCCCCACCAGGGGAGATGCCTTGTTGGACCTGGTGCCAGCCACGGGTGATGATCTGGTGAGGGGCCTGAGGGTGCTCAACCACCAGGGTGACAGTGATCATCGCCTGCTGGAATTCACCATCCAGCGCAAGGTGGCAAAGGCCTACAGCAAGGCAGTAGCCCTAGATTTCAGGAGGGTGGACTTCAATGAGCTAAGGAGAATAGTTGGGGAAGCACTGAGGTCCTGGAGGGGAGGGGAGCCAGGTGTCCAAGAAGAGTGGTTGCTCCTTAAGGAGGATCCTCCAAGCCCAAAGGGAGGTAATCCCAACATGGATCAAAGGGGGTAGGAGGGCGCAAAAGCCTCCATGGCTTACCAAAAGCATCCGGGAATGTCTCTTAGCTAAAAGGGAGGTGTACACCCAATGGAAGGGAGGGGCCATCACCAGGGAGGACTATACTGTGGTTGCTGGGGAATGCAGGGGGACAGTCAGGAAGGCCAAGGCGGAGATGGAACTGGGACTAGCTTCGCAGATCAAGGACAACAAGAAATCCTTTTTTAAGTACATAGGGGGCAAAAAGAAGGTTCCAGGTAATGTGGGGCCCCTGCAGGTACACGCTAGGAAATTTGGTTGTTACACCAGACTACAAAGCCAATGTATTTAATGATTTCTTTGACTCCATCTTCCTGAACAGGGGCAGGAACAGTCACTACCCCCCGGGCCTCCCAAGGGTTAGTGAGGAACTAGTTAGGGAACTTCTGGAAGGACTGGATGTATTCAAATCAGCTGGTC
>NW_017728943.1:126936349-127027659 GCF_001723895.1 Crocodylus porosus
TCTTGGAGTCATCATTGATGCCAATATGAAGATGAACATGGGCAGGCAGTGTGGGGATGCAGTAAGGAAGGCCAACCGCACCTTGTCATGCATACACAGATGCATCTCAAGCAGGTGCAAGGAGGTGATACTCCCCCTCTATGCAGCACTGGTCAGGCCACAGCTGGAGTACTGCGTCCAGTTCTGGGCGCCGCACTTCAAGAGGGATGTGAACAACATGGAGAGGATGCAGAGGAGGGCCACTCACATGATCGGGGGGCAGTAGGGCAGACCCTATGAGGAGAGGCTACAGGACCTGAACTTGGTCAGCCTTCACAAGAGAAGACTGAGGAGAGATCTAGTGGCCTGTTACAAACTAGTCAGAGGGGACCAGCAGGCACTGGGAAAGTCCCTGTTCCTCTGTGCACTACCAAGAGTGACCAGGAATAATGGTCACAAGCTGGCAGAGGGTAGATTTAGGCTAGATATCAGGAGGCGCTACTTCATATTCAGGGCGGCTAGGATCTGGAACCAACTTCCAAGAGAAGTGGTGCTGACTCCTACCCTGGGGGTCTTGAAGAGGAGGCTGAATGAATACCTTGCTGGGATCGTTTGACCCCAGTACTCTTTCCTGCCATGGGAGGGGGTGAGACTCAATGATCTGCTCAGGTCCCTTCTGACCCTAGAAACTATGATACTATGAAACTTTCTTGCCAGGGATGGTGATGACCTGTCCCTTTGGGTGAAGCACAGGTTGGCAACAGGTCCCAACGAGGAGAGGTGGGAGGAGCCAGATGATTCCTAGTACTCCATTCCTCTACATGGAGGCATGGTTCAGGGCAGAGTGGCACAGAATTCTAGAGTGGCAAGGGAGCTGGGGATTGTGCCACCCTACAACTCTGTGTTGGATCTGAACTGACTCGCCTCTGTGTGAAGCATGAGTTAGCACAGGACCTAGTATGGGGCCCAGTGTGGAGGTTCAGGCACTGGGAATTCCTCAGATCCCATGTCTCTCTGCACCTCCCAAGATCATATTTTTTAACTGGGGAAAGCCTGGGGTTTCCTGCTTAGGGAGACATGCCCAGGAAGTTCCAGGAATCCAGACTTAGAGATGCATCCCCAACTTCTCCCCTTAAGCAGGGAAGCTCAGGCCCTCCCTGATTATGGAGGAAAGCCAGGAAAAATCTCCAGGAACTTAAGGGGTCTGATAGGTCTGTGTGAAGCTTCGGTCCCTGATTTGATTTGGTGGAGATTCAGCCTGATTCGGTGGCCGAATCTCTGAATCCAAATTGAATCAATTCAGAAAGATTCGGTGATTCAGAAGTAGATGCAGCTTTAAATGATTTTTCCACATACCTCTAGGTAGTAGGGGCTCTGAATGCTGTGGTGCTGGGACAGATGCAGCATCCCACAGGAGCTCAGGGGCTCCTCAGTGTGCTCAGCAGCAGACCTGGAAGTGGACCAGAAGCACTTCCAGTCTACTTCCTGAGCCACTCAAGACCACATAGGGGTGTCCCTGGTGCCACCCCAGCTCAGCTTCTGGTGCCTCCTGCGTTGGGGGAGGCATCCGGGGTTTCCTTGATGCTGATTGCCAAGCTGGGGGGGAATGGGGGGTCTCCCAGTGCGCTCCCTGGAACTACTTCCACTCCACTTCTGGGTTTGCTGCCAAGCACTCTGGAGAGACCCCCATGCTCCTGTGGGTTGCTCCATGCACCTCGGCACCGCAGTGATCACAAGCCGCACTGCTACTTCAAGGTATGTAGAAAAAACTTTTAAAGCTGTGTCTGTGTCTGAATCACTGATTCACCAAATCAGCATTGAATCTTCAGATCCGGATTTGGCTGAATTGAATCAGGGACAATGATCCAAATCAATAACTCAAATCACTGTCCCTGATTCAGGCCAAATAAAATAGGGCCCATTTTGTACAGCCCTAGTGTCTGAGCCTGCCTGAGGATTCCCTGAGGTATGTAGGATCAGTCTCTCAAGCTCCAGACCACCTGCACAGGAGGGCTCCATCTGCCCACACTCTTCTGCCACCAACCAAACAGACATCTGCTACTGTAAAGCTGCATAATCTAGGTGTTGTTTGTTTCTACCTTTAATGCTTTAATTAGTGCCCTTTGTGATCTGGAAATTGATTGAGGGTCTCTTTATATAATGGACAAAATTTTCCAAAAGGCTGTGTTTCTCTTTGGGGGAATATAAACATGCAGACTATGACATTGATACCATTAATTTTTGGCAACAAAGAAAGGAAGTGAGGGGGTTAACCCTCTCTGACACCTTCCCTTTCCAGCAAAAACACTCTGTGTCTATAGACTACTGTCCTTGAAGGGTGTGCCAGGGCCACCCAGGCATTGTCAAGCATATAACTGCTGCCCTGCCTTCCCCAGCTGGAACTTCTGCATGGAAGGTGCAGGTTATGGGGGAATGGGGAGGAATGGGGCTGAGAGGGTTCCCCCCACCTTAGGCAGTGCCTGGGGCCAGTACCCCACTCATACACCTACTATTATGTTACTGCCTTATTTTTTCCTTCCTAGTTTTCTGACTTCTGTCAAAATCAATAGGATTCTACCCATAGATGTCTAGCGCATTCCTTGAAATTTAAAATTGATCAGCTGTATTCCAAAATCATCAAGTTACTCACAGAAAATAATGCCATTTAATTTGGCTTGAGACCATGTTCACTAGGTCTATTGTTGTACACATCGATATTGAATCTTTGGACAGAATCTCAAAGTCTTCTACAACTTGCATATAAAAATAACCGCACTTACTACTAAAATGTAGCCATCTGATCATACATGAGTCCGGATGCTATCAGTGATGTAATGAAGACATCTTAATTTAAAAAAAAAGAGGTCTATTAAACCACTGGCCAGCTTTCAGGACTTGAAGTATGTATAGACAGATTCAAAAGGGGATCTAGTCACCTAAAATAAAATGTAGGCACCTAAAGCTAAAATTGGAAGCACAAGTATCTTCACTCTTATGCCATCTAACTCTGGAGGCAACTAAACTACTACATCGTTATCTCAGTTTTAATGGTGCCATTGCCCAGGCTCCTAAAGTTCTGTTTCTGAGCATGCACAGAAACACTTTGTTTTAGAAAGGCCAAGCAGCTCAGCACCTGATAAGAATCCAGAAAATATGCATTCCTTCACTTATTTCCTATGAGGGACTTGTTCCACTAAGCATGCTCTGAAAATTCATACAGATTGGAACTTCCACAATGTTTACTGATGGCATAAAAAAAGCCATGGCTTTCTTTTAAAAACATTTTTTAAAAGGACAAAGGGAAAGGAACTGCTATTGACAACTTTTCGTGAAGTTACCTTTTTGTGAGAGAATTCCAAAACATATGATAACACCATGCTCATTCTCTCTTCAGCCCAAGCCCCTAAATCTCTGAAGCTAGAGAATATTCTGGCTATACGTACTCTTTACTTCTTGTGGAGGTGTGTTCTTTGCAGAAACAAATGAAAGATCCATGGTAAAAACAGAAAGTAAGACTAAGCCTGAATCTGTAGTCTGGTGGTCAGACAGCAAGCTCTAGATTCTGTTCACTGCTCCAAGAATCATTTACTGTGATCTACATGAAACGGTCATTAAATAAAATGCGTAGACAGTCCTTACATGGGCCAGTACCCAGAAATCCCTTTCACAAGTGAATGTCCTAACTAATAAACCATGGAACAATTCTCCTTTCTTTTCCTTCTCTGTGGTCCAAGGAATAGTGATGGGGAAATATTTAGAATATTTTCCAACATATAGCCACACGACTTTTTAAATACGTAACTTAATAACTTAAAAAATTTCTTTAGTTAACTAACTGTTTAATGCACTTAATAATTAACATGTTAATAAGCTACCCTTTTCAATAAGGTAGCTTTGACTGTATTCATTCTACTTAATTATGTTTTGAAATTACAGTATGTTAAGTTTATATTGGTGGAAAGAAATATATTGAACTTTAGTTCATAAATATTGACTCTCTCAGGAGACTGCCTGAGAGAAGTGCTGGGTTACACTCCCATGTTTGGAAGCCATCTACTCTGCCAATTGCAGGGTTTAGATATGCATGGAATGGGAGTGAATGTGGGGGGGGGGGCAGACCTATTTCCCAGTGGCAGTCCTGGGCTCAGCAGGAAGTATTTGTAAACATATAATCATATGAAAGTAGGGCTGGAAGGGACCTCACAAGGCCGTCCAGTCCAGCTCCCTTCTCAAAGCAGGATCATCCCCAACAAAACCATTCCAGTCTGTCCAGTGTCCATCCAGGGATAGAGATTCCACAGTCTTTCTAGGTAGCCGGTTGAAATGCTTAACCACCCCCTTATAAGTGAGAAAATTCTTCCTAAACCTAAATTTCCTCTGCTGCAGTTGGAAGCCATTGCTCCTAGTTCTATCTTCTATGGCCACAGAAAATAATCCAGCTTCATCCTTTTTCATAATCATTCTTCTGGTGCTTGACGACTTACCCAATTTTCTCTTCTTCATATTAAATAATCCTAATTCATTTAGGGTTTTTTCTCATAGGTCATGTCTCTAATCAATTTTGTCTGTCTCCTCTGGACTCCCTAATTTGTTCGCAATTTTCTCCAACCTGGACACACTATTTCAGGTGATGCCTATCCAGTACGAAATGACATTTGAATAAAGAAATCACTGGGGAAGCTCAAAGTAATCTTATAAACCTGTAAATATCTTCCATATTAATCATAGAAAAGTTAAATTATGTTTGATTTAATTCAGGAATAATGCGATGCTATAATATTTTTAGGTTTGGGAGGGATATTAAAGACTTCTAAAACTTAAAATAAAAACATAACTTGAATAAACTGAATCTGGAATTGAATGCAGCTGTCTATCCTACTTCTTCCAATCTCAGTTTCCAATTTTTTTCATGGCCTCTACATTTATGCACCCATATCTAACCACTGGCACAAAGTTGGATACAATTAACTGCAGAAACAAATTAAAGCATTTATTATTATTATTATTAGGTATACAGTATAATACTTGTGCAAGGTACTTGACAGAAAGATACAAGAAATAGTGACCATGGCTAGGGACAGACATTACACATAAACCTGCTTAAGTGATCAGAAACTGGTTTAAACCCGTTACAAAACATGAAGGAAGTTCAGTGCACATAAACCGGTTTCAAAATGGCTGCAACTGGCATAAGATAAACCTGGCTGAATGTAGTATCAGACTTAACTGAGTTGGGTCAAACCAGTTTATGCCATGTCTGTCCCAGACCACTCCTGGTTTAAGTTAAACCAGAGTCCCCCAGCATCCCAGATGCTTTGCAGCCCTGGGATGTGCTGTCTGCTCCAGAGAACAGGTCTGGCCCTGCCCCTCAGCTCCCTAGCCAGAGGTCCAGTGGAGACTGAAGGCACAGCAGGGTTTGCCTGGCTTCCTGCTTCCCCCTTCCCCCACCTCACTGCTTGCTACTCAAGCAGGGATTCCCCCCTCCCTCCCTTCCATCTCCCACAGCACGGACCCCAGCCCCACGAAGCCTAGGCATGTGGTATGCTAGATAATGCTGCAAGATGTCTCTTTGTGTGTCTCCAATTTCACTGGGACAGGCAGACAGAACAATGTCTGCTTAGGGCTTTTTGGAGCTAATTAACAGATCAGGTGGTAATGTCCCTCTGTTCCTTCCTTGGAAAAAACTGCTTAACAAGAGCTTGAAACAATGAGAGAGGCTTTTGTTTTGTTGATTGGCTGATAAATATTGTGTTATCAGCCCCCTGCTGGCTCCCTTGCCTGTCAGGTTTGCAGACAGTATGAAGAAGCAGGGAGAGGGAGATTGAAAAGCTCAGTATCTTCAACAGATGTATGCACTGCACATCCCCGCTTTGCTTCAGAGTGCTAGGGTCTGGCAACATTCCTGTCCCTTGAGCAGTGAGTGGGGAAAAGCCTGGAACAGTGCAGTCAGGGTGGGGGTTTACACATTTCCCTAATCAGAGCATCCTGCCAGGACCTAGCCATGCCCTTCTTAAGCTCAGCACTCTGGAAAGGATGGGAGAGCTGCTCTAGTTCCCCCCAGCTTCTAGCCTAAGCCACTGTAGGCTTGTGTCTGCATTCCCTTAGTGCAGAGAAGTTGCAAACTGGTTCAACCTAGGCAGGTTAGACTAATCTGAAAAGACTGAATCAATTCAGGCTCCGACTTTTTGAATGTCTGTCCCTAGCCTGTGTGTACAGCTAAATCTGTAATACTATTACTGACACCCCAAATTAATTATGTGCCTGTGTAATTACAGGTTCAGAAATGGAGATATAAAATCAGAAATGGAGGCATAAAATCATGAGCTCACTTTACAAACTTGGTCTTTCATGGGGAACAGTTTGTTCCTAAACTGCTCAGTGGGTGAGTCTACATGAGACACTAACTGTGCGGTAGCCGAATAATACTGTACAGTAGTGCGTCACTGCACCAACAGTGCACAGTAGTGCATCATAGCACCAACAGTACTAATATGTTACTGTGTGGTATTATTAAGATACTGTACAGCAATGTACCTAAAAAGGCATTATTGCATTTTATTTAGTCCTTCAATAAATATCCAGGAACCACTGTGCAGTAGTGTCTTATGTAGACATGTTGAGTCAGTCTAAAGTTTAAGCAGTATTGGTGTTAGAACAATCAGTTCCTTCTCTCTTTTCAGTCTTTGCAGGGTTTTTTTCCCCAGGTTTTAAGTGGTTTACACACCCATTTCAGTTAAGTTTTGTCCCTTTCCATTGAACTGCTGTTGATTGCTTCTTAGGAAATGAAACACTAATTCCTTCTGTTTGTTTCCTAATAGCTTTCCACATCCATCATGAATGCAAAATTTGGACAGATGTTATTAGCAGCAGTTGTAATTCTGTGCATTAGCATCATCTGCTGGATAACAGAATTCACAGCAATTGCTGCTGTTCAACTTGCAGGTTAAATATAGATTGAAAAATCTTTTTGGCTTATTCTCAGAGAATGAAATGCAGCTGGATGCCCCATCATGTATAATACTATTGTGCATATCATTTTTAATGTGTGTTATTTTTTATTCCTCAGTGCTATAGCTTCCTTTGTTTTTCCAGCTGTGTCCCACAGGAAAAAAGTTTTCTCACTTGGAAAATAAAGATATTGTGCATATATATTTAGATCGTAGAGTATACTTATTTATTTCACATACAGGGACAAGTTACTGGTTCAAAAAACTTTAGCAGAGGTTCAATAGCACCTCAGCGGGTAGCATCTAGTTAAGATCTGATAACAGCAAAATCACTAATTCTCAGAATAGGTTTTCAACCAGATTGCTCATTAACAGTAATCAAAGCTGTGTCCTCTGTTTACTATAGGTTTTAGTAAGAAGTCAGTTCTTAACAAAAAAAGGTAGCCACAATACTGAAATCTCAAACACCATAATCTTTTAAGATACTCTGGACGACCTTGGCACAAAAAAACTCAGAGAGGTAGATAGCCATGTTAGTCCAAATCTACCCTTTCTTCTGAATGAGTGCATACCTACTCTGCCTTCTGCCTCAAATATACTGAATATTAAAGTGGAAGCAGTTTTAGTTAATTCAAACATTTGGAAGAAGTCTGAACTTCACTGGAGAGATGATAGTTATTTCACAATGCCAACATAAAGCAATGACTACATATTTCCAGAAAATACATGCATTAAATTCCAGTTTCACCATCACAATTTAGTCAATCTGCCTGGAGTATCTCAGAGGGATTTCTCTGATGGAAGGGTACTTCTGAGAAGTTGTGGGTGGGAAGAAGGAGAAGTGTTGTTACCACTGGACAGGGTGTGTGTATCTACATGTGCATCCATCAGTACTGCACAGACTCAGCAGCACATGGGTCATCTCTGACCCTACTGCGCAGTAGCAATGAACTACTTCTTAGTAGCTCATTGCTACTGCGCAGTAGTGGTGGCGTCATGGTTAGTGCCTGCCGAAGCTACATTGCTGCAACGATGAGCTACAACAATGTAGCTCATCACTACAGTGATGTAGCTTATCACTATGGTAATATAGCATCTTGTGTAGACACGCCTGGTTTCTAGGAGACATCATAATTAAAAAAAATTTCTAACACTTCTTGGCATGTGACTTGGTATAAAGTAGTGTGGGGTTTTTTTACAAGTTTTTCCATGAAAAGTGTAATGAGGCACATGTGTAATTTTGAATGTATTTTGTATGGCTGGACTTCCTTCCTCTTTTGTGTCCTTTTAACAACACATTCAGCAGATTTTGCAGATTCATTGGAAACTGACAAGGGTGACAACTGCATACCTTAGCAACTGCACCCTCACAACCCCTGCTAGACCAGGCAAACGATAAACAATGTATTATTGATTTTACGTTGTTTTGTTTTAAACTGCAGTATATATGCCACAGTTCCCCTTGCTATTGTGGCTCTTTCATTGACAATTGACTATTCATGAAGTTGGTGGTTAGGGTGGATTGTCTTTGGTGCTGGAGTGTGTTAATGTGCACAGCAATATACAACCAGCTAGACACATTCTAACTCGCTCTTCTTACATTTTGTTTTTATTTGTCTTTCATTCTCCTCTGAAACTGACAAGCATTAGAAACAGACCACTAGATATACTCTCAACCCTTCAAGCTTAATTGATGATTACCACTTACAAATTTCCCAACTTTTCTTTCCTATTGTCCTTCAAGAGTCTCTCTCATCTAAGTACTGAGCTGAAAAGACCCCTCTTAGCCAGTCAGAGGTAACAATATCACAGCTGGAGCTTCAAACAGCTTTCTGTTCCTAAGACGCGAATTGTTGCTCCAGTTCACTGCCACTTGCTCTTCTTGTTCAGAATGTAAAAAAATCCAATAATGAAAGAGCCTTACAAACCATAATAACAATTGCTCTAAAATTCTGAGTAAGCCAAAAGAATCAAAGTAAACACATTGACACACACATTACAAAGCAAGGATTATGAAAAGAAAGTAGCAAAAACTGTCAATTGCTTGATCAATATTTCATTACTCTTAATGATCTTAAATCTTCCATTAAATATGGGCTTTCTAACCAGACACAAATCCACTTGGCTCACTCAATATTTCTCCAATTTAAGGTATTCTATAATTATTTCATCTAAAAAAAATGATCTTTTGAGGCGAGTCAGCATGTTTATTAACAATAATAAAGCATTAATGATTATTTCATCCAAGTTCTGTTTAACTCTGCAAAATATTTTCAAGTTAAGTGTGGTCATTAAAAATTCTGATCAAATCCAGCAGAGGCAAAACGCTTGTCCTTTAAAGAAAATTGCTTCTTTTTAAAAGATAATTAGCAAGCTGCAAAACAAAGAAGGAAAACTTGATAGCCCAGGTCCTTTGTTGACCTCACAAAGGAGTAATTAGATTCTAGTGGTAATAGCCTTACAATGTTGGTACCAAGCATCCTAACTGCCTATTTTTTCATAATTTCTAGGCTGTTTTGTATTATAACTGGGTGGTATTGAAATTCTGAGATACGATTCTGAAATAAGATTCACAAATAAGATAGTTACTCTGCACATTTATATGCAGTTGATGTCACTTAATTCACTTTGAATCAAGAGTATGAAGTACTATGATACCGGAGCCATGTAAAAAGAGGTTCTTATGATTCTGCTCCTGGTTTGGACTCACTGGATGCATATACATGACATGCTCTACTATGTCTTAGATTAATTGACTGCACAGTAAAGCATCAACATCTACACATGCATGGGACTTACTGCACAGTAAATTAGGCTAATGTATCGTTCGCTAGTATCAACTACTACAGGTACTAGATTAATGGTGCATTAGCTACTATTCAGTAGCATACATATAAATGCTGACTGGGAGCAATTTGCTCCTGGTCAGCCTTGGCAGCAGGGGGGCACAGAGGGCAGGGGGGAAGGGAACTGTCCTTGGTTCTCTGCCCCCAGTCCCAATGCTGCTGATCTCCTGGCTGCCCCCAGGCATGGGCAGGGAGTGGGAGCTGACAGGTGTGTGCTGCATAGGCAGCTGCAGAACTGAGGAGACAAAGAGGTGCCTCATCCTCACAGCTCTACTGCTGCCTGCACAGCCCATGCCCCTGTCAGGTCCTGCTCCCCGCCCTGTGCCTGGCAGGAGCTGGAAGCTGAGCAGTGCTGAGACCAGGGGGGAAGTAATGCCAGGGACTGTGGGGAAGATGTGAGGGGAAAGAAGTGCCACTGATCAGTGCTAGGACTGGAGAGGAGTCCTGGAGGGGAAGCAGTGCCAGGACCAGGGGAGAAGACATGGGAACTTGTCCGCCTCCCCTTGCACCTCTTTCTGGTCCTGGCACTGCTAACCCCTCACGTGTCCCCCCTGGTCCCTGGCATTGCTTATCCTACTTGTCTTCCCCCCTTCCCCTCCAATCCCAGTGGTGCTTCTTCCCTGCAGGTACCCTATAGTCCCAGAACTGTTTATCCTGCTTGTCTTCCCACCCTGCCCCCTGGTCCCTGGTCCCTGGTGCTGGTTTCACCCATGTCTCCCCTCCAGTCCCAGCACTGCTTCTGTCTTGTGTCCCCTCCCTAGTCCTGGTACTGCTTCCCCCTGTGTCTTCTCCCCCAGACCTGGCACTGCTTCCCCTGCCATGACTTCCCTTCAGTCCCAACACTGCTTCCCTGGCTGCTTCATGGGGGCAGAGCAGGGCAGGGGGGCCAAAGCAGCCCTGATCCAAACTGCTCCTGTTGGGAGAAAATTTGTTCCTGACAGGGGTGCACATATAGACTTGCACCTAGGAGCACTTTAATGAGCCTGAATTATTTTCGTCACAGAAAATTCAGATGCATTAATTGCACATGTAGACACACCTACTGAAAGCTGACCACAGCTTCTCATAGTATCCTACAGAGGACTACTAAAGAGTAAAGACATCCTGAGGAAAGGAAACCGGAAAAGGAGTCAGAGCCCTTATACCAACAGTTAAACCCAGTTGAACAGTTGAACACCAACACATGATGGTGATTAAAACATACTCAGGTCATCTAGAAAATTGTTAACTTTAATTTTTGGTGAATGTTTTTAAAAAAGAAAAAAAATCTTCTTGAAATTTGTCATTGATTATTTCTCTTCAGTTTTCAAAACCATTTTTTTTTCAATTTATTTTTGGCTTGTAAAAGGAGACCTAAAAATACTGAAGTGGAAATTTGCAGGAAAAAAATTATTTGATCAGAAAGTTTTGGGGGTTTTTTCCCTTTAAATGAGGTAAAAATTCAAGCAGAAATTTTGGAATCAGCTGGACATTACTATTACCATATTTACCCAAATTTAAGATGACCCTATCCATAAGATGTCCCCTCAGTAATTAGATTATATATTGAAAATATATAACTTTGTTATAATTTTCTAGGTATGGAATCGAATTGTCAGGGTGTTGTCTTAAACTTGTCCCCCTCCCACTGCTACAGCAGGGACAATAATGGCTGTGGGGCAGCCATCTTGCTCTCTGGCCCTCTACTTCTTCTCCCTGAAGCCTTCACTTTTGCCCTTTTTTCTTCATCACTTTTTCTCAACTCTCTGATTGGACTCCTGCACCTTTTGAAGCTGGTAGAAAAACTGATTTGACTAAAAGGATCAGGATTTTACCTTACGTTTCAATGAAAAACAAAAAAAAAAATACGGAAACGCTCAATCTTCTGCATCCTGTATGAGACTCTTTACCTCCCTGGTTCTTGTTAGGTTGATCCGGGCCATACTTCATGAACAAGGCCTGAATTTCAGTTAATTTTTCTTTTCATTACAAATGCTGAATAGACCTTTAGGCTCTTGATATTCTAAAATCCAAACATTTTCTCCCCCTCCTCCCAAACTGTCAGTAGCAGTCAAAATGTGGATGAGATTTCACCAATGGTTCTACCATCTGCGATTCTGTCTATGACTCAGAAACAATGCTATACCTTAAAGTGCTGACATGAAGCTAAGCATGCCCAAGCCTTTTTGCTGAGTATGGTGAGTAAACTATAACTTGGGCAAGATGATGACGTGGACTGATGTGAGGCCTCAAGAAGAAAAAAAAGGTGTGAGTGCCATATGCTCAATGCTAGGTAGGCAATATTAATAAAATAAAAAAAGCTTTTAAGATGTTCCAGATTATTGACAATATTGGACATATTAGAATGGCTCAGACCTTATTACCATTTATACATGAAACCTAGCAGCAGCAACTACCACCCAACCTGTATTAGGAATAAAAACATCACAGAACACCACAAGCTGCTGCATGTTGTCAAGAGTGGTAGTTAATAGAGTTTTCAATGGCAAGAATAATTTTTTGCATAATTGTTCGTTCACTCTGCAATTCATACACACATTGGGAAGACAGCTGATATACTTAAAGGGCTGAGTGTTCATTGCTGGCAGATGTTTTAAGGAATGCTTTATTATGGTGAAACTGAAATGTAATAAAAGTTACTTTCAGAAGCCAGCAATCAAGATGAAGATAAGAAACAAAATTAAAATAACTTAAAAAGTTAATCAAGTAAACAACATTCTTCTTGCCATTTGCATGGAAGAAACAGATGTTAATATGAGAGCAGTATATTAACAATGGAAGCCCAGAGATATGTTTGTAAAGTACTATATAAATGTATAGCATTATAGAAATGGATTGATCCCAATCCTGATGCTGTCTCTTTGCACCACTTTGGCAATGCAAATAAGCTGTAAAGTTGTTTTAACTGAATTCCTAGGAAACAGTCTTTAAGTGGGCTAAAAAAAGAAAGCACAGCACTCACATATCCTACCTCCCAGAGAAAGTACTGTAACTACTGAAATATTATTGAATTACCCAGGAGACCTAAGATTGAGTGATGGGATTTCTGACACACTCCTCTCTAGCGTCATGTGGTGGGTCTTATTCCTAGATGCCTAACTTTTCTTATGCATTGTATTGAAAGCTTAAGATATGCCTAAACTTCTTTTCTGGGGCAACTTTAAGCCTGTTCTTACATACTCCAACCCATGAGAGTTGTCCCTCTTTGTCTATATTACCTTTTTGATGTAGCATCCAGGAAGCACAGAAAGCAGAAGCACATAGTTGTTTCCTGAATGATTTGTAGAACAGGAACAAGAAAGTAACTGAATTCTTTTAGAAATCACTAAATATTTTTCTCCCCTTCATAGCCAAGTGCTTGATTCTATTTATGAGCAGTAGTACAGGGTGGGGAGGAGGAGGGAGGGCATGAAGGCAGACCAGTGGCTATCCCATCTGCCATGCTGTTGCTGCTTGGCTTGGGCATTGCCTGGGGTTCAAGATTCTCTGCTGTTTCACATGAAGTACAAAAGACGGGAGGCAGATCATTCATTCTCTTTTACAGAAACATCCTTTAATGTTTTATTCACCCTTTTATTTTTTTCATTAGTAATAGTAAACACGAGTGCCACAGTTACATTTGTAGAAATCCAAGTGCTCACACAGTAGCACAAGCAGTAGCTAACATGCACATAGCTAACATTTCTTTGAATCCGAATATTGTTCTACATTGACATTTGCATAACTTGATAGCTTTTAGTCACAATTAGCATGGAATAATTATAATATTTTAACTTGAACAACAAAGACTTATTTTTGTTATTGAAAATTTAAAATGTATGGTGGTTAAGTGGTAAATGGGGTCTAGTCAGTTTTTGACTTTCAAGAGTCACTAATATTTTATGAGGTGCTACGCTATATTTTTCTGTGTTTGTGGGGGTTTTTTTGTGTGATTTGTGTTTTTGCATTTGTGTTTCATACATTGTGATTAAGCACTAGTTGGTTTTTTCAACAGCATCTTCACACTGCAAGTATTTCTCCTTGCATTTTTACATTTGTGTCTGTGTTTCAGTTTCTGTGTTTTTTGTGCTGACACCGCGCGGGCAGTAGGAAGGAGGGCACCCCGCCCTCCCCAGGTGCTGATTACTCTGATATTTCTAATTATTACATTGAACACCCAGCACGCAGTCAAAAAGAGGGCACTCACCAACCCCCCTGGGCGCTGACACCAAGTGGGCAGTAGGAAAGAGGGCACCCCCCAGGCACTGATTTCTTTGATTATTTCTGATTATTACATTAAACAACTAGAATAGCTATAATGTTTTAACTTGAACAATAACTACTCAGCTGACCTGACCAGAAAGGGTTAGACTCCACAAGCTACAAAATGACCATTGCATCTGGCATTTTTCAAAAGAGTTAATAAACCATATTTGGGTAAGATTCTTTCACTTCCTGTACCTTTCTAATTTTTCAGCATTTTGCAACCCTTGTACAGTATAGGCAGCCACACAAGGGTTGTAGGCTGGGAGGCAGTGCACATACTCAGCCCTGGAAGTAGGACATACACAGTGTGCTTCACAAAAAAATTCTTACCCTGACCAGAGACAAAAGCATTCTAATTATTGATGAATAATAATATGTTAATTTTTAAATTGCTTTTTGATATTACAAATTTAAAATTGTTATTTTATATGCATATTCATTTGCTTCTATATTAACACACTATAGGTGCTTTTTTCTCTGTTTATAAACTATTTATATTGCAGTGGAGACAGGGTTAATTTTTTTATGCAATGTCTAAAACCATTATCAGCAGTATGCTTATAATCATCAGCATTATTCTCAATTTTTTTCACTATTATTAATCTAAAACTAATACTTATTTCAGCCACAGAGGCAGATAGGCAAGAAGGCAAGGATACCAATAGCAGTAGACACTGCAAACATTGCCAGTTGAGGCGATACAAATGTGTACAAGTAACAAATGTGTACAAGGAAGTGGCATCAGGTATTGTTCTCAAGCTTCATTCGTGGTTGGTCTGCTTCTCTTCTGCAGCAGCTATGGTTGGTGGCAGTGGCAGCCAGAGTACCAATCAGAGCTGAAAATAGGAGGGAAGGAAGGAATATTGGGGCGGGGGGGGTGAATAGGCAGCCTAGGAATTTTTATTGGAAAACCACCAAGAAGGGCCTCCTGCCCTGACCTCCTGTAAAGTATTCACCAGCTAGCAAAGAGAGCCTACATGCTTTGAAGTGCTGTAGCAAGGTGGCTGAGTGGTGGCCACTACCCAGTTGGTGGGTGAAACAGGATGCAGCTGCCCAGTAGTGAAGCAGGGGTATGGGGAGGGGGAAGGGCGGCTTATGGTTCTGCATGCACTTCCAAGCTAGGAAGGGGTGGTGGGAGTGTGCCCCCTGGATCTGTGCACTGCCACTGTGGGCCTTTCTGCTGTGGGATATCCTTCACTTTCCTTCATGACAATGAAATCCACCTACCCTATTTACTTGAAAGTTGAAGTAAACAATGCCCCTCTCCCCCGCAGGGCCCGGCCTAGAACCATGTCCAGAAACTGGCCCATGAGGTCTAGCAGGTGCTTCCAGAAGTCAATTGTGTTATCCACCATTCGGTTCTCCTGGTCCTCATAACTCCAAAGTGACTCCTGAATTTTGTTGTGACAGCTATGTGCAGCTGACACTCGGGTTCATGCTGCCTCAACCAAAGCCTCCATCATGCTCTCTAGGGGCCATTGCTGCCTATAGTATATATCCCTAGAGTACTCTGCTGTAGTGCAAGCTGGAGTCTGAGGTTTGGAGTCATGTGCCCAGCTGGCATTGGGTGTGGTAGCTGGTAAACAAATGAAAAAAAGTATTCCTGGTTTGGTCACGTTTCCTTCCCAAGCATTCAAGACAATGATGACAAACCTTCACCCTCCTCCTCTCCTGTGAAGGAACTGCCCACAGGCACCAGAATAAAGACTGCAAGAGTGGTGCACATGGAAACCATTTACATTCCCTAAAACTTACAAGTCCCCATTTTGGAGCCACATCCCTGGCTGCTACTGCCCATGTTAGCTGCAAACAATTAAAGGAAAACAATGAGATTGGCATCTGTTGAAGTACCCTTTATCCACCCCCAAAAATACCCTTCATACACCCTCAAAAGAGTATGGTGACCCACCTCTAGTGCTACATGCATTAGTCCCTCTTTCCCCAAACGTCCAACCCACGTCAACCCAAATAGTGCCTGCCAGTGGCAAGTGGCCCATTCCGTGATACTTATAAGTCACCAGTCATGCATGTTCTTGAGTATCGGGAGCATCCGAACCAGTTTCTTCCTCATCATCCTCCTGCTTCTCATCTGTGCTAGTCTGTGGAATCAGGGGGGATGATTTGATCAGTCAGGGTATGCTTTTGTTGGGAGTCCCGGTCATCCGGGACCATGGAGCAATTTCTGCACTGCTGCAACATGCTTATGGTTTCTCACTAATGATACTCAGAAGCTGCTGCCTTCGTCAGTGTGCTCTCCAGCACAACGCTAGCCCCAAATGACTGGAGACAGGTAGCCTTGCCCACATCCTTAGAAAATATGATGGACAGCTGGTCATAGAAGCAATTGTGAGCCCTGCCTCAGAGGGTTTTCATCCTTGGCACAATGAAATGCACATCTCAGAGCTTTGAACTTGCTCTGGCCCTGGGTCCAGCCCCAGTTGTGTCCACACGCTTTCATTTTATTTTTTTTTTTGCAACAGTGGCATATGCAGGCTTATTCATCCTACTTTCCAGCTGGTTTATGATCTTTTGCTCCAACCAAACATTGATTATGTCCTTCAGTTCCTTCTGGGTCCAGTTGGGGTGATGGGAGTATCAGCTTCCTGCTCCGTTGCCTGCAAACTGCTGGACTTGCTTTTCTGAGACATTGAGAAGCAGTTCAAGGCCAGCAGTGACTGATTCATGAAAGATCACTAGAAAAAATGTGTGGGTTGGTTATATACACATGCCTTGAATGAACAGTTTGTAAAATTCCACATACCCATAATTGTGAAGGTATTACCAGTGTTTCACAACAGGCAATGTGATGGAGCATCCCATTTATGAATAAAGATATGGTGATGGTCTTGAGTATGGGCCAAATAGGGCCCCCATTGTCCATTTGGATGGCTGGTTAATGTCTCATAATTTTGCCAAAATGGATCACACCCACTTGTGTCTGTGCCTGTTTTCCCCAAGGCTTTATCTGGTCCTACATTAACACAAGAGCAATATGGCAGATTTGTCTCTCTCTCATTGCAGAATTAGAAGTCTTTGGAAGCCTAGTTTCATGACAGTTGTCTTCACCAAAGACTTGATCCATCAGAACTTTTCTCTTATATCTTTTCCCTTATCTCAGGGTATATAATTTTTGTCACTATGGTTACTAGGATACAGTAAGAGTGAACACAAGTTTCAAAAGGATGAAATCCTGTGCATCCAAAACATCACTTAACTTTACATGCTATGCCTGAACCTGACAGGTCAAATGGTTTTTTGGGGGAGGATGTTGTTTTTTTTAAGCCAGGAGTGTTATTGCAGGCCATGACTTTTTTTGGATGAGATCAGTAACCAGAGAATGAGGAGGCACACCTGACAACTATGCTCTGTTTTCTGGGTTGATTGTTTTCAGGTGTGGCTATCCATTGATAATAGTATAAGCATTTATCCTGAAGCCAGCATAAATGTTCACCATGGTAAACAACACAATTCACAATTAAATCAGCAGCTGATTTAACACCAACACAGTTCACAGTTGTTCACCATGGTAAACACCAGTACCCCCCACCAAACACAGTAATGGGGAAAGGATCTGCTGCACCAATACCCAGTACCCCAGGGCTACTTGTTGAAATGCAGATAAGAGGTCACTTACAATGGTAATTGATTGAATGCAGCTGCTGAGACAGAGTTCCAGACCACAACTCCCCTGCTTGGTGATGGTGCTGTAATCTGAGAAGTTGCCCTGCTGTGTACTTTCAATCAACCTTGCTTGGGAGAATCCATATGAGATGACGAAGCAGGACCAAATGGAGATTTAAGAAGAAATGAGTGAGGATTGGGAAGTGAAGAATGGTGAAGAACTGAGTGAAGACTCTGAGATGGAGAATCTGGATGACATGGGTGAGGAGGAGGAGTTGCTAATTACCCTGCTGCTGGCCTTGGACTTAATACAACAGATACAGGTGCAGCTAATGATGGCAGCATACACATTCATCCTCTTTCTCAATGCTTGCAATGAGGAGCTGCTTGCACATAAAAGCACCTTGTGAAAAAGGGCACTTAGGTACGTGGTGGAGTGGGATAGCCAAGAAGCACATGAGAAGTGGAAGGTGTCAGGGCTCTGTGGATGAACCTTAGGAACAGCAACCATAGGGTCTGGGCCCATGAGAGCTGCTCAGACCAGTGGGAGCAAATAGTGCTGACCACTTGGAATGATCAGCACTGGCTGGAGATGTTACAAATGACCAGGGGGATGTCTAAGCCTATTGTCTCAATGCTGGGGCCATAAATTCTGAGGCAGGACACTAATATGCACTGGGCCATTGCATTGGACAAGAAAGTAGCCACAGCCATCATGAAACTGGGCACCACATCCAGCCTCTGCTACGTTGCAAACCAGCTGGGTATAGCTGCCTGCACAGCTGGCCACGCATTTCACTTTATTTGCCTCAGGAATCCTCAGGAAGTCACAAATGGCTTCAATGTCACGAGGTCCTTAACTGTGTGGGGGCTCTAGATAGCACTCACATCCCAGTGCAATCAGCTTCGGGGAGACTGGGGGTAGTCATTCACCAACAAGAAAGGATTTGCCTTGGTGAGCCTACAAAATGTAGTGGACCACTGGGGCTGCTTCATGAACATTTATACCAGGTGGGCTGGCAGCACGCATGACACACACATGTTCAGAAACTCCCCACTGCCTGGCTTCATGGAGAAAGGACGCTATGCACCCAGAGTCCCCAAGGCAGTGTTCCATGGTGTTGCCATTCCCTCGCTTATAATAGCAGATGCTGCTTATCCCCTCAAGCCTTAGCTCATCAAGCCTTATGGAGAGCACATTATGGATCCACAGAAGATGGCTTTCAACTACTATCTGAGCAAATGCAGGATGGCTGTTGAATGTGCCTTTGGCTGACTGAAAGCACAAAGGAGGGTGCTTAAATGCAGGCTGGAGCTGGAGTCAGAAAATATCACAGCCGTTGTAGTGGCAGCTGCATGCTGCACAACATCTGTGGGACCTGGGGAGAGGTTTTCAGCCAGTCGTGGACTGATGAAGCGTGAGAGGCAACAGCAGCAGTGGCTAGACAAAGATGTGGGTGGGCAGTAGCACATGGACCAAGGCCATATCCACAAAGAGAAGCTGTTTGGGTGGCCCTTATATGGAATTGGCTGGCAGCACATTTTATGGATGATGCCAACAACTAGCAATGGTTATTCTTAATTAATTTTTTTTTTTTGCTTCTTTACCACATAAACCATTTTTATCTGTGTGCAGGGATGGGGGGTGGGGGGAGCAGACGGTGGGGGTCTACTGTGATCAAGCATGACATTCCTTAGATCCCAATGTACAATTACAGTATTATCTACTAGGAGCATTACTGTGTCAATTCAGAGAAAGTCATGCGTTCTATAATTTCACTGATGAAGCAGCATACACCTATCAGTATTTGGTTACATTCATGACGTCAGTTGTGGTCACACTTCCATTGACTGAACACCCTCATGGATCAGTCTTAATCCTGCCTTTATCTTAATCCCATCCTCATGCAGCTAATAAATTAGAGTTGTCTTTTTTCCTTACGTTATTTTTATACTGCCTTCGTTAGTGTAGCAGGAAATTCTTAAAACATACTTAAAATGAGTTTTTCATTTAGTCAGCTTTTTCTTTCATTTAGTCAACTTTCTGATAGGTTCCTTTAACTTTATCAGAGTTCAGCAGAGTTGATACCTTCTCTCAACTGTGTCCATGAACTCATAATAATGTAAGAAATAGACAACAGGCTAAACAGAAGGGGTGAATAGTTAAACCTACTAGTCCACCTCAGCCATTGTCAGTGATGTACTATTAACAGCCTGAAATTGCCCAGGACTCGTCAATTTCAGTCTTCTATTAAAGGCAAGGTGCTCCAAGGAGCAATGTAATGAGATATAATCAGGTGCAGAAGTTCTAAGTAACATCCCTTAATGGTTGCAAATGGTGTGCAAACAGCTGAAAGCAAGCTGTTCCTGAACCAGTTAGCTGTCATGCTTAAATTGGATTAAGCAGCACGAATGGAATTTGTTGAATGATTTACATGCTTTAAGTGTCGGCCTTCTTTATCTTTCAATATGTTACATAGCTTTATTCATGTGTCTTTCAGCTCTCAAAATACTCTTTAGTTCTTAAATAGAGTGTTCAGTTTTTGATACTTTAATGCAAGAACGTTTTATTTCCTTTCCTCAACAGCTTTGGACAGGCATCAGTTAAGTACTACCCAATACCTAATTAATTCCTCAGTGAAATAAATAATTACACTGTCTTTTTATACTTGTAAGAAGCTCTAGTGAGGTCACTGGGTTCTGTAATTGCATCTATTTTAAAAATTACAAACTACAGTATTTAAAAATTATTGCATTAGAATGTTTGCATAAAAGGTAGCAAGAATACAGCTCAAAAGAATGTTAGGCCCAGTTAAATATTTAAGAAATAGGATTATAGGATAGTAGGTCTGGAAAAGACCTCATGATGTTATCTAGTCCAGTCCCCTGCTCATGGCAAGATCATCCCTGTCTAAACTAGCCACACTGAATATATATCTAACCTAATTCTGAAAGCCTCCAAGCACGGAGACTTTATAACTTCACTATGTTACGGAGACTTTACAACTTTACTAGGCCTGTTTCAATGCCTGGCCATCCTCATACAATGATTCAACTAGTTATGTATCCACCTTACAGTACTATTGTCTAGTCTGTATTTCCTTAGCTTGTTAATAAGAATGTCATGGAAGATAGTGTCAAAAGCCTTGCTAAAGTTGAAGTATACCACATTCACTGCTCTCCCCTCATCCTCAGGGCCTGTCACTTTATCAAGAAGGAGATCAGACTAGTCAGGCATGAGCTGCTTTTGGTGAATCCTTACTGGCTGTTCCCGATTGCCCTGTTCTAGAGGAGATTTGGATCTCTAAGTGGAACATGAATTCAGAAGTAACAAAAGTTTTCTACAAACCATGTCAACCATGAATGCTTTTCTTAACAGAGAATGAAGACTTCAGAAAATTTAAGGAGTTATTTAAAATAAGATTTTTTTGAAATCCTAAATATAGCTTGAAAAGACTTGGTTTTTCTTAAAAAAAAACTTTATATTTTATGAATTTGATAATGTTTCCATAAAAATTACCCCTTTTTCATATATTCTGAACAGAATTTATTTTCATCTTTAGTCTATTTTTGAGGTAAGTTAACTGAACATTTATATTAGAGGAATGAGGTTTATTCTTTGATAATTCTGCTGGTCTTGTGGTTTGCTTGACTTTCACAAACTGAATCTTTGCTTTACAGTTTGCTATTTTTAGTAAATTTACCACTTACTACTAACAAGTATTGTTTACAAAACACAACATACTGTAGAATCATAGAAAATTAGGAAGGGACCTTGGTGGATCATCTAGTCCAACCTCCTGCTTAAAGCAGGACCATCCCCAGATAACTGTCATCCCAGACAAAGGTTTGTCTAGCTGGGTCTTTAAAACCTCCAAGGATGGAGATTGCGCAACTTCTTTAGGTAACCTGTTCCAGTGGTTTACTACCCTTCTAAGGAGAAAGTTTTCCCTAATATCCTACCTAACCTTCCCTTGCTGTAACTTGAGACCATTGATTCTTGTTCTGTCATCTTCCACCACTGAGAAAAGTCTGTCTCCATACTCTTTGGAACCTCCCTTCAGGTAGTTGAAGGCTGCTATTAACCCCCCCGCTCAATCTTCTCTTCTCTAGCCTAAGAAAGCCCAGTTCCCTCAGCCTCTCCTCACAAGTCATGTGTTCCCTCCCCCTAATCATTTGCACTGTCCTCCACCAGATTCTCTCCAGTTTGTCTGTCTGTATCTTTTTGTAGTGGGGAGGCGGGGGGATGGGGAAGGAAACTGAACACAGTACTCCAGATGTGGTCTCACCATCACTGAAAAGAGGGGAAGAATCACTCCCCTCAATCTACTGGCAATGTTCCTATTACTGCAGCTCAGTCTGCCATTAGCCTGCTTCACAACAAGGGCATGCTGTTGACTTGTATTCAGCTTCTTGTCCACAGTAAGCCCCAGGTCCTTTTCTGCAGAATTGCTGCTTAGTCACTTCCCAGCCTGGACCAGTGCATGGCGTTGCTCTGTCTTAAGTGCAGGACTTTACACTTCGCCTTGCTGAACTTCATGAGATTTATTTTGTTCCAATTCTCCAATTTGTTGAGGTCTCTCTGAATTCTAGCCATAAGATCCAGCATTATCTACTAGTTTCCTCAGCTTAGTATCATCTACAACCTTGTTGAAGCTGCACTTCATCCCATTTTCCAGATCACTGATAAGGATACTAAACAAAAAACTGGTCCCAGGACCAACTCCTGGGGCACTCGACCAGATACTAGCTGCCAATTAAACAATGAGTTACTTATTCTTGCTCTTTGAGCCCAATGATCCAGCCAGCTTTCTATCTACCTTATATTCCATTCCTCCAACCCATACTTCCTTATCTTGATTACAAGAATGTTGTGGGAGACCATATCAAAAGTCTTCTTAAAGTCAAGTAGCCTGGCCACATGTTCAATTAATGGCATGATAGGAAGTGGGAGCAGGTTGCTGCTGGGAGCAGCAAATCTGTTCCCATGTGCCTGCATGTGAGACACCTGCCCACAAGCATTTACTCATGAGTAATTTACTGGAAAGTAAACTTATCCCAGATCAAATGCATGCATAGATGCACCCAGAGTTACTGTAGTATTGTGCTTAGTAAATGTCCTTTATTTTTTATGATAGGATAGAACAAGGACAGGAAAGAGCTCCATGACATATTTTGTAAAATTTACCCTTCAGCCAGCCAGAGGGGGCAAAAAACAAAACAAAACAAAACAAAAAAGACTGCAGTAAACATGGCAATAATTAGATCAACATGGTCTTCTGCAACCAGCAGTTAACCCTGCCAGGTACATTCAAACTGCAGTGCTCAAAAGTCTCCCTGCCTGCCCATCAATACATTATAGATCCCCTCAGCTCTAGCTAGCAAACATCAATAATATGCATGCTGACCAAAAAATTAGGCTGGCTCACTTAACAGCTGTCTCCCCCCCCTCCTCCTCCATTTTTGAGTATCCTTACAGTATGGAAAACAGTGGCAGGTTTATTTATTTACATGTATAACAAATCCTATCACAGCTTGTGGGCATCTTTAAACACAGAAAAACAGCCAATAAACAGAAGTCAGCACCAAGGAAGAATAGTTAGGAAGAAGAGATAAAGGGTTACAGAGAAGAGCAAACAGAGGGTAGTCCTTCAAATTCTCATTACTTTCATGACTGGCATGGATACTGACACAGTGTGGCTACTACTGTGATTCCTTATGAGGCCATACTACAATGGGACACACATTCTCAGGAATGACCTACTTCAATCCCACTATATCTGTAGGAACATACAGAGGTAGAAAACATGTAAGGTAGAGACAACTGGCAAATGGCCAACAGCATCTTATGTTTGACTATACCTGCTATAGTATCCCACACTTCCTCCCTACTCTCGGTATGATGCTGTCTGCTCCATCCTCTGTTTAGGTATCCCTTCTCCAAAGGTCCCCCTCCTTAACCCATCACATCTCACCTTTATTCTTGCTGCCTCTCTTTTGGACTATTATTGCCCTCCTAATAAGTCCTCTAATCTTCTTTGCCTTGAGGCAATCACCACCAATTCAGTCTTCTTAATCCTTTTAGCTAGACACAGCACAAAGCTTCTTTGTAGCCTATTAGCAGTCCCTCAGGTTTTTCCCAGGTTTCTCTACAGTCAAGTCCTTTGGGTCTCTTTCCCTCCACCAAGAACTCTATCATTCTTACTGGCCAAAGCCCTTCTGCCCCACACTGCTAGGCACAGGTGACTGGTAGGAAGGGCATGGGGGGGACACCTGCCCGCCCCTGAGATTGCCCCCCGACTTGGCACTGCTCAGGGCAGGGCGGTTTTGCTGCATGGGCTGGTGGCGTGTTGAGGGCAGGGGGTCACTAAGTTGTGGCACAAAAGTATAGGAGTGGATATGGGACTTTTGGTCTGCCCCTGGGCCCACCCACTAATTGTGCCCACCAGACACAGGAGGCACCAGTCACTCCTGCTGCTAGGTCTCTTCCCTTACCACATTCTAAGGGATGTGTCCTCCAGCCTATCTGGTTCCCTGTAAGGGGCTCTGCCCCTTTCCCCCTGTAATGTTTATCTCCATTACACTCACAGGCTTCATGATTCAGGGAAAATCATTCATGTCTTTCATTTCCACTCACAGTGTCTTCCAGCTTTGGGTATTTTCAAGGGGCCTAGGCCAAGCTGCATAAGCAGCTAAGGCAGAAAGTCCCAAAGCCTGGTTCTGAGTGATTGTAGAATGAACCTTTGCAGATGTGATAACAAGCTTGGTCAGAAAAGTAAAGGAGACTATCAACAGATCCAAGTAAACCAGTATTAAGATTCCAATTAAAACATATTAAACAGATAAAGCTCAAATTAAATAAATTAAGGTAAAGAGAAAGCAGGACAATGGCAAACAGCTTTTCAGGGTGAAGGAGCTCTTCTTCCTACCTTCCCCAAAAAATATTTATGCGATCTGGTTTCTCTTCAGATCACATAAATCTTTTGCCTTTTACAAAAATAGAAATCACAGCTAAATGATGCCTTCCAAGTCAACAAAAGATCTGGTTCAGTCTTATTCCAAAAGTTTCAGTGAAACCAAGAAATTTAAATAAAAACAGATTAGAGAATGTTTATTGGAATCAGCCATCTACAAAGGGTATAGGCTGGAGGGATATTTTAAGAACTCAGCAAATTCAGGCAGATGTGCTGCCAGGCTGCACGCCACCCTTCTCCCACATCTTGAGTCTCCCTGGCCAGTGTAGGAAAGAATTGATGTTGTGCTGTTATTGGTAGTGAGAAAGAATTCAAGATAAATATTTTGTTTTATGTTTTGGAGGATAAGCAATAAAAGGTCACACTGTAAACCCGCCTCTTGCCTCTTATCTGGAGTCAACCTGTAAGTTTACCATGTAACACCAGCCCTGCCATCACAATAAAAAAAAAAAAATTCTCTGAACCCCTGATAAAAAAGGCCTTCTTCAGAGGCGACATAGTTGGAAAGGAAACGTTGCCATTTCAACTCAGTGGACACCCCTACATGTGCCCCTACAGTACCATTGTTACAGCATCATCATTTAGTAGTTCCTTAGGAAGTCATTTCTTAGGAAGTACCAAATGACTCTTTAGTAAGTACTAAATGATGGCACATCAATGGTAACATCCATTATTGCACTGTGCCAGCAGTGCACGGCTATTTTCAGTCACTATATCACACTAGCGTCACACTATAGTGAGGGGACATAGCTGCAGCATTGTGGTTTGTGCCCACCAATGCTACATCGCCATAGCATATTACTACAGTGACATATTGTCTTGTGTAGATGCGCCCACTCTCTTCTGCTGGTAAACTTGGCCCAGTCAAAGCTAAGGATGGGTGTCCTCAGACATGGAAACAAAAAGATAGGGATACATTTAACACTGATATATAAAGATAGTTATAATAGTAGCCTTAAGAAAACCAAGGATAAAATGCTGGAAACATTCAATACTTGAGAAGATCAATGAGTCCCAGCTGCTCATCTCAGATTATGACCCTGTGCTTCACAGGACAGGTAGGAAGAGGAGCAAAATTCAGACAAGAAGTTGCACCATTTTGACATCAGTTCCTTGTTTTTTCTTCCATTTTCTGTATCTGAATAAATGAACCAAACCACTTAGTAATTTCATATTAGACAGGAATCCCAGCTTCCTTGTAATTCTGATGCCAAAGACTATATATGTAGGTACAAGACATCGCTCACTCACTGACTTTGCCTCCAATTCAAACAATGAATAATATCCAAGCCAAGAAGAATATTTTGCCAGCTTCCCAATAGGCTCATTCATTTAGAAGTTCATTTGATTATCATTTTTTAACTTCACTGAAGGACAGCATTTAGCTCAATCCACAGCTTCTGGAATGTGTAGGTGTAACAAATGGCCTAATCTCTGTTAAAGTGAAAAGTAGCATCATAAGGCTGCAAAGGGCAGCAGGTACAAGCAGCAGGATAGAAGGGCTACAGAGCTATGAAGTAAGGGGATGTCTGAAAGGCAGTAGGGATGCCCAGGGAAATTACTGGAAGTAGTTCAATTTAAGATTGGTCAGGAGGAGAGACCAAAGCCCCAAGGTTGGGGGGGGGTGGGGTAGGAGAAGGGAAAGAGAGCAAGAGCGAAAGGCTGTAGAGGAAGAAAAGCTGTAAAAAGAGAGTGAGCAGGCTGAGGTCAATTATGGGGAGAAATACCTTGCTCAAGGAATAGAGGTGAACTGAGGGCAGCTTCTCAAATTTGTATTATTTGCCAGCGAGGTGTAGCAGATGAAGGCAGAGCAGTACACTAATAAGCTAAATAGGACAAGTTGACATATTGTGTCCATTAGGGGACATCATAGCTACCTTTAGGCGTATTCCAGAGAAAGTAGGCTTTTAGACTTGCACTGATATAAAATAAAATACGACTGCTTTTATCTACCATGAATTTTGTGGCTCCTAAAAAGATCATGTTATTAAATATAGGAGTTTGTATAAATGCTTGATAAAGGTGTGTTTTATACTAGCTGCTTATGAAGTGACAACTTGCTTTTGAAGTTGACACTTTGGGGTTTTTTTCTATTTAGTCCTTCCCTACATAGAATTTATCTATCTCTTAGCTAGCCTCTATGAACCTCACAGAATATCCACTGGTTCACTGCAAACATTATAGGAGCTCTGTCATTGTATCACTGGTATGCTTTTACCTCGCTAAGTGTCAGAAAGAGGTACTTCCTCTCTCAACATAAATTATTTCAAAGATAAACTTAAAAGATGCTTAGTACAGATCCCTTCAATTCCATACTTACTACTAAATCCTCTCCATCTCACTGTTTCTTGCATCCATGCCCTTCTGTGTTCTACTTTGAGCTCCCCTTCTTTCCTCCATCTGTTGGCCTTATCTAAAGGCTCCAGGGATATTTATGTTCCAGCATGTACTTTATAGGTATTATGTTTGGCTTTATTTATAAATAAAACTACAAATACTTCAGTTATTGATAGTGTTACAGTTATGGAATTTAAAAAAAATCTATTTACCTTTCCATAAAAGTCATGAATGCCCTATTTTGGAAGTGATTACATAATAGCTGTTTTGACTTTATAAGAAATTTTGTTAGGCAATAATCTTCAGCTTATTACAGGAGACTTGCATAATTGGGGTTGGAAAAGCGGGCCTTATTCAATTCAGATTCGGCTTGAATCAGGGACAATGATTCAATTTGTTGATTCAGATCACTGTCCCTGATTTAATTTGGCCGATTCCAAATCTGAAGATTCATCATTGATTCTCCGAATCAGCATTTTGGACATAGACACAGCTTTAAATGCTTTTTTCTACATACCTCCAGGTACCAGCATTGCATGTGATCCCATAGAAGTGTGGGGGGCCCTCCACGTGTTTGGTGGCAAACACAGAAATGGACAAGAACTACTTCCAGTCCACTTCTGGGTCTGCTGGGGGTGTACCGGGGGTTCCCCTCCCCCCCAACTCAGTGATTGGCCATGGGGAGACCCTGGGTGCTCCCCCCCGACCCAGAAGACACCAATTGCCGAGCCTGGGGGGACCCCCCAGCATGCTCCCCAGCAGACCCAGAAGTGGACTGGAAGTGCTTCTGGTCCAGTTCTGGGTCTGCTGCCAAGTGCGCTGGGGGGTCCCCCACGCTTCTGTGGGAAACTCCATGCACCCCAGCATCACAGCATTCACAAGCTGCCTGCTACTTAGAGATATGTAGAAAAAAAAATTAAAGCTGCATCTATGTTTGAATCTCCAAATCTTTTCAAGTATATGTCTGAATCGATTTGGAGGGTTCCGATTCAATTCGGAGAGACTCAAGGGTCCTCTGATTTCATTAAAAGATTTAGTTACCAAATTGGGCCAAATTGCTACCAAATCGAATCAGCAATTGAAGCTTCATGCAGCCCCATGATCGTCTTCTATTAAATGGAATGAAGCCTGTTAAAATGCCACTCTTGCTCTGTCCAGAGCAATTTCTGCCAGCGCAGAATTCTCAGATATATCCATTAAATGAAGGGTTACCTACAATTCTGGCATCAATTTTTTATTCGTTTGTAGAACACTGTCTCCCACATGACAGAACTTCATACTTCGGAGAGGTAAAACTTATCTAATGCACAGAAATCGAAGTACAAGGAACATGAAACATTTCTGAGGACTGTTATACAAGTGCTAGCAACTAAGAAGAAGTAGAAAGAAAGATCTCAATATCAGTATTTCTGCTCCACTGACAGTTTAGTACATGAGCTGCAAGACAAAGGAAATGAAAATCAGGATAAAGAGAATGCTATAATATCCCTAAGGAAATAGTTACATTTTAAGTAACTAATTTACCCAGTAATTTAGGTCTCACTAAGCATGGGAGGAAGTTCTATGAGCTTTGCCACTGACTTTAATGGTATTTCACCTATTGATTATGTGGAGGCTCAACTTTTTGTGGGCTTCATTTTTAACCACAAAGAACAGAATAAATAACCAAAATCAATAACGGCAAAAGAAACAGATGTGTTCTTGAAGAGGAAATTTAAATATGTGACTAAATATAGTAATTCTGTCATACTTAAAAATTCATAACACTATCAGACAAGAGAAAGAGAGAGAGAACCAACTAAAAATGCATCATATGCACTGGTATTTATGGAAGTGTGGCTAAATCAAGGCAACATAGATTAGATCCCATATATATTGCATGGATATTTAGAAAGTGGGATAAGATGTTATTTGCCTACACTTTGTACACCAATTCAAATCTGTGAAGAGCACCCCAGTTCTCTCAAAACCTTCAAACAATTGTTGTTAAAAACAAAGAAACAAACTAATGAATCCAACCACAATGCACTTCAACCAACCAGAGAATGTTTACCATCTTTCTCCAAAAGCAGAATATCTCCCTGCAAAGGCACTGTTGTGAGGATCAAGATTGGATTAATTACTACTACATCAGTGACAAATACAAGGTTTCATAGTTCAGAAAATGTGACCCAATCGGTGAGAGAAATAATATTATATTAAAAGTCCACACATTTTCCCATTAAAAGAGTCTTTGGCTTTATTTTTAAGATTTAGAAAATCAAAACACTGCTCCAGACACTTATGATAGAATTATGGAGAAAAGCTGTTTCAGTTTAAATTCTAGATGCTTCTACTTCTTAGTTATATATTTTTTCCATTTTCTAAGACATGCATAGTTAGATTCATGGTGCTTAAGGAGCACTTTTCTCTCCTTATAATTCTAATATCTCATAATATTTGACATTTTTCTTAATGCAATAGTTTCCAGAACTATGTGATTATATTAAAGTCATAACTTCCATTTAAAGCAAGCTTCTGTCCCTTACGATTTTAGGGTAAACCTTGAAAAGGTAAGTCCTAAAAGCTCAATGTGACAGGAGCACGGCCTAGGGGTGCTGTGAACTCCCCTAGTGCCCCCTACTGTGCCAAATTGGTGGCAACACACTCCCACCGTCTCGTCCGCCACATCTTTGATGTTAGTATTGTTTAAGGGAGGCTGCCTTTTTGTCTACTTTGACATGGTGTCCTGACATATCCTGGTCTGCGCTCAGTCTTAGGTGACCCGGCGCACTAAAGCCTTAGGGGCTACACGTGGCTCCGACCACCCCATACCATGCTCAAGCTTCGCAGATGTACCGGATGTTGTCTGGTCACTTCTCCCTTTGGCGTCCTCATGGGCACCCCTTGGCTCATCTTGCAAGTGCCAGCACCCTCATGGACTCTCTGGCCTCTTTCACAATAGCCTGCCCCCTCACAGATGATCTTTGGCTCGCCTTGCAGCCTGCACCCCATGGGTGCTCCCTGGCCTCCCCTTGCGACCATGCCTACACTGGGGCCTCCCCTCATGACCGTGCCTGCACTGGGGCCTCTCACAATTGGGGCTCAGGTGGCTATAGCCATGCCTGGCCCCTAATCCCCTCCTTGGTAGTTAAAGCAAGTGCCCCCTGGGGCTTCTCACCTGCGCCCGCCCTGGGGCTTCTCACAATTGGGGCTTAGATGGCCATAGCTGTGCCTGGCTCCCAAATCCCCTCCTCAGGTTCTAAGAGTTCCTGTGGGGCTCAGGCAGCCTTGGCCTTACCTGGCCCCCAATCCTCTGAGCTCCTTCTCAGGGTTGCGGTCAGTGCACCCCTGAATGTTGTGCCTTCTCTGGCATCGGGGTCCCCACACTACCATGGAGCCCCTATGAGGCCACCTCCAATCCCTAATAGCCTCACCCTGTCCTCTGGTCTTATAAAACTACAAACAGAAAACTCAAGTCCGCTAACCATCATTCAAATCCCTACCAGGGCTTCCTCCACCTAGTATTCTCGAACAGAAACTGCTCAGGCCAAATCAGGCTCCTCTATTCAGCTTACTCCAGCACAGCTCCTTCTTCCTTGGCTGCTAGTGGGGAGCTGACTCCCTGGCCTCAGTCTGGATTACATTTATATAAATCAGGCCCTGCCCCCTTCTGGTCACCTGACCCACTGTTGTTGCCCCAGCAACCGGTACCTGTACCTCTTTATAGGAGAAGGGCACTGAAGTGCCCTGCAACTCTCAAGAAGAAAAATGAAATGAAATGTGCCCAGAGCATAATCATTTTTAAAAAAATTCTCATTATTTTAAGCCAGCCCTATGTCTGAGTAGAGTGAAGAGGTGAGTAATTATATTTGTGGACACCTGGAGTTAGAAATACATGGAAACCCGCCCCCCGCAAAAAAACCCAAGGTCTCCTAACACTTTCTTGACTATTCCTGAACTATTTTTCTAAAGTACATAGGATATATAGTAGGCACATCTAGACATGCATTTATTCCAGCCTAGATTTACTGTGCAGTAAGCTACTTCACAGTGGGTGCATCTACACATGAAACAATGTCACTATGGCAGTATGCTATGGTGATGTAGCATCCATGGGCAAAATCCCTGATGCTGCCACTACTTCACCATAGCAAGGCACTCCCTCGCTATAGCACATTGCTATGGTGATATAGTGGCTAAAAATAACTATGCATCACTGGTACGGTGCAGCATGGGCCATTACTGTGCCATAGAATCATAAAAATTTAGAGTTGGGACAGATTTCAGGAGGTCATCTAGTCCAATGCCCTGCTCAAAGCAGGACCATCCCCAACTAGATTCCAGCCAAAACTTTGTCTAGCAGGATTCTGAAAACCTCCAAGGATGGAGATTCCATAACCTTTCTGGGTAACCTGGTCCAGTGTTTTACTACCTTCCTAGTGAGAAAATCCTTCATAATATCTAATCTAAACTTCCCTTGCTGCAACTTGTCATAGAATCATAGAAAGTTAGGGTTGGAAGGGACCTCAGGAGGTCTAACCTCCTGCTCAAAGCAGGACCATCCACAACATTGAGACCATTGCTGCTTGTTTTGGAATGTGCCACCACTTAGAACAGTCTAGCTTCATCCTCTTTTGAATCCCTTCAAGTAGTTGAAGGCTGCTATTAAGTCCCCTCTCAGTCTCTTCCTCTTTAAACTAAATAAGTCCAGTTTCTTCAGTCTTTTTTTGTGTCATGTCCCCAAGTACTCTCATCATTTTTGTTGCCCTCTGCTTGACTATGTCCAATTTGCCCACATCCTTTCTGTAGTGGGAGGCCCAAAACCGAACACAGTACTCCAGATATGGCCTCACCAGTGATGCATAGAGGGGAATAATCACTTTCCTTGACCTACTAGCAACACACCTACCAGTGCAGCCCAGTATGCTGTTAGCCTTCTTTGCAACAAGTGCACACTGCTGGCTCATATGCAGCTTCTTGTCCACTGTCTACTGCCCAATCCTTCAATTTGTCTAGGTCGCTCTGAATCCTAGCTTTACCCTCCAGCAAATCTGCTACTCCCCCCGGCTTGGTGTTATCTATGCCATGTTTCAGGTTGTTGATGAAGACATTGTACAAAACCAGCCCCGGGACCAAGTCCTGAGACACTCCACTGGATACCGGCTGCTAACTAGACATCGAGCCATTGATTACTACTCCCTGACTGATGCTCCAGCCAGTTCTCTATCCACCTCACAGTCCAAAAGGAAGTGCTAACTGATGGTGCAGTAACAATGGCACCATAGGAACATGTGTAGATGTACCCAGTAAAGGGTTTTGGGTAGGTTTCTACATATGTGGTGATTAAGGAGGAGATTTGCTCCCAGGTCCCTCCAGCCCTGCATTGGGTCCCTGCCACCACCAGGGGGGAACTCCCATCTCCCCCTGGGTGCTTGTCCAGGGGCTGGCAGAGGGCATCAGGCCAGGAGACAGCTGTCTTCAGGCCCTGCGGAGGCTGCCTCCTGCTGGGGCAGGGACAATGTCCCTTGGACCTGGCTTCCTGATCAGGGGCACAGGGCTTGGAAAGAGTGGCAGGGGAGGGTAATTTCCTAGCCCCCACCCCGATCCACCAGTGGGGCAGCTAACTTGCTTCTAGTTGCCCCACTGACAGATCAGGGAAGGGGGCTGGGACCTACTCCATCCCTGCAGCTTTTTCCAAGCCCCATGCTTTGATCACCATCAGGGATCACCTGATCCCTGGGCTGTGCAGGGAAGTCTTCATATGCACCCTGGAGCTGGCTGGAGACTACCTAAAAAAGGACAGTCCCCAGCCACCTTCAGACTGCACTGTTTCCCCATGCAGATGAGCTGGCTGGGAACTGTTCTAGTTGGGGGCAGGTTCCAGCCAGGTCCATGCTGGGTAAGAAATTGTTCCCATGTAGGGAATTACCAGCCCCTGGTCTGTGATTACAATTGCTATAATGGAGCTGAGTCTGGGAAAAAACTTCTAGCCTATTTCCACCCCCCACTCTGTGATTGTAGAGCAGAGGCCAGAAACAACAGGAGCTGGGGCTGGAAACTCTGCTGGCAGGGATGGAGGACATTATCCCCACCTGGGCATGCAGGGCAGGCAGTGGGGAGCTTGTTCCCCACCTAGCAATGTGAGCATAGAGCCAGGGGTGGGGAACAAGTTCCCCAGCCTGTTCCTCACCCCAGCTCTGTGTTTTCAGAGCTGGGAGTGGAACAAGCACCCCTGCCTCTGCCAGCAGGGAGCTCCCAGAGCTGACTCCATGGTCCCAAGTCTCGGGCTGGGAGACCCTCATCTCTGAGTAGTAGCTCCACAACTGCAGAGCTTGGGATGAAAGATACTCAGCCCAAGACCCAAGAGTACAGGGCTCAGGCTGGGAGATATACATCCACCCTTTGCTTGCAGAACTGCTGCTGTGAGATAAGGGTCTCCAACCCCCAGCTCCCTAATCACAATCTGGGAGCAGGGGTTTGGAGCTCCCTGTTGCCTGGGCTCCTGTGGTAGACCCTGCTTCAGCAGCTGGGAGCTTCTGGGAGCAGGGAATTACCTCTCACCCCCTTCTGGATGGCTGACTGGGAGCAGATTTTGCCTCTGATCAGGTGTCTATACAAGTGCTACAGCATCATTACTAATGCTCAGTAAATTTGCTACTTGCATTTGCAGGTAGCAAGTTTACTTGGTACTAGAGAAATTTACTGCAAAGTAAGCATGTGTACATATGCAATAAACTATACTAACACAAAATTAAACGTCTCACATAGATGTACCCACTGTACGTTTTTTCAAACCTCTCAGCAGTGGCCGTATTGCTGCCACAAAAGTCAATAGTAAAACTTCCCTTTACTGTAGCAGAAATTGGGTGAAGGTATCATTGGTTACTTACTAATAAATAAATAAATCAATCCTACCTCTAGGGACAAAATACGTATGTGTATTTTATTAGCACCCATTCACGCTGATCTCCATTATTCACTCACAGATTCGCAAGTTGTGAATTATCATGGCTGCCCCAAGATCATGGTGATAAAAATCTTAAAACCACATCACAATGTTGTATTATTATATTGCAACATACTGCTGTTATTTCAGGTCAACTATCTGTTATTCCAGTGCATGCAGCACATGTGAGTGATGTTAAGGCTTTAAAACAAAACAAAAACAACTGTTTATGACTTTTTGCTATGGTTTTTACATGTGTGTCACACTATGGTTCTAATATAAGGCAAAATATATCTTACTAGAATAGAGGACACCATTTCCAGTGAAGGGAGCAGAAACAGAAAATGTCCTTGCACAATTTTCCTTGTGGATTTTCCTCCTGAATTTTTCTCCTGACCCCCCTGCCCATTGCTATCCCTTATCACTTAATAATACCAAACATCTTGTTTATAAATAATGAAGATTCTTGAGGAATCACAAAGCTATCAAGTAAAGGCCTCTACCTCTACAATAACATCCCTTTCTTACCACTCACTGACATTGCACGTTGTCTTGTCTTCTTCAGTTAATATTTGCCTTTCTGATTCCCTTGTAAAAGGGAGATTCCCTGGTGAGAGAATTTTATGCCTGTACAACTGAAAAACAGGGACTACACAGGACTCACACGTTCTCAAAAACTGCTTGAAGACAGAACCAATCAAGGGGAAAAGGTTAGTGCATGTTGTTAACATTAAGGTTCAGTGGGTGCATCTACATGTGCAATTAATGTTCAGAAAGTTTACTGTGAAGTAAAATACTGTGCAGCAAGCTTTCCTTGAATGCACATCTAAATATGTCCCTGTTGGGGGTGTATTTGCTCCTGACAGGATCAGTTCAGGGCAGGCATACTCCTGTCCTGCTCTCCTACTATATGGCAGCCAGGGGGAGCTCTAGTCTCCCCCAGGTGCCATCCTTGGGGTGGCAGGGGGACCTGTATTAGGCATGGGCTCTGGGATCATCAGGGGAGCTGTCCCTGAGGCAGCTGCCTCTAACCTCCACCCCTGCTCCAGGCAGCTGCCTGCTGCCCAACACTTTCTCCAATTGCAGATCCAGGTGGGGACAATGTCTGCTGCCCCAACAGCAGGCAGCTCCTGACCCCGAACTGCAAGATTAGAGCTGGAGACTGGGACACTGTCCTGTGCCCCTGACAGCTGCCTGCTGCCTCTGATTGCAGGCCTGGGACAGGAACAATGGCCCCTTGCCCTTGCAGCAGGCAGCTTCCATCTCAGAGGTGAGGCTGGGACATTTTCACTGCAGCAAGCAGCTCTGTCCCCAGTTCTGAGATGGAAGCCAATGGCTGGGACACTTCCCTCTGGACTGGCAGCAGGTAGCTGGTGGTAGGGAAGGGGCAATGTCCCAGCTCTCAGCTCTTATCTCAGAGTTGGGGTTAGAGCTGCCTTCTTCAGGGGCAATGGGACATTGTCCCTACCCCAGCTTCATGATTGTAACTGACCCCAGCAGCAGGCAGCTCCAGGAGGAGGGGATTGTTCTCTCATCTCCTACTGTCTGGAGTGACTGGGAGCAATTTGCTCCCTGTCAGCTATATAACTGTGTGCTACTGTACAGTAGCAACTGAATGGTAAATCTACTTTATGTACAGGTAGTAGAAAACCACGCAGTAGATTAATTTACTGCACAGTACCTCCTGCACATGGTTACATAGGCCGTGTGTAGACTAAACAAGAGGCATGTGTACACAACACTTTAAAAGAGGTAAATGCTTTTCCACTGCTTTAATGGTGTTGGTTTTTGCATGCCTCAGCAGTGTATTGCACATTAATTCCAGCTGCTGTAGGAAATTCGGTGGTGTAATGTGCCTTAACTGACTTGGGGCACAGCATACTAAAACTCCATCAAGGAGTATTAGTTTGTTGCCCCTACAGCTGCAGAGTAAAATAACAGGCTCTGTGCATCTCCACAGTTCTGCAGAAAGCCCTTCAGGCAGCCTGGCAGCAGTCTGGGAAAGCAGGGTCTGCCCAAGAAAAGCAGCAAGCCTGATGTCCCCCTCCCTTTCCCCCTTCTCCCACTCCCCTGGAGATTGCCTGCCTGCCTGAGCTGTGCAAGGGCCCAGTGCTTCCCTCCATGGCTGCAGTGCCCCACCTGGGACCACCTGAGCCAGGTGCCTGTGGGCGAGTGCTGCCTGGGGATTGGGGGCGCTGCTGCCATGGAAGGAAGCACCAACCCTCCCTCACAGTCCAGGGACCACTCTACCCACTGGCAGCTCACCCTCCCTTCCCCGCCAGAGAGGCAGGTAAATCAGCAGGGTATGTGCACAACACAGGGGATTAATCAGCCCTAAATTAACACAGTGTTTTTTAAAATCTACTACTTTAAATTTAGGGCCCCCATTTTGTCTACACATGCCCACAGTGACACATTACTGTGCAGTAGATTAGTCTGTGCAGTAAAGTATCTCCTGTAGACACATCCAGTAAGCAACAAAATAAAATATTTTAGAGTACCTGTACACATGCTGGAAGGCTGCCCTAATGTGCTTTAATTACAACATGTCAGAGCAAACTTGATTGAGTGTGCTAGAAAATGTGAAATGGTGAGCTCCAGCCAGCCTCTGTCTCTTGTGTATCAGTAACCCTACACTTCAAAAAGGTGGTGGGGGTGTTTTAACTAAAGCTCATTCAACACGCTTTACATAAAGCACCCCTGCTGTCATTGTGCAGTGTAGGGCTGCTGATATATAAGATGCTCCAGGCACTTTAGAGTGACTCTCAGAGCTACTCTAATTAGAGTGTCCCCACCCCACTCTCAGAGCATGTGAGTTCAGTTCAAAGTAAAATGGATAATATTTATTTGATATAATAAGTTTTCCCACCAAGACATTCTGTTTTGTTTAATATTTTTTCTTGGAGCTTTCTTTTAAAAAAAGAAACAATCTTTTTTGTTTTTAAAAAGGAAAGACTCAAATGAAACAAAATGTTTTAAGTTGAAACAGTAAACCTTTTAAGTTTGTTTCAAAATCAGTCTTTAAATTAAAAAATGATGAGTTCAAACCTTCTTGTGAGAAAACAAAAGCTTTTATTCAACTGAAAAATGTCAAACACAGATAGATTTCTTAAATTGCTTTTGGTTTTCTGACCAGCTATAGCATGAATGAATTTAGAATCCACAAATGTTTTTGTCCTGAATCCTCTAGTAGCCATACAATCTCATCCATGTGCTTCTTAACACACACACACACACATCTAGAACCTCATACCAGGTGACCAGGACCTAAGTTAATTGTCTCTCTACCTGATAGAAGAAGATTGGTTGTCTACTTGTAGTTGTTCCAGGGCACTAAGATGTGCCTACTCCTTTACGGGCAGAAGAAGCCTAGCCAGGGAGACCTGCAGGCTAGGTAGAGCTCCACAGTGGCAGGTTGCTAATGAGGACATTAGCTGCACCTTAAGGCAGTCAGCTGACTGGAAGCAAGCAGGGCCTTGGCAACATAAAACTCAGGGCTGGGCCTGGCAGAGTCCTCTCTCCCTCTGGAGACTGCCAGGAAAAGGAGTCCCTGTCCAAGAGAGCTACCCAGAGATGTTTGGTTTCCTGCTTTGCTGCCTACAAAAGCAGTAAGGCTCCAGGATCCCATAAAACACCCAGGGTTAGGAGACACCCTGTCCTAGGGGTGGAAGGTTGTCTGTTTAAAGGGACAGAGCACAGTATTCATTGTTATTATTATGCTATAGCCCAGTGGCTTATGTTTGTATTATTGTTTGCACCAGAGGTTTGGCATAGGGCTGCAAGGGGAGATATAGAGGCACCAGTAGTGTCCAGGAAGGGCATGCAATTCCCTTGAGCCCTGCTAGAGGCAAATTCAGAGTTCAAGCAGTGAGAGAGCCCATAGTGGGCAGAGAGTGTGGAGGCCAGAGGCCTGGTGCCAGAGGGGCTCAGATAGACAGGGGCTAGAGGGGCCTGGCAACTGAGGGTCTCACAGACAGAGGCTGGAGGCCCAGTAACTGGGAGAGACAGATCGGAGCTAGTGCCTCAAAGCCAGGTCCAACAAAAGGGGTCCAGGCAAGAAGGACTAGCTAGATAAAGGAGGTGGTGGCCAAGGATGTCGAGGCCCCAGTAGGGGGAACAACATTTTCATAACACCTGCAAGGCATGGGGCATGGTGCAGGGAAGGCTTAGGACATATGCACTTAGCCCATAAGGCTCTAGGTACCCCATGTGGCACACTATTGGAATTAGGTTCGGCAAAGACCTTAAGGACCAATAAGTTATTGTGGGGTTCAGTGGCCTAGGGCCACACAAAGGCCCATAGGCAGCCTCCCAATTTATTTTACCATCAAGACATGGCAGGAGACAACAGGGTGCCATCTGCATGGAGCTGGCTCAGTTACAGAGCCACAGGGGCATCATGGCCACCCCTGGGGATCCTGCTCCATGACGTTTGTATATAGGATGTGCATCCATTTAATTTTCAACTTGCAATTTAGCATCCTGGTCCATGACCCACCTGATCTGCTGCTAAGGAAGGGTTAGCTTGCAGACCAGAGACATGGAGGCAGCCAGCCACTGACAGTAGATGCTACATCTTGCTATTCATTAGCTCAATTACATATCAACCAGGTTTTATTCAACCTAAGGCAATTAAGAATCCATGGATGAATACTCCAGATAAAGCTCAATTAATTCTCACTCTTTACAATATTTTAATGAGCAGAAAATTAACTCATAGCCTTTGAAAATCATTAACTATGGTAAGAAATGCCTCAATATGTTCCTAGAGTCATGTCTGGTTGATAACTAATTTTAAATTGGAATTATACTAATCTTAATTTAATTTATGAAGTGCTTATAGGTAATATGCAGCATTTGCCAAAATGCTTGCAGCAGAAAAGTGGCCTCAGTTTAAGTATAAACCAAGGGGTAGAGTGGATTTTTTGCCTAATTAGGATCACATTACCTTTTATTTTATCAGCAAGTTTTAATCAAATTATCCATTTGGCAGATCCGTTCTACTACTTAATGGGAGTTTTACAGGGTCAGATCCCTAAGTAGCATAGAATAAAATGCTAGAAAGTGGCAAAAAAAAGGATAAAAAATTTTGTCAAAAGTTAAAATTCTTTAGTTTATACACTTTCGTGAATATTTGCAAATCCCATCACTTAAGTTTACAAATATAGATCTGAACGTGCTAATACAAACTAACCCCTTAATAGGCAGGAAAAGTTATTTGGGTAGATGTAATATCTTTTATTAGACCAACTGAGTAGTTGGGGGAAAGTTCTTAGCAAGCTTTCGGGCGTAGTCACCCTTCATCAGGCATAGGGAGTCTCCGCAGTTCTGAGACTCCTAGAATTAAGATGACCTTCTCTCATTTACAAATACACGTTTACAAAGACAATAACTCTTATTAACCCTAAACCCAGGCAATCTTGGTCAGATATGGCAGCTGAAGACACTATGTTAGCCAGGCTTTGACCCTCTTTGGCCTTCCAGTTAGTGTGCAGCCTTTGCCCTCAGCAGGGCCCTCCAGGCAGCAGGCAAGGAAAGACTCAACGATGAAACACAACTTAGACAATAAACTAACAAATGAAGACCTGGCAGTGAGGGAACAATAACTGAGCATGCATAACTGAGATTACATTAAATAAGATACGGTGCATAAAGATAACCCATACAATAAATTCAGGTATTGAGTCAGGGTTGCGCTAGCAGGCCCTACAAGCAGGCTAAATAAAGCAGCTTACAGTCCTCTCATAATACCACAAAAAGGATGCACATTTTCAGTGAAAATCTCAACAATACCAGGAACCAAACACAACAATGGCACAGCAACTCTGCTCAAAGAAGAACTGATACTGGGGAAAAGAAATCGTGACCTTAAGAAAACACTGCCACTCTCCCCTAGGTCACATGACTAGGAGGGGGCCCCTTAAGCATGTAGCCATCCTTAACAAACAGGGCCCTTAGCTCTTCTCTCTACATGCACCCGCCGGGCCTCGATTACTCGGTCCCTTGCTGCCCTGCCCAGAGGCCTGGTGGTAACCTTCCACTCCGTCTCTTAGAGGAGTAGTCCTTGGTCTCACGCTTCAGGCATACTGCCCCTCCATACCCCGCTGGCTACCCTCCCCAAGGAGGGAGCATGATGTTCTTCGCGAGGCTCCACCTCCCCTGCACCTCACCCTAGACCCCGCCTCAGCAGTGTGCTATAGGTGTTGCTGCCAGCTGGCCCTCCACTCAATGAGGGACCCTACTGGGTGCCAGCTAGGCTCACGCAGGGGCCCCAGAAGTCCTGGTTCCTTCTCGGCCAATCTACCCTGTGGGATCCTAGATTCCCCTTAACTCAATAGCCCTGAACACTAATACAAAGATCCTGGCCAACACAAACAAGCCATACCAGTCATGAAAGAAAAAAACTGTTAATTTAATCACAAGGCTAAAGGGACCACCTTCCCCACAAATAAGCTACGCTCCCTATCAAGGGATCATTTGGCTCACGAATTTTGGTCGAGGTCCTACATCCCCGCCGTCGTGTCTCAGTCCTTCTCTCCTTTGGGGATTCCTTCTTAACTTCAATGTCTGTCGTCCTCCGGGCTAATGAAGCTTTCAACTTTGGCTCTCCTCACGCCCCAAAGTTATATATAGTCGAGACACCTGGGTCTTGTCGAGCCCAACGACAGCGTCTTCCCCTGGGCAGGATTCAGATTCTCCCCGTGAGGCTGTAGCACTGTTCTCCGGCTCCTCCACCTTCCTGGTAGCCTCTGGAGATCTTCTCCCCACGCTTTCCTGCTGCCTCTCCTCCCCTCCTGCCCACTCACTTTCCCTTCTTATTCTCTCCCGCTGGTTCTCCTCCCCTGCTTCCCCAGCTGTTGCCCCTTTAAGTAAACCGCGGCTAATGAGCCGCGTGGGACCCACCGCCGCTTTTTGCTCTGCTGTGATCCCCGCCACGCTTCCTGCCACCGGTAAGTTGTTTTTGTTTGATTTCTCTTCTCCTTTCATTTCCCTGTGAGGTGCTGCCCCCCAGAGCCCCCCTTGGACCCTTCGGGGTTCATATCTTCGCCGCACCCTGGGACACTACACAAAGAGAATTATCATCCCACCCCATCATGGGGCTTCCCTTTAATCACCCAAAAGGGGGAGGGCTTTTTCTCCCCTATGGAAATCCCCTTTTCTTCCCCTCTTGGGGGCTGCAATCCCCTTCCCATGTGACTCATGACCAGGGATTCAGGTTTTTCATTGCCCATGAAAAAACAACGAAAACCATGGACTTCCCCTTTTTATGAAAGAAAACATGCAATTCTCCTTTTAGCATAGAAACCCACAGATTCCCTGCTTTTGCAAACAGCTCTGCAGGCTGGCTGAGCTCCAGCCTGCAAAAGCTGTTTTCAAACACAGTGGGAAACCCCAGCCCTGCCCGGAGGGGGAGGGGGAGACAAAAGGCGGGGCCTGAGGCTTACAGTCAGCCATGGCTCCACTTGGCTCAGCTCAGCCTCATTCTTCTCCTGGAGCCTGAGGTGAGTGGGACTTTCAGGGGGCTGGGGGCCCCTCTGGCAGTGTTGGGGGGTTGCAGGTCATGAAGGACACTGGCAGGAATGCAGGGGGGAGCCAGGAGCTGGTCCCAGCCCTGCCTGAGCAAGCAGAAGCAGTGGGTGAGCCAACTCCATGCTGCTTCTGCTGCAGCTGCCTGCTGTTGGGGGCAGGGAGCTGGAGACTTGGATCCCTGGCCCCATAGCCCTGGCAGCTGGGGCTTGTTGTGGGTACAGTGAGGGTCACCAGCAGAGCTGGGGGGGAGGCTTTGGGGGCAGTGAGAGGTATTAGCAGGGTTGGCGGGTGCTGCAGGGTTAATTGCTTTTAATTTTAATAACAGATTTGGGGGGTTGTCAGAGAATTTGCAATTTTTTATCAGAGAAAACCAGAATCTGTGCTCATGACTCCCAGCAGTTTTGGTAGTCTAGGCTCATCTCTATCTGTGGTGTGGTTGTGGTGTGGCCTCATGCAGCCAGTGGGTCTGTCAGCCATCCCTCAGCCCCATGCACTGCCCTATGTACTGCCTTGTGCAGGGGTGAGGACCCACACTGCCTCATACAGCTTTCAGCGCTACTCAGCTCTCTCAACCCCCCTCCCCCATGTACCACCCTGTGCACCAAAGGGGCACCTGCCTTGTGCAGCAATGGGAACATGCACTGTCTTGTGCAGCCACAGCATCCAGTCAGCTGCGCTGGGCGCTCTCAGCCCTGTGCACCACCCTGTGCACTGAAGGGGTGCCTGCCTTGTGCAGAGATGGGGACCTGCACTGCCTCATGTAGCCACGGTATTCTGTCAGCAATATTCAGCTCTCTCAGTACCCTGTGCACAAAAGAGGGAGCCTGCCTCATGCAGAGTTGGGGAACTGTGTTTCCTTATGCAGCCACAGTCTCCTGACAGCTCTACTCAGCTCTCTCAGCACCTCATGCACCACCCTTTGCATTGAAAGGGGCACCTGCCTCATGCAGGGTTGGAGACCTGTGCTGCCTAGTGCAGCCACTAAGCTCCCATCTGCTCTCCAGATCCTCCATTCACCCACCCATGCACTGACATCACAGCTCCCTCCATGGTAGGGCTGGGACACAGCTGCTTGCTGCTTCCTGCTCAGTGACGGTGTCTTCAGGGCACTTCTGCTCCTCCTCACTCATCACCTCTACCAGCTCTTCAGCAGCCTTGTCTTTGTTAACCCTTGGTGAAACCACTCATGTGCTGGGCACATGGGCTTTTATCCCTTCTGGAGGCTCCACCTCCAGATTGGAAATGGACCAATGGGAAAGCCTGAGGAGTTAGTTCCCCCTCAGGTCCTCTTTTTCACTTCATCTCTAGGTCAGGTCTGGGTAAGCCTTCCTCCCACCTTCTCCTGATCGGTGGGGAAGGGAAATGCCCCCACCAATCACCCTGAGCTATCTGGCTCAAGTCATCAAGCTGGGCTGCCACACATTTTATCCACAAACCTTGATACAAGTGTCATATAAGTTTATATTATATGAAGAATAATATTAATAAACGTTGGCTACTTTCCCCAGGCAAAACTGAACAGATCACATGATTTCTCTTGGGTAACTGTTAATATCAAGACATCAAGGATAAAATAGTTTCTTAAAAGTACCACAAAGCACTTCTGAAAACAATTAAGCTCTTGTCTGAAAATAATGCACATCCAACATTTCAATGAAGTGCTCCTAAAGAAAAGCATGCATAATGGGATTCTCAAAAAAAATCACTGTGTACTGGCTGAACTTCTTCCACTATGATGACTGTCTTTAAAAGTGACATACAGTTATATTTTTTTCAGTCAAACACTGTACAATTAAATGTTTAATTAAGAAAAAAAAAGAAAGAAAGAAATGGGAGGTGAAGAGAAAGTGTACTTACCAATCAAATGGACTATATAATATGGAATGTATGTATATCCCTTGTCTAGATAACACTGTATAGCTCTAACTCATCATTGTTTGTAATAGCATATTAGTAGTACATAAATTAAATATGCTAATTCCCTTTCATCTCATCATGTTTTATGATACTTCTTCCTGCTTGAGAAACTCTTTCTACTTAGTTACATGGTTATTTATACCACTTTCCCTGCCTGAATTCATCTTTGCCCTTCTCCATGTATAGAAGAACTGTCATGAAACAGTGGTCGAATTCATGCCCACTTCCAGCACACTTTTCATGACAAACAACCTCTTCTGAGCTGCTTAAGCATTCACAAAACCAAGGCATGGAACAAGTCCTAAAACCTCTTCCTCTCCTGTTTATACAATCACATAGCATTTGAGTGTCACCTACAAAAGTGTATGTCTCTCTGAACCAGTTAGTTTGTGAGATGCGAACATGTGCAGCCTTCTGCCCAAATTCAGACTAACATAACTAGCCACTTCTCTCTCCTGTTCTGCAATAGCCTATGGTCTGTTGTATCAGTCAACTTCAATAGCGATATCCCTTCCCCTTGAACCATTGTCCCTAGCCCTTCCCACAATGCAACAGCACCAGTGCCTTCCATTTAGAGGCAGACATGAGGAAGAAGTTGTTTGATTGAACCAAGTCCAGGGTCAGAACTGGGGTTAGTTGGGGTCCAAAAATAAGCTCTGTAACATTTTGGGTTTTGCAACATGTCTATTCACTACTTTTTGAAGTACAATATAAATTAAGCATAGATAAAGTAAGGGAATGCTAAAGATTTTAATGGGATTAACAATGAATATTAGCTCATGTGTTCTACACTAGATTTTGTACAAATTCAGCCTGCAGGGTCTGAAAGGTTTTCAGAAGTGCAGAAATGGGAGGGGTAAGTTTTAAATGTTGGGTCTTGTGCCTTTTTAAAGGTATTTTTTACTTATAGTGTTCTTGGAGTAGCAGCTCCTGCTGGTGATGTTCTATCTCTAGCTCCCTCCAACAACTGCCGCCTCAGGCCTGAGAACCTGGGTTTATATTGAGACTGCCCAGACCCATCCTCCAATCCAGGGGCCCTTCCACAGTCATGTGGCCACCTTATTGTACTGTACTATACCTGCCAGCTGTTCTATGGCCAGTTTAAGCCTCTTAAAGTGGTAAGCACCAAAGGTGCCTGGCCACACTCCTGTTAAAGGCTGCTGGGAAAGAATTTGTTTTCATCTGCTTACGGTTTTCTTTGGGCCACAAGGACAATTCCTATGTAAAATGGGCATGTTATATTGTTTATTTAATTAAAACATTTTAATGAGAAATTAATTAAACTAGGATTGATACTTGATTTTTTTATTCTGCCATTTTTGGAGAAAGAATTGAGCATTCCTTAACCATGGCAAGGACGGTCAACATAACTTTGTTTAGTTAGGAGTACAGCAGCAGTCCATGTCAAGCAAATCTGAATTTCTTCTTTAATAGTTTAACTTTGGGAAGGAAACTAAATTTACATGCAACCCAAGTGCAATTAATAGGATGCAGGGAGTCATACCAGAGTCTTCCGCTTACCGTTGCCACCCTACATGCAGCAGCACAATCTTTGGAACTTACTAAAGAAGACAGCATTACTGCAGTCATCTATGCAGTGGCTCTGGGCATCTTGCCAGCAGTAATCAATTGAGCAGTGGTGCTTGAAAGTGTTACAGCACTCAGCTGTCTCTACCAGATCTTAAAAGGCCACATCTGCTTTCTGTATTACGGCAAGAGTGCAGATGAGAAACGTATCTGTTTCTGTTTCTTCTTATTTGATCCTACCATAGAGATTTGATGGAACATGTGTTCTCCATGTTGGGCTATCTCTAGATTCTTGAAATCTTTCTGTGAAGAGAGATTATTTTCACCACCGTATCTAGTTGGTCACTCCTGAAAAGTATTGCAGGACAGGCAGCCATTCCTGCTTGTTTGTTTTTTTTCTGAGTATGACTTACCTTATCACCTTCAATCTCTCTTCTTCTCTTTCCACCCAAATCCTACATACTTACTTCAGATCTTGTATACATTGGCCAGAGGCTCTCCTTTCCAGAGGTGTAATCCAGCGTAGTTATATGTCTGGAAGTAAGAGAATTTGTAGGCTTTTTCCCCAATCTTGTTCAGCAACACAGGGTGCATCTACATGTTGCTGTACAACAACATTGCTATGGTGCTGTGCTTTAGTATTTCCTTTTGTATTTTCCTTTATACATAGAATCACAGAAAATTAGGGTAGGAAAGGACCTCAGGAGGTCATCTAGTCCAACCCAGGACCATCCCCAACCAGATCATTCTGGCCAGACATGTTAAGTCTGTTGTTGTTTGGTGATATTGCTCAGTATGATACATTATCTTAATTTACCAAGACAGGCACAGTGACTCAGGATAGTTCCTGGTACTTTTGTTTTCTCACCCAAACCAAAGTAACAGTCAAACAGCAGATAGTTTTTGACCGTTTGAATAATGAGTGAGAAAGAAGTAGTGTCTTAAGGCCCAAAAAAAAAAGAGCTAGAAGTTCTGGGGTCCATTGTTTTTGTTCAGTGATTTTCATATCAGATGTGGTCAAATCCAAAACACTGTACCAAGACAACACTGTACAATCATTCCACAATTGAAATCCAAGCTCCACTGAAATCTAAATTAAGGTACCCATTATCTTAAGCATGCCAAGTTTTCCATATGAAGTTATATCTTAATCCATTTCATTTCACACATGACCACCAATATCAGAGCTTCTATTGCCAAATTAGGCTTGTGTTTCTTAATCCTGGTAAAGTCGTGCCCTTCCAAGTTCATATTTTCCTTTCTCAGAGCTTCCAGTTAACCCTTACCTCAAACCTTCATGCTGTCTCTCACTAAACTTATTTCTCTTTGAGCAGGATATTTTTATGAGTCCTCCTTAGCCCCAATGCCTGAGTCAATCATTTTCCCTTGTGTAAATATTCAGAGCTGTCCTTCTTGGAGTTGTATTCTATTGCTGGAAGACTTCACCAGCATATAACTGCACCACAAGTCTCTCTAAGGTCCTCTGGACTGAGCTGAGATCATTCCTTTATCATTCTCAGCTGGTCCTCACGTGAATCTCATTGGGCACAGTCATTCTTCTCTGAACTATCTGTTCTTAACGGCAAGGCATTATATAGGGTTAGATGACTTAGGATTAGTTGTACTTTTATAGTAATAGTCTGCCCTGTGTCACTGCCCAGTTTGAGCCCAAAGAAGTTTACATAGTTTCAGAACGGTAATCAAAATCACTCAGATTTTGCACAGGGGAAAGGCATTTGGGAGTAAAGAAGTCCACAACATTGCCTGTTTCCCTAGAAGATCTGATTAGCCTGCTCTTCAAGTGTGTTGATATGTAGACTACAGGAACGAAAGAGAAAATTTGTTTCAAATTTCCTTCACACATCATGCCTGATTAAGTACAGTATGCCACAGGTGTAAAGTAGTGCTAAGTACTGTTCATTTGTAGTTGATATCACCACTGAGTTTAACATGGCAGAAAATGTCTCAGTGGTTTTAAGTAAACTGTTAGACCCCGACTCCATGAGGCGCCCAATGACTAGGAGACAACGATCCAATTGCTCATGGGTCCTGTTACTCATTAGCCAGAGCAGGCAGAGAGCAAATGCTACTTGCATACATGGTGCGCAACAACTTTATTAAGAATGGAGACAGCTTTGGGTGAGCTCACTCACAGACACACAGCTCATGAAACCAGGGGAGCAGCCGTGAACAATATTTTTTTTCCACATGTATACACTTTGGTTTATATTCATTAACATTCGTCCCCTCTTCTGTTCCACCCATTTCTCCTCCTATCACAAGCTCCACCTCTGTTTACTGTTTGTTTCATTAACATGGAATTGCCTAATTGCCTATGCATTTTACTTATTTACATGTCTTTGTGCTATGAGCGCATGTCTAAGACCCTGATTTCTCTTTTTCGGCCAATGGGTGGACTTTGACCAAAACCTGGAAGCTTCTGAAGGCTTCTTCATCAATCACCATTCACCTCTTCGCATATGTTCATCTCAGATTCAGTTACCAATTATGTGTTGTTTTTCACATTCCAGTTGTTTTTTAGTCTTAGGTTATACCATCTTCCACATTCCTGAAGCTTCACCTCATTCACAACACACAGACTCACTTGAAAATGGTTGACAGTTAAGATGGTTACTTAGCATAAGCAAATGGCTGGCTTAGATATCATCCTACGTTGTGGTTAGCAGCTCTGCTAAGCCACAGGTCATGCCTTGTTTCAGCTGCAAATCCAGTGCTCCCCAAGATCCAAATATTGTCACCCTAACATAAACTAGCACTTTTTATTTAAGTAATATAGTTAGAGCTAGGATATTTAAACATGGCTTAGAATTAAAAAGGACTGAAGGATCTTGAAATCCTTCTTATTTCAGGAGTTAGGGAGTTGTGCCAACATGACAATTATATTAGACTGAGTCACAAGCAGCCCTCCAAACCTCAGTAGTTTGTTTAATTGCAACAACTTGAGAGTCAATCATTATGCATCATTTAAGTACTGAATTCTAATGAGATTATTTACTGTATTATAGTTACTGTACTGCCAACCCCAATCATTCAAAACCCATGAGTCAGGCAACCAAAATAAGATTTCTTTAAATAATAAATTCAGATTTTTTGAAAATTTACCTTACATTTTCTAAGTCTTTATTGTGCTTTGGTTCCAATATTTGAGGACAATACATCTTTTTAATGCAAAATTAGATGCAATCTTTTGATTTCAACTGAAGATGCTTTAAAACACCCACACATGAGCAAACCCTTACAATGAAATAATAAGAGTTAGCAACACTGTGTTTATCTACTTTAATCAGCCTCTCTCTTTTCTTAACAATGGTATCTACTTCTCTGACTTTCTGTCTTTTCTAACTAGGAATTTGTGTTCACCAAGAAACCATAAACATAATTAACTGAACCAGCATTGTAAGGCATATTGTTATAAAAATGTAATTTGTGGATTTACGCTGATTTTACTGTTGGTGGAATATGGACAAACAACATAATTTCTACCAAAATTTATTCTCAGCAAAGTCCCATGTCTTTTTTTTGCCTTCTATCTCTGGCTGCCCACAAATGTGAGAAAACTTCAGCCATTCCTGTTTCTATTTAGAATCTAGGGAAACAGTCAGAGTTAAATAAGATTGATCATTAAAACCTGATTTAGATTAGAGACTAAGTCTGAAAAATTACTGTAGTTTAAAAATTAAGTGTCATGCATTTCATTCAGGTGTGCAAAAAGGTAAATAAATCCTTTTATCAAGTCATAAATACTGGATACATTCTACTGTTCCTGATGCTCCTCATTTTCCTCTCCTATTGAGCCATCTTGTGGTTAATAATTGTAATGTACTCTTGGGAAGATTTTTTTAACAAAGATGAAAGGCAACATCTCTACCTAAAGTATGAAAGGTTTATACTAATAATGGTTATTCTAATATTTTTTTAGCATACATGTTCTTTGTCACTCTTATTATAATAAGAAACCTGAGTTCAGCATTTCATAAATTTAACAAGGAGCTAGAGGCTCCTGTTACCTTGGCTAAGTACAGACAGTCAAAAAGCCCAAGGAAGAATCAGTTCAATCTAGACAGCTTCCTGTAAGCTCCATAGGTTGAACTGATAACCAATTGAACTGGTGTTCAGTTTTCAATTGGAAAAGGCAGGGAGAGGCCTGCACTGACCCAGGCAAGTAGGCGGGGGGTGCTAGAGCATGTCTCCCAGCCTGCTAGCCATTGCCAGGCCAGCCATGTGGCCACGACTCCCTGTTGTCCCCCCACAGGTAGTTTTTAAATTTTATTTCAAGATACTAAAAACATAGGCTGAGGAACAGGGTGGGCTACCTGGGCCATGGCCTGACCAACTTTTAGTGCGTTGATTTATATAACCCACAAATGTTCAATTGTCATTCCAGTTAAAACTGTATAGCAATTTTTTTTTTACTGCATAGCTAGCAAAATTAATATGCTAAAAGTTGGTTGGGCCATGGCCTGTGTGGCCCACCCTGTTCTGCGGCCTATGACTAAAAGCATAGTTGGATGGCTTATGACTCATTTCCCAGAGATGAACAGTGAAGTAGTTATGTAACGTTCTGATATTATTAAGTAATGACTTATCAGAAACAAAAAACCACGGTACATTCTATATGCACATGAATGATCATTTCCATACTACTACCAAGTTTTGAAACTTACCAGATGGATTTTTTTGCTTAATAATAATGAAAAAGTCAACAGCTCCATTTTTCAATGTGGAAAAATAAGAAATAACTAATCATTTAATATGAATGCCATTATGTGATACATAATGAACGAGTTCTCTTCTCTTAATGAACAACACATGTAAAAAATAAATAATGTGTTCATTTCATATTAAAGGAAAAATTAGAAGCAATAATTGCTATCATTTTTCTTTCTATAATATTTCACAAAGGATTCTCTGGAGAAGAGGTGGAAGCTAAAAAAAAATAACCAACACTATGAAGACCATGCTGTTCTTACCTGTTAAGCAATTTTGTATCTGTACTAAGGCTGATATTTTAGTGTTGGGGACTGTTACTTTGGGATGCTTATTTTCCCAGACAGCTGTTGTTTTTAACTGGACATAGAATAAAGATGATCTCTTGGAATCATCTTAAGCACTGAATGGTGAGTGAACAGTGCATGGTACCAAGATTAAAAAGGAACTAAGGAAATATTTTGAGTGGAAGGAAAGAGAAGTCAGAAGATTTGAAGCTCTGGAAATTTGCTAGCGAAGATTTGAAAACCAGAATTTGCTAGTGGTGGGGATTTCTGACTGTAGCTTACATTGAAGGACTGCATGTGTTTAATAGTTTTCCATTAATTCAGGCTGAGGAAGTTGATGATAAAACTAGTGAATAAATTGGAAGAGGATTGCACTCAGTATGAATGAGATGCTTTTGTTTTTTTTAAACAGGGAATATCAAAAAGAAATACAGAAGATCTTTGACTGATCCAAGGCTAAAGATCCAATCTTGTGGTTTTGGAGTCCCAACAGGATCCCATTAGATATTGGACAAAACATCCGGAGACACACAAACGGATGGCCAAGGATTAACCCTTGACAAAACAATTAGAATTTCTTAACTGGCATCTCCTAGTCCAAGATGAAAGCAATGGTGCCTGAGTGGTGCTCTGACTCTACAGACATTACTGAAAAGCCAAATTGCTGAAAGAAAGCTTAGAACCCTGGAGGTAGGTGCAGCAAAAAGTTTTAGTCGAGCACAAACAGCACATGGACATACTGCAGCTATCAAGATAATATCCAGTATATCAGAAAAGATATAGGAAACACAATCAGTGGCTTACATTATTTTTATCAGTAGACTACTGACAACACTCATTTTCTTGTAAACCACTGCTCACCCTTATCAGGTCTTAGTTAAAAAGATAAAATGAAAAATCTCACAGTCTCTTACCATGAGGTAGGATGATGGTAAGACAAAATTAAGTTATTCATGGTTGCCACCAAGAATGGGTATTGGCACAGTCTCCTCAAAAACATATATCAAAACTACTCCTTTATACACTGTGCCTCTCACTCCAAAGCCACAGCCAGCTTTGCCAGTGCCCCTCACTCCCAAGCCACAGCCCCCCACCCCTGCTGGTGCCCCTCACAAAAAACTCACAGCCCCCTGCCCCCACAGCCCTACCAGAGGGGGTTCCAGCTGCCAGGGCTACGGGCATAGGGGCCAGGGCCCACAGCCTCCTGCTCCCCACCCCCCAGCAGCACCTGAGCCCTATCTACTGCCCATGGGAGGTGGTGGCTGCTGCGGCTGGAGCGGAGCACAAAGCTGAGCTCCCCCTCTCCCATGGGCAGCATGGCTAGAGCGGAGCCCATTGGGGGGTGGGTGGAGGCTGGATGCTAAAGGCTCAGGGCTCCCTGCCCTATCATCCTCCCCTCAGGGTCTCTGAAACCCAGAGGGTGACCTGGCCTGGCAGGGCAAAGCAGGGCAGGGAAGCTCAACATCACAACCAGGAACCCTGTGCCATCATAGGGAGGCACTCCCTGGCTACCCAGGGAGCACAACTCCACACTGCCAGGCGGGCAGAGGGTGCCTTGCCGTGATGGTGTGGGGCTCCCAGCAGTGGAACCAGGTCTCCCCAGCCCACTCTTCCCTGCTGCACTGGGTCCTTCCTACTGGTCTGTGGAAGCCCCTGGTGAGAGGAAAGCAGGGCAGGGAGCCTTAAGCTTGCAGCGGCCAGCCTGCATCCACCCTCACCCTGCACACAAATTTGGGGGGGGGGCATATGATCCTCATCTCCCCCTTGGGAGTGTGCACAAGTGGTGGGGAGCTAGGCTCCCTGCTGCCCCCCAGGTGAGCTACCTATGGCTTTGTCCCACTCCTCAGCTGGGCCCTGTGGCCACATATTCCCTTGGACCCTAAGCCCCATGCACCAGCTTGGCTGGACAGTGCCCCCAGCCCTGCCTAACTCCCTCCATTCTTCCCTTCCTCTCTCACTATGGGGGTCCTCAATCCCCCACTCTCCCAAGACTTACCTGCATGGAGCTGCAAGAGCTGTTTTCCAATGTTGCCTGGCTGCCCAGCGCATGGGTATACAAACACATGCACAATGCACCCCCTGCCTAATTGCTCTCCTCCTGCTCCCCCCCAGCCCCTTGCAGGCTGGAGTGCCAGCCTGCAAGGTAAAACCTGCTGTTTCCATGTTTTTCTCTTTAAAAAGAGAAAATCCATGTTTTTCTATGGTGGGCAGAAAACCAAGATCCCTGATGATTACTCATAAGGTGTTACGAATAACTATGTTAAGCAGGATTCCTGGAAGCCACCTAGGTATAAGGGCCAAACACATTTGGTACTCATCTCAGATAATGCATATACTGTGGACACTGAGGCTATCATTTTCCCAGCAGGATCTCAGATAAATAACCACATCCAGCTGAGAAAAGGGAACTCTAGAACAAGGAACAAGCCAAGCCAAGTACACTTTCTGCCTACCTTGAACACTAGCTCTGGTATTTCACGAGACACCTGGAGATTCAAGAGACAGTATAAAGCATCTTTACAGACTAATTGATCTTTGTTAGTAATTTTAGTCATTAGATTGCATACAAGAATCTGTACCTGTGTGTTAGTTATTCAGTTTTCATAAATTATAGCCTAGGAGAGAAAATGTAATTCTGGCATGGTACCTATCCAGGGGTGGCCATAAAGCCCCTGGAGTCCCTGCAGCCCTCACTCTGTGGGCAATCACCCTTCAGTCAGCCACCATGCCTTGATTTTTTTCCCCCTTTTATAAGAGGAGCTGCCCCTGGGCTTCCCAAACTGCATTTCTCAAATGACCACCAGGTTTCTATAGTTACAGCCTTATGGGCTAATTGCATGGCTCTATTCCTCCCTTAAACCATGGCCCAGGCCTTGCAGATCCTCATTGGTGTTATTTTTCACTTGGCCCCTCCTTTGGGGTTCCTGGATGCTCTTTGGCCCCACTCTCTCAGCCCCCCAGTAGGCTATGGGATCCTCACTGGTCCCACAATCTCAGCCCTTCAATCTGGGCTCCAGCCCCATCCCTGGGTCCCTACGAACCTCCTCCTCCCCTTTATCCCTTTCCAAACCTCCAGACTTCTTTAGGTGTTACTCTTCATGTTGACCTTCTAGAGCTGCAGTCCTCCTGCTGAGGTGGTCTTCTCTCCTGAGGCACCAAGATGTTACTGCCAGGTTCTCCTAAGGCCTAGGCTTATACCTGCTCCTGAGTCAGGTAACACCCTCTATCAGGCTTAGTCTCACTTGCTGGCTCCCTGAGTAAGCTGACTCCCAATTAGCCCTGACTCATTCCTGCCAGTGGCTTCACAGGCTGTCTGACCCCTTAAAGTGGAATCAGATACAGAAGAAAGCAGAACTCTTTCAAGCATCTTTTCCATTGAATGGCCACTAAAGAACACAGATACAGTAGATTTACAGTTTCAAAATTTGGACAAAAGCCCTAATACAGAAATTGCAGTGAGAGTTCAGTGTGTTAACTCCCTGGGGAGCACACTTATAAAAACAAATCTGAGCACCATGACTTTTTTATTGTAAAATAATGTGCTGAACTCTATAATCATGATCTTTCAGATTGGAAGGGATCTCTTGGGCCATTTAATCTTGTTGCTTGTAACTACATCATATCTCTTTTACAATCTGATCAAACTCTATTGTAAAAGTAGTCTGGTTTTGATCATCTGATATACCTTCAAAAGAGATAATACTTCCAGATGTTGATTGGAGTTGAGGGAGGAAGGCTCCATCCTACTTTAATGTCTATTTTATTACACTATAATGTAGAGAAAATCACGGGCAGTTAAAAAATGTTATGCAATATTAAATGTCTGTGATACTTTCATTCTGATACATTCTCAAACGCTTCAGCATCCTACTCTATTTCTGCACAATAGACTAATTTTTCTCCCTTTCCCAGTAGCATTCAATCAGTTCTCTGGTGGATATGGATAGTTGTTCCATAATTTATTGCAACACTGAGCAACAGTTGAGGATATAAGTGAAGTGGAATTCCAGATCTAATTGAATGTATGGTGAGCATGGGTAGATGAAGACTGAAATCTGTCAAGGACCTCTGATTTACGACTTGCAAAATAAAATAATGGATGAGCTTACCATGCACAAATTAATTAACACAAGACTTTAATTTAACATTTCTGTTGCTTCACGGGGCTCCTAATATTATGATGAGGTCAGTGCTGATTTAAAGGGAACAGTGCCCTGTACTTTGATCCTTGGGAAAGTAGGGCTGGAAGGGACCTCAGAAAGTCAGCTATTCCCATCACCCTGCTTAAGGCAGACTCATCCTTTGAAATATATACATTTATTCCAACACTGAGGTTTTCTGGTAAGTTTATTATCCCAACATTAATAGCCCCTGTGCTGTTTAGATTCTAACAGTTGTTTAGAAAACACTTTATAGTTATGGCTGTGAGCTATAAACACGTATTCATTGCACTGCCAGTATGTACCCCAAACAGCACTTACATTATTCCTAAATGATTTATAGTGCAGGAGGACTGTTATAGTAGCTACACAGTACCAAGGAAGAGTTCTGTTCTACCAACACAAAGAATAGTAGAGCATTGCTTTGTTTACTTGGAACTTTTCTCCCCAGAAAATGTGTCCCTTGAGATACTTGATTTTCAGATCAAAGGAGTTTGGATAGACATAGAGACTTTCTCAGGGTTTACTGAACTCAAAAAGTCTTTCTGTAGGTTTTGGATCAGGTTACCCATCACTGCATCTGATCATCTGGTCTTCCTATGTATTTTATAGACTCAGGCAACATGCTTCTGTGCTTATTTTGCTCTTCTGAAATTAAATAATACTTGTACATTTTATGATGTTACCAAAGCATGTAATAAACAAAAGTTAAAAATAGCCAGTGAATGTAATAATGCATGAGTGGTTTTAACAGATGTGCTTTTTTTACAGCTGGTATTAACATAGAGTAATCAACTTTCTGCTGTATTTGGACAATACAAAAATACCCTGGCATTATTTATACTAGTTTCTATTTTGTAATACAAAATGCTGTACCAAACAATGGGAAAAAAAACCCCACACAGGATCATATTAGAGGAAACTTCAAAGAAAATCAATAAAACCCTCAGGATAAATCTACCGCTCCAGTTGACACTTGACAATGACTCTTGTGGATGCTATAAAATCACTGGACAGCAATAAAACACACAGATGGTGCGTAACACATTTCCTTAACATTACTCAATAAAATAAATGAACAAAATCCTCACTTCATCAAAATTTACAGATCATTTTACTAATATTTTATTGTGGGTATAAAACTAATTCAGGACAAATTAAACTGACTTGAAAAATGAACATAAAAAAGTATGGAAGTTTCCAATCAATATTGCAATATCAAAGTAATGTTGACCATAGAATTATCATTTTTCTATATGAATACTGTCAGTGGTTTGGCAGGAGATGTGTTTATTATTTAATATTCAGTTTCATTCAAGGCACAGTTATTTTTACTACTGCTAATAATTAAGAGGTTAAAGGTGTTAAGAGCAGTACAAAGAGAGTGTGTCTAATGTTAATGTATAGGTTAGAACTCGCTGCAGGGGGCAGTGTTGTGCCATACTCAAGTCAGAGGTGCTGAGGTCTTGCTGAGCTACTTTGATTGTGTACATGTGTATATGTGTATGTGCTTGTCTGCAAGCATATGCTTGTATATACTTCCACTTCATGCTTTATGTTTTCTTCAATACTTATCAAAACTCTGAGAGACTATGCCTTGTTTCTCTCTTGTACTGAGTATATGGAGCCAGTTCTAAATTCTTATAGGACATCAAGTTCAAATAAAAAAAATGAAATTTGTACTAAACCTTCACCCCAAACCTACATGAATCAATTTCTAAGTTTGATTGAAAAACAAACATGCATAATCTCAAAATGTCCAGCCCCCTGCTACAACTACAAAAAGAAAAGTAGTTTTATTGCATTTCACAGCAAGAAACTTATAGCCCACTTTTGCAGATCCATAGGATTCAGATAAGGTTTTTTGCTCCATGATGCTTGTCTGGATGGAATCTTTTAAAAGTAAATATTTGCTGCTATTCCAAAAGAGTAGATATTCAGTTAGTGCTGTATTAGTTAATCCTGGCCAAGATTATCCAAAGACATGAATTGTTTTGATTCTAAAGGTCATATATTATTATGCAATTGTTCTGATATTTACCTATCTGGGTTCTTCCCTAAGCATTACTGCTGAGCCAAGCTATAAAGTACATATGCAATAGTCTCATTGGTTTCAACTGGGTAATTTAAATGAGTAAATTCTCATTAAGGTGAATAAAGACACTGGGACAACAGTGGTGCTAGATCATTAGTGATTTGTCTCAAAACAAAGCCTGAAATCTAAAGTGACTGAACTCAAAATAAGTTTATTGGACAAGAATATTAATATTCTGGCCTACAAATAATATGTTTGTCAGCTTAATGGAAGGAAGAGCTTAAAAATTCTTATTAAATGTTTACTATTTACTCCGGGTAACACTTACTTGTTTTCTTCTCTTTTCAACTGGATTCTTGTACACACTAAGTTTCTTTTATGTAACTAAACAGATTAGAAGGCCACAATGTTTTGAACAATACGTCCTTGCAATTTTACTCTGAGGGATGTAAACTTTTCCTCTGAAAATACACAAAGGCTCTTCTGCTTACAGTGTACAAACCTTATTCAAATCTTTTGAGTTTGCAAAACTGGGTCAGGAATCTCATGAGAACAGCCTGTCTTCTAAGATTTGCAGCACATCTTGCTTTTCTGGTTAGGCCACAATTAACATGAAAAAGCCTTTCTTGTAGGTTTTTTGCTGAAGTAGGAAGTAAAAATGCTCATGAAGATAAAAAGTTGTTTAAAAAGTTACCAAAACTTTTTAAAATCATAAAGATCTGGTTTTGAGTTGAAGAGTTGGAATGGACTGACTCAGGCCAACATGCAAAAAAACCCAATCCTTTCCCTAACAAGACACACATTGGGATTCATTGGACTATCTCTCTCTGTCTCTGACCATCCTCTTTCTCTGGCTTCAAACGCAATGGTGAGGTAATCAAGCAAAAATCAATACTAGATCTGGGCAAAAAATAAGAAAACTTCTTCACATAAATGCTGACATTTCAAAGCTATTTCTATTTGTCAAGGTTCAGTGTGGATCTATTTTAAATTGCCTACTAAACTTTTTAATTTGAACTATTTCATTTTTTTTCCCTTTCATTTATGCAAAGCTTAGTTTTCAGTAGGGAAACAGACTTTTCAGTCAACGTTAAATCATAAACATATTTTCACTTTAAAAAAAATTTCAGGAAACATTACAAAGATTGGAATATTTCAGCAATTTTGTTTTTGAGAAAAGACATTTTTACAGAAAATGCCCTATGCAAAAGTTTCAATTATCTCTACTCAAAAGGTTGCCATTTAGCAATAGCCACTCTGTATTGGTACCTCTTATTTGATCTGTCTCAGGCTTATGGTTTCAACTAAGCTCTTGATATAAACAGGCCAGATGGTATTTTAATTGGCTCCTCACTGTACAATAAGTAAACCTCACAGATAATGCAGTATCAAAAAAAAGGGGGTCATTATTAGTTCCTGCTACTCAGACAGGTACAGACAAGGACAGGTCTGCCTCTCCTAGGCGCTGTCCATTCTGAGTGTTAAGACCTTAGTGTTAAACAAGCTATGGGGACAAAGTAGTAAATTTATAATGAAGGCTCCATCTAGGCTGCCATTATAAACCTTATCTTCTATACTAGCCTCCCGAACTTCCCAGCATTATGACAATCCACATAATCTCATGCAACAAGGACTAAATCTACATATTGATTGATCACTGCAACATCTGACATGGCCTTTTGCCTAGTGGAATTTTTAGCCCTGAATTAGGAACCGATATCAGGGGAGATTAGATGTCTACAAATGGGACTCACAGAAGTTAGCATGTTGAGAGACAAGCCACCTAAATTAACCAGTCAAAAGTGCCAAGGAGTTGGACAGACCCAGAACACTACCCTTTAAAAAGGTAAGTAGGCATCTAACTTTAACCTGCAGAGAGGCAGCTGTCTCTGCTCAGGATTTTCATCCATGAACCTTCTTTTAGAGTTAGGCCAGACCTTTTTCATAGGAAAAAAAAGGCAGAATAAGAGAGAGAAAGAGAGAAACCTCATTTTACTCAATAACTCTAGGCTTCAATTACTCACTTAGGAGGTAAGATGCCTATTTTCAGTTCTTCTCTCTGCCTCTTATAAGGCAGAGACTTGGAGCAAGTATCCCACATCTCAGTAGAATGTCCTTAATACCAAATTATTGGGTGTTTTTGGACTATTGCTCCTGGTAAAGTTGTTCTACTTTATATTAAATAATAATTGAGCCAAGGAAAAATTGATTATACACACTGCTGGTTAGGGAACGATTGACTTCGGAGGTCAGAGAATGAAGTTTAAGTTCCTGCTAGCCTTTCAGCACCTTTCCTCCAACCCTGGCTATCATACAGCTAATAACCTCATACACACTGTTTTACTAAGACTATACACTCATACTAAAGCTTCCATCAGAAAGACTCAGAATTAGTCTAACAATGATTGTGATTTGAAGCATATGAATGTCCTGAATCTAATAATGTTTACCAATTACATCTTATTTTCATCTTACTGTACATTTCACTAATGTTTCCCACTATTATGGTTGGTTTGTTTTAAATGCTTCACCTTTAGCTACAGTGCCTATATCACTTTCCTTTGACTCCAGGGTCTAAACTTGTCATTAGAGTATTTTGTTAAGTCACGCTAAATAGATTTATTATTTTCTTCCCATTCATTTTCTTCTAACATCCCTCAAGACGAGTGGGCCATTCTCCCTTAAAGATTGGGACACTAAAATGGATAGTAATAGCTCAAAGACGTCACCATCATTACTCAGTTTTTAAGATAAGGGCAGACCTTCCTGGTTATTAAGTCAGAGCAGAAGAATAGCAGCTGGAGAGTTTAAATTTAAAAAAATAAATCTGCTCAATTGCATTCCAATGAAGAAAGGAAAAATACAATGATAAATTCTATTATAAACCTTGTAATAACTTAAAACTGATTAGTGTTTGAAGGCTGATGGATTGCTACAAAGCATCATTATTACAAAGTAAATTGCAATTTTTGATTCCATATAACTCCTTCCTGATCTCTAATTTTTCCCTCTCTTGCAATATTCACAGCAGAAATAAAGAGATATCTGTCATTTATGAGAAATGAGTCTAGTTCTGACAATGACATTGTTAATCATGTCAACTTTTAATAGAAATAGTGAAATAATAATTTGAGGAGGGGGGAGTGAGTCAGACATACAAGTACAGGAGATCGCTCTCTGCTTAGAATCTGAAAGCCACTGGGTAATGGAGCTTATTGCAAGTATGAAGCTAAATACAAATATATTCAACAAGATGTGGAAAAATGACTAGACAAAGCAGAATTTGATGATGAGCTGTTGATGAAGCTATTAATCTCTTTATTTATCTCTCTTACTAATTGACCTTTAAGAAGCATTTCTAAAGGCTGCAGGTAGAAATAGAATTTAGAGTATGGAGCAGATGCTGTATTTCAGTTGACCTACCGAAATGTAATGGCTTTAACAGACTAGTCACAGATTTACTCATGCATGACCTCAAGTTATTTTCTGTTAAACAATGAATAACTATTACATTAGAATAACATAATTTAAAATCTGATTTCTGAACTCAAGGCAATTCTGTTCCCAAGAATCTTCTCATTTCAATTATATTGTTTTGACAAGGCCAGTGCAATTCAGCCTGGCACCTGAACTATTTCACTGGAATGCAATGGTACAAATACTATTTTCCCCCTCTTTTTCCTCTTAACATTCAGAGAGGCAAAAATCTCCTACCGCAAGTCTCTGTCTCACTGGGATGCATTTTTAAATTGGGTCAAATCCCAGCTTCTTTCTGGGGGCAAGCAAGACTCCAAAATAGAAAACATTGTGTTTCTGCAGCACAGCAGGAAGAGATTCTATACAAGAGAACTTCACAACTCTCTGCATATTAGAGAGTAGTGTTCTGTGTGTTAAATATAGGAAGGAATTTGAGCTGACCATGTAAGTGGTTGGGACTTGGGGAGTATGGATTCCATGCCCAGCATGAACAACAAAGCCAAATTACCAGGTAGGCTTCTGCTGCTTTAAGCACTCTAATGAAGTGCAACTATAAACTTTAGCTGTGTTAATAATTGGGGTTTTTTTTTAGTTAGCTGGCAATTCAATGAATTAAAAAGTAAAAAATCATTTCAAGGTTGAAAAATGTTTTTTATGAACCCTTCTTGGGTTTGGATTTAAATGTTTTCCTTAACATTTTTAACACTAATTGAACCAAAGACAATTTTAAAAATTCTTCATTCTGATGATACAACTGTTCACTTTTTTAGTTTTCTCTGAATGTGTTGTTTGCTTGTGTTGCTTGTTGACACAAACAGTTCACTAGAACTGGGACAAACTTGCAGGATGTTTTTGTGTCTTTAAACTTCTACTTTATGCTGACAATAGGCTAACAATTTAATCCAGCTATACAGTAAGCCCATTCAACCATCAGTAGAACTGAGTGCATGTTTGGTTTGCACCCACAAAGTCACGTTAAGCAGCTAGAATATTTTGCTGAATATAGTCACAGAGTTGTAGATATTAGGGCTGGAAGAGACCTACAGAGGTCATCTAGTCCAACCTTTTCCTTGACGCAGGATCATCCCTACCCAAACCATCCCATATAAACCATATCTAAATTATAGATAAAACTGCTGTCAAGATATATGCTCAAGAGGTCTCCAGTAGAGGGCCATGTCCACAGTCTAACACAATCTGACCATGGGGCAAAATACTTTCCTGACCCAAAGTATGGCAGTTAGTTTGACCCTGAGTGCAGGGGAAAAACACTAGCAAGAGACCTCTGGCTTTGGTCTCAGCAGGAACACTGGCATACCCCAGTCAAAGTCCCCAATCTTAGCTGTAGCCAACACCCAATGCCTCTTGGAAGGCTTACAAACACCCTGACATATATATAGCAGAAAGTGGGAGGGTGGATCAACCTGCAAAGCCAAGAAGCTTGGGAAATACCTATGGTAGAACATTGGCATAGCTATACCTAGATCATCCCTGACCAGTATCTATCCAACTTCTTGAAGAGCTCCAGTGATAAAGAGTACACAACATTCCTAAGTAGTGAAAAAGGTTGTTTTTTTTTTTCTGGCTATCCAATCTAAACTTGTTTTGCTGCAACTTCATTGGTTCACACCCTCTTCTCTGCAGCAAGAGAGAAAAGGTGCTTTCTTTATGGTAGCCCTTCAAGCATTTGAAGACTGCTATCATGTGCCCTCTTAAGCACCCTTTTTGCAAGTTGAACATTCCTAACTCCTTCAGCCTCTCCTCATATGACTTGCTTTCCAAACCCCTTATCACCTTTGTTGCCTACTTCTGAACCCTCTCAGAATTCTTCATGTCCTTACGTCCTTTTTAAAATGTGGAGGCCAGAATTGCACACAGCACTCCAGATGAGGCCTAACCAGTGCAGAGTAGAGAGGCATTATCACTGTACCTAATGCTTCTGTTGATGCATCTGAAAACCACACATGCTTTTTGTGCAGATGCATTACACTGAAAACTCATATTGAGTCTGTGATCTACCAAGACTCCCAAGTCCTTTTCCATAGTGCTCCCATTCAGTCACGTGTTGCCCATTTTATATTTGTGTTTTTGATTATTCCTCCCCAGGTGTAGCACTTTGCATTTGTCCATATCGAATTTCATCCTGTTAGCTCTACCCCAACTTTCTAATCTGTCAAAATCTTTATGAATTGTGGTCACATCCTCCAATTTGTTTGCAGTCCTTCCCAGTTTGCTGTTGTCCACAAACTTGCTCAAGAATCTTCCTATGCTAGAATCCAAACAGTTAATAAACTGAGTAAACAGACCAGGCCCAGGATAGATTCCTGTGGGACTCTACTTGAAACCTCCTGCCTTTCTGACATGGACCTGTCAATAGTTACCCTCTGTTTATAGCTATTAAGCCCTTATTATCCATCCATCTTCTAGTAGTTTTATCTGGTTCACATTTCTCCAATTGGTTTATGAGATGGTTGTGTGACATGTTGTCAAGAGTCTTGCTTGTATAGCACGCTTACCTTTTTCGGGGCTTCGGTACAGTCCCAGGCTCGAGGGTCTGCTGTTTGATTGGGTGGAGCTTGTCCACCAATCCGGAGACAGCAAAGGGAAACAATACCACACCCTTTTCCAAAGGGAGGGGGCAAAAAGCAGCTGGACCTGAATCAGAACTGCACCAGCCAGGTCCGGAGAACTTTGGGAGTGGAGCCCCTGAAGAGTATAAAAGGGGAGAATGCTCAACAGGCTCAGGAGAGGCAACAAGGAGAGAGCAACTCCAGAGACAGCAATCCTCGGGACCCCACCTGAGCTTCACCGGTGCATGGATCAGCGCATGGGGAGCTGGCCCTGGGAGCAGCTTGAGGCTGCTTGGGCTCCACATGGTGCACAGGTTGGCACATGGAGAGACAGCCCTGGGAACATCTCATGGCTGCTCAGGCCTCACCTGGTGTGCAGGTCGGTGCATGTAGAAACTGCCTTGGAAGCAGCTCATGGCTGCTCAGTTAGCCCCGGCCCTAGGCTGAGTAGCTGGAGCCCCGCGGTGTGGCTCAACCTTTAACTAAAAGAGCCTTGGTGCCCAGAGCAAGACCCAGGAAAGGGGAGAACCCCCAGTATGAGACCAGGGAGCCAAAGCCTGCAAGTGCTTGATTCCCACTAGAGAGAGTGGCGGGGTTCTGGGCCATCGATCAGACCCAAAGGCGCCGCTGGGGAGAGGCTGTTGAGGGATTGGCCACCAGGGGCTAAGCCTTGACTTCTCTAGAGTGGAAGCGTGAGTTACTGGGGAAGCACGTCCCACAGGGGAGCTGACACAGGTGAGGAGGGTCTGCCACCTCCACCCTCCATTGTGGTAGGGGCGTATCCACATCCCAGAGCCGTAAAGGGCAGGGGCTTTCAGGAAAGCCCTTAGGGAGGTGCTGAGTGCACTCCTTATTTTGATGTTGTTGCTGTGTTAAGGGCTATATAGCTAGGGGTATTCTTTAAGGGGGTTTATATGGTTTATGTGTTTTAATGTCTCAATGTGTATATTGGTACTGTTATTTGTGAAGGTTTAAAGAAATATTATTATTAATTTACTTGGGTTATATAGGTTAATGTCCCTATGTGTTAATTGTGTTGTAAGATTGTAAGTTATTTGGCCCATATTTAGTATTATATGTGAATCGTGGAATATTATATATAGTATTATATGTTAAGCCTTGTAAATATTCTATGTTTTACATTAAGTGTTTGTATTTGTTCTTGTAATAAATTGTACATACTTAAGTACTTGGTTCTGGCCTAGCTCTATAGAGAGGGAGGAAGCTGCTCTAGTACCTGACCTCTTCCTGAGCACCCTGCCTGACCACCACCACTGTCATTAGAGGCCAGGGCACACCCTCTGGGTTTACCTGGGCTACACTTAAATCCAGATACACTATAACCACAGCATTCCCTTCATCCACCCACGTAATCATTTTGTTAAAGAAGGAGATCATATTTGTTTGACATGATTTATTTTTCATAAATCTGTGCTGGCTGCTTGTGATCAGCCTTTCCTCCTCCAGATGCCTGCAAACGCTCTTCCTTAGAATATGCTTCAGTAACTTCCCAGATATTTAGGTGAGGCTAACCGGTCTGTAGTTTCCCAGGTATTCCTTCTTGCCATTTTTAAATGGGGCACTGCATTGGCCCTTTTCCAGTACTGTGGTACCTGGCCTATTTCCCATGACTTCATGAAGATCAGTGCCAAGGGTTCCAAGATCTCCTCTGCCAGTTACTTTAAGACCCTCTAATGAAGCTCATGCAGTCCTGCTGATCTGAATTCATTCAGACCAGTCACAAGTTCTCTGTCAGTCTCCTTTGTTATCTCCTCTCTCAGTTTGCCTCCTCCCTTATCCAGCTAATTTCTATTATGTATCTGGCTGCAGCTTAATCTTTTTGTGAAGACTGAGACAAAGTAGTTGTTGAGTGCTCTTCCTCCTTTGCATCTTTGGTTAAGAGTTTCCCCTGGCTTGTTAAGGGAAGACCACAGCTTCTTTTATCCTTCTTTTCTGGCCAACATACTTATAAAACCCCTTCTTGTTGTCCTTAACTTCCACTGCCAGGTGCAGCTTGTACTTTATCTTTGTATTACTGATTTTGCCCCTGTAGGTTCTTGCTATTTCCTGGTATTTGTCTTTGGTGACTTGCTCATTGCCTGTATTATTTCCTCTTGCATTTGTGGCATGTTAGAAGCTCCTTGTGGTGCTACCTTTGTCTCTTGCCATTTTTTCTTTTGCTTCCATCCTGTTGGGACAGTTTCCTGTTGTGCTTCCAATGCTGTTCCCCTTAAAAGCTCCAACAGTGTCCAAAGTCTCACTTCTAAGAGATAGCTATTTTTCACAGTAAAGAGAAAGGCTTTCCTTGGAAGAGTATCCTAATTGCAAAGTTATACACATGTCAGAAAGGTAAAGAGCAAGAAAATATAGCCCAGATATAATTCAGGGAAGGCAGTGGTGAAACATCATTAACCTGCAACTTCACTGAACAGTTATTAGCCTAGGCTAATAACTTGTCATGGATAAGACCTTGTACAGACAACCAATTTCTCCAGGGACTGTCATTCTTTTCCTAGAAGAAATCGTAAGTGTACAGATGTACAGGCTTTTTCTCCCATAATAAAAGTGGTTCCTGCAAGAAAAAATAACCTGGGAACAAATCACTCCAGGGTTAAATCACTCCCAGGAGAGTTTCTTCTGGGAAAGCAAATGGCTGCATGTTACGGCTTTTCTCTCAGAAGAGAACATAGTTCTAGGATCCCCCTGTCCCCCACTGCCCCCACTCCTCCAGAGAGACAGTGTGACACTCTGGACCTTATTCCACCTTACACTTTGACTGTATTAACTGCACTTAAAGCACAAGCATTGGTGCATTCAAGCAGGAAAACATGTGCTAAACAATATCCTATAGTAGTAAAGTTAGGACTTTCCATTGAGGAGTATCTCCAGACAGTGTTAAGTATCATGTATTGTGTGATTGTGGGACTGTTTCACAGAGATAATGCTACCAGACATCATCCAGGGTCTGGGACTAGGACCACAAACAGCTGATTGTCTGTCCAAGCCCTTCCACTACACCAGAGCCAGTTCAAGACTCCATTACAGTCCCAGGACTGATAACCAGCTATTTGTTGGTCCCACCAACCCCACTGCCTTGGAGTCTTGAACGAACTCTGGTGTGGTATGGGACTGGGATTGACAATCAGCTGTTGGCCAACTATACAGCCAGCCAGCTTCAGTTGTCCAGAGGGCTGAGGTCACAGTAAGCATTATCACATGACTGATCAGAAAACTTTCTAACTTATACTAACACTCACTATGATCTAAACAAAACATGTCCTAAATGTAACATGTGACATGGTCCCTAAGGGCTTTTTTACATGTTAAACTTAGGTGGCTCCTAGATTGCTTAACCCCTGGTTTGCCCACATATTAACACCTAAAACTAGTTTTGTTAGGCAGTTTAAAGTTATGTTTCACCAGCTCAGGTTTATCTTTCATCCATGTTACCCAGCTTATGTTACACAAAGATGCAGCCACTTTAGGCTACATATTAGTGTGAACACACCACCTGCCCCCTTCTCCTCCCCCCCACCCATGGGCCAGATAAGGCCCACAGACCTGCCTTCTTCCCTTCCCTCCCATTTGTGGCTGCCCACAGTGTCTGATCCAGCTAATGCTGCTGCCTGTGCTACCATCACTGCTGCTGCTGTCTGGGCTCAGCCCAGAGAAGAGCAATAGCCTGACAGTGGTGGGGGCAGGCAGGCAGGTTAACCTTTCCCTAACTGCTCTCCTGGAACAGAAAGGACATTTATGCACATACACTTGTCGACTCTGACATTCTAGATATCCGGTGCACACACAAGCTGACATGCCTGGTGCTGTGGTGCATGCATTTGTATAAATGATTAAATGTGCATCAGCACTGAGAAAATGGTGGCATTGCACTTTTGAACTAAAACACCTTCCATCTGTTTTAGCTCAAAAGCACACCAGCACCATTTTCTCACCACTGACATGCATTTCACCATTTATACAAATGTATGTGCTGCAGCACCATGTGCTTTTAAAAGCACCGGGTGCTATGGCACATCAGATGTACACATACGCAAAATGCAGATGGCCAAAGGTAAGTAGTGAGATGGGGTAGGGGGGTCAAGAGGGAACCAAGGGGAAAGGGGTTGGGGGAAGGAATCAGGGAATCCCTGGGGGGGCAGGGCGAAAGGGAAAGCCCAGAATGGGAGGAGGGAATTCTTATATTTCTGTCCTCCAGGTCCCTGCTGTTCTGAATAATGGAGTTATAAAATCTAGAAATCTTGGTATCTGGACTAGAAGTGGGTCCATGCTCCAAAATTTGAACACAGGTCAATATCCAAACTATACCAAAACTTAGGTAGGTCTAGCATTTTGGTTTCAGCTATCTGTAATTTCTAAATAAACATGATTAATAACAGAAAAAAAAACTACCAACATTCTATAATTGTTAATAGCTTTCAAGGGGAATCTCAGGAACAGGTATGGAATTGAATGATCTTCAAAGGGGTTGCAACTCTGCAGAATGAGAGGACCATTTGTTAAATTTATGAATAGTTACTACTGCCACCTATTTCAGATGGCAGAATTTTCATTTTGTGCTTTTAGCTGAATAGAGAGAATCTGTATTTTTAGAACTGGAAGTGCAGCTCAGAAAACTCAGCTTTAAGAGGCTGGGCATAGATTTTTGTACTAAATCTGTTTTCCACATTCTAAATAAAACTCACTTAGATGATACTTTCTCACTGGTTATAATTTAAACTTTAGAAAGGTAAGCAGATAACAGTTAAGGTTGTAATCCTGTCCTATCAAACTGCCATTGTTAGCTAAGTAAGATGCTATATTGATATATCTCAATCTTCCATAGATGTTAGTATAATCTCTTCTCAGAGACATTCATTAGCAATGTCCTTGTTGACCTCTTAATCCAGGAATGCACTGCTTGTTAGATTTATTGTTTAGCTTCTGGCTTTATTGACCTCAGCAGTCAGGTTTCATAAATCCAGGGGATTCAGGAAAGAGAGAAAAGAAAAAATGCATTTTAAAAAGCATTAATTACCTCTTTGGTTTAAAAACAACAAATCCGTCCCTCCCCCCATAACCTGTGAAATTACGTAACACCTACAAGAGCCTACCAAGCCTAATGTAAAGAGAATAGGACTGTTTCCAGCCTTGTATGGATACACAATAGAGGATTTTAAAAGCTTTCTCATCCCCTCTGGAAATTTCTGCACTAGGGCTGGGCATTCTCTAGCTGTGGAGCAACAGAAACCTGGATAGCATTCTTACAAGCAGTAAATCCCATATGTAAGTGGAAAGCATAGGTCCATGATACACTCCTTCCCATTCACAATAGCCTATAGTTATTTATTCTATGTACCACAAGATGAAAAAGTTCCTTCTGCATTGTCCAGAAGACCCTAGTGAAAGTTTTGCCTTGAATTTCCAAACATAGGTACTAAATCCATGTTAACCCTCCAAATAAGTGGTTAGATTTTTTCAGAATTTATGCTAGGCTTCTTTCATTGTGTTAAGTGCTTAATCAGTAGTCGTGAAAAAAAAATGTTATTTATTATTTAGGTACTATTTGTGGATGTCAAATCCTAACTTAGGGCTCTGACAATCCAAATACCTTCTGGAGTTCCTCTAATATGGAGGTGGACAAAATATGTTCTGCAGGCCAGAATTGGCCTGCCAACTGATTGGATCCAGCCCAAGGGTGGGAACCTGCCAATTAATTGTATCTGATCTTCAGCTGCCCCCACAATACTCTGCATGGGGCCGAGCCCTACCTGCACCCACCAAAGCCCTGGCCCCGGCCAGTGCACACAGCTTCCTGGCAGGGGTGCCCCCAGTACAGCTGAAGCTGCCTGGGTACTACTTGGCTCTCCCCATCTCCAGTGGCTCTTCCCCCTTCTCCTGTCCCTGCTGTGATGCAATGGGAAGCAGGTAGTGCACAGAAGTGGTGGCAGCCATAGGGATGTGCGCTGGGCCCAATGAACTCAGCCAGGTGGGGAGAAGTTGCAGACAAGTGACTCTGGCTCCACTACATGAGGCTCCAGCTCCTTCCACACACTCTACCCATCCAGTGTGATGAGCAGTCTTATCTTCCATCACTGGAAGTAATTGTAAGAAAAGGTTATGGGTCTGAGTTAATGGGATGGCAAGTGGTAAGGTGTGATGGCCAGAACCAAAAGGGTTAATGAGCAACTTATAGCAAAAAAGAAATTTGCTTTTTGAGAGTATCTGATAAAGGCACTGTCGCTGCCGGGCCTCAACCAGTCGCTCTCATGCCGCTCTCGCTTGGGTGATCAATGTTAGGCACCTCCTGGGCTCACACCTCTGTCTGAGCTGGTGACTTCCACCTGAATCCTTGACCCCGTGCTCTCCTGCCACGACTTGATGACCTCAGTGTCTGGGGCTGTTCATCGGGCGTGCTCATTGACCCAAGGTTCCTCCTGGCGGTTACTCACGGGGCTCTGCCACCCCTACATCCCAGCCTAATGCCTGCTGCGTAGTGGTAACAAGCTGGTCAGCGTCTCGCTCCTGGGACCCTCGACCGGGTCCTGTTCGGGCCCCTCCCAACACTATCTAGTCTACAGTGTGGGTCCACTACCCTCCTATACCCCTTGGAGCTTGGGGTAGAACAAAATCAAAAAGAAAAAAAAAAAGAAGCTCTAACACAAAACCAGATGAACTGTCCCTTTAACTACCCCGCTCCGCACTTCAACAGGACACTGGCTGCCTCATCCCTTTAGGCACCCCATTCCCTGCCTACTCTAAGGCACCTCCTGGTCCAGCGGCAATGTTCCCTCCAGCGGCAACTCTCCCTGGATTCCTTGCAGTCCCTCTCTCTCGGGTTGCATCTCTCCAGGTGTGACTCCTGTCATCCTTCCGAGGCAATCCTGGGGTCCCTCTGCCGCCTTATCTGCAGCGCCACCAAGATGCTCCTCTTCTTCCTCCTTGCTTCTGTCCCACCCATTCCTGCTCTTCTGGTCCTGTGTTCCAACTTGTCTTTGCTGCGGGGACATCGGTGGCTGTACTTTCTCTCTCCCTGCCTGCTCCACAGCGTGCACCGCCATTTTTATCTGTGCCGGCTGGCATTCAGCACTGATGTCACCAGCCGGCTGCAGCTGTATAAACAGGTGACTGACGAGTTGCGCGGGTTCTGTCTTCCACTCCTCATGTGCTCTTTCCCAAGTTGCTGGTGAGTACTCTTGTGTCCCTTGCATCCCAGGACAGGCACATAATAAATATTGGCTAAAATAGAGCTTATGAAACTGCTTCTTGTAAATGCTTCCTGTCTGTCTGGAGTATAACCGTAATGATTATATATCACTGTTTGTACCGATCATTAGACTGGCATAAGTTTTAAAAAGCAGAACTAAAAAATATAACTTCAGATTTAGCTGATTGAATACATTTTTGCTTAAAGGTCAAAAAGATTTTTAAAAATTTTTAAAAAAATTGTAGGTAGGATGGATTTGGGTGGGAAATATGCTAATCTCAAACTCCAAAGTAATGTGGTGTAATTTGCTTATTGGGTACCCAAGGTTGGTCAGTAACCTATTATAATAATTTCTAACATCTTTTAACTCCATAGGGTAACAGCTATCAGGTAAGATTGTGAGTGGCTTTAAAGCCAACAGATTAGCATAGAACAGGATATAAAAGAACACATTCATTAGGTGACCAGCAGGAAGGACAGAACAGAATGGTCATTGCTGTCCCGTGCCCCAGGATCCCTTACTCTCAGTGTAAGCGAGGACCAGATCCTGACTAAGGGATTTTCCCCAGTATTTCCTTCAACAGCATGGATCAGGGATGCCTGACTTTGCTGAATCAACTTGATGTATATACCTGACTGAGGGACTATCGATAAGTTGCTAACCAAGTGGGAACTCTTTGTTAATTCATCTGTCTGTTTTTATTATCACTGCCAATTTTTAACTTTTATTGTTATGTTGTCTCTTTATTAGCTTAAACTTTTATTAACTATATTTTTTGTTGTTACAAGTAAAATTTATTTTTACTGTTATAAGTGAAACTTGTCATTGCTTCTCTCTCAACTCCACCTCCTTGATCCTGAACCAAACAGCCCAGTGGCTGATCCAATTGCAGTGCTCAGTCAGCCTGCAACTAAATTGATACACTCACAATGCCCAGCTGGTCTATGACAGTAAGGTCACTTGGATTTGCTTAAGGACTTTGTTACATGTTGCACTGTGAGCCGCACAATTCTTGATCACTGTTAGTGCTTACTTGTGGCTGTCTACACTATCTGTCCCAGGGAAGCAGGCAAAAGGGTTGACCTACCTGCCTTGGCCCTGAGACTGCTGCTGAATAACACTCTTCTCTCAGCTGAGACTGGTCCAGAGACCACCAGTGGCAGTGACTGGGCAGGCAAGTTAACTCTTCCCTGCCTGCACCCCGGGACAGAAAGTGTGGGAAGCCACAATTAATTGGGGGGAAGGGAGCAGTTAGCCTGATCTGGGCCACTGGGTGAGGGAAGGGGATGTGGGTAGGAATGCCTACACCTTAGTGTAACATGAGCTATTTAACAAGGATCAGAGATAATCTTGTCTTGGAGTGGTATGACTTTGAATCACCCAATGAATGCATAAAACTAGTTTCAGGTATTAATGTACAAACAATCTAGGTGCTAAGCGTTCCAAAAGCCACCCAAAATTACCATGTAGTAAGGCCCTAAGAATGAACTGCACAAAGTTTTCATGGTACTCTTTTGTTAGCAAGACTTCCTAAGGAAATTGTTTCAGATGATGGTCCCATCTTTCTGCTCCAGCAAAATTTCAATGATTTCCAAACATGAACAGGGAAGAACTTATTGTATGAATTTAGTATTATGTTGTGTCTACTAGTTTACAAGAGGATTTGTGGAGTATCTTAAGATGGTCTCCATTTTTAAGGTATATTCTGAAATGGATACACTGTTGCACATAGAAAACGTTACTTTAAATTTTAATTGCCAAATCACCAGCAAGACCTTATAAAGGGGGATAAAGCAAAATGCCACATTTATTGATTACATGAATTAGACATAGAGGTTTGGACACAGCACTCATATAGACACACACAAATCATCATGCACAAAACTTACACACAGGCACACACAAACACAAAACAACTATTCTATTCAGACATTATAGTTACTAGCAGCAGTTGTTCAATAATAGCACTGGGTAGTCAGCCCCGGCCTTATTGAGAGAGAAGAAAGATCCTGTAGATAACAGCTTGGAGTGGGGTGAAACAGACGTGTCTGTGCTCTGACAAAACAGCAGTTGAGAGAGAGACTCACCCAACTTGGCATTCTCAAAGTTCTCTTTTATAATGGTTGATATCTTTTGTTTTAGTGCTTTGAGGTTTTCCCATACCCAGCGTCTGTTTTTGTGGTTGTTCTTTTTCATCTTCAGCTTATCTCAGCCCAAGGTCAGTTTGGCTGTCAAACTTGGTATCTCAGCCTTGGAGTATCCTTGCTGCCCATCTGGCAGGATGGGTTCGTTCTTTCTCTTTGTTGTCTTCTTTGTGCCCTAGGTTCTCAAAGGGATTCTTCAGCCATTTGTTAATTAGTTTACTGACTGGTAACTTACATTTGGCACCTTGTTGCTTGCATAAACAGTTAATTCTTCCTCTCCCATCTCTATGACATGCTCTCACCATTCATCCTTTTACACACACATATACATAAAGGCTATGCAGAGTTCATTTGCTTATGTCAAGCAGAAGGATACAAAATGGAGTTTTCAAGTTGCTTACAGGACAAGACTAGCAGGGCTACATTTCATTATTATTACACTTTATGTTAACATCAGCTACATTAATTCAGTTCATGCTACACAATGAATTGGAAAATTGTTGCTGTTAAATTGGATTACTTTGCAGCCTGATAGCCAAAAAAAATATGATGGTAGTGATAGTCTTGAAAATACTTTTATATGTGAGATGTATATTGTTAAAAATTAGTTTCCCTAAGAAAAGAGATAAAATTCAATGATACAAATAGTAAAGAGAAGAAGGAAGATGCATTTTGTGTACTAGCAAAATCTGTCATTATGATATAAACAGGGCAAGAATGAAACTGCCTGAAGGAAATAAGTATCCAAAAATGCAACTTAGTTGGTAGAAACACACTGAAGCATGTGAGAGACACAGAGAAGGAAGATTTTTTTCTTTCTTATCTCATCCCACCATCAGTCAGGAATAGCTCCACCAGAATCAGTGGAATTACTCCAATAAAAATAGGCTCACACAGGCCATAGATATTTAAGGGGGCAGGAGTCTATGTAAGTTTTGTCTTGATTATACCATGAATGGCATCTAAGTCTCATGAGAACAATTCTGCCAGATGCCCTAGAGGAATTTTTCTCTCTTATTAACTTCTTCTGTATCCCTTGAAAAATAGATGATATTTCTATGCTACATGGCAAGTACTATGTATCTTATTCAATGCAACCATAAGTTTTTTTACTGGTGTCCCAAATTATCAAAATTATAACCAACAGTGAGAAATGACAAAAAAGAAGGCAAAGTAAGATTAAAGAAAGAAACAAAAACTATGGAAGCCTCACAGGTAAGGTCCCTGTAGGAAAGACTCTTATGAAATTTTCACCCTTCCAAATCAATGCATCTTGCACTGTGTATATAAATAATCTTTTCAGAAGATATACCCAGAAAGACTTGAGATGCATTTGAGATACAGTTGAAAGGGAAAAATGTCTAAAATACATAAGATATAGATGAAAAACAATGGAGAGACAAAGGAACACAAGCCATGTCTGAGTAGAAAGTGTGAGAAATGAAGCCATGGGGAGAAGTAAGGTAGAAACAAAAAGATGAAAGATTTCTCTCTTTTTCTCAGCAGCTAATCCTACAGGTACAAAGGGTTTCATGCTCAGCAGAACTTCTGTATTTCTAGAGACAGGACAGAAAAAGGCAGCATTTGGGGAATCCTTTCCCAGGCTTTTTTTTTCTGTAGGTCTGAATGCATCCTTATGCAGAAGAGAACTTTACCAACCATCTAAATGAACACGATGGGTGACAAAACATACTTTACTTCATCTCTGTATGTCCTCCTTCATTAAAGACACTTCTAAAAATGCCCAAATCTCACACTTTCTTTCTTGGTAATTCCTACTTCTTATTCAGAAGCTTTTAGTGAAGTCTTACATATATAGTTCAGGTCACTAGAGGAGATCATCTATATGGATCCTCCAACTGGAAGAACTCTCTTTAGGACAATGGATGACATTTCCCAAAGTGCTTATAAATGGAAAGGCAAAGAGACATGCTCCTATTTCACTTAGACATTTTGTAACACTATCCCATGCATTGGAGAAGTTCCAGGTTCTGTGCAAAGGTATAATTAATTTCAAAGTATGACAATGAAGAAAATTATCAACACAATGATGTTGGGAGTATGAACTGCAAGCTTTATGTGTAGAATGTTTTATGGTGCCTTTTCTAAACCTTTTCAGTCTGCTTTAAAACAATATTCAGAACCTTATGGGATTATAAACTTGCAAATAAAAATATATCAGAAAAAGCAAGATCAGAACATGTAAAGTAAAGCTCCATAACATGTTATTCAATGGGTTATCTACTCTCTTAAAATGCTGATCTGACAGACAAACTTTTTAGGGCTCCCTATTGGAGGAGAAAAGCAATTAATTTTCAGCAAAAAGTAATTTTGATACATGCCATGGTATGCAGGTTGCATTAAATATTGATGAATAATTTAAACTGCAATCCACACTATTCCTAATATGTTTAAAAATAGGAAGTGTATATATAAAAAAGTGTCTGACATCTCATTTTTCATCATGCATCTTATTTTAAATATAATAGTCCTAATCTGACTTTAGCAGGACTAAAAAAAATTGCTTATGGGAAGAAATTATAATACACTCATTAATTCTGAAGCATTGCTCTAATAAATTGAATTATATAACAGTCTTAGGTTCAGTCTTGCATGGTATAGTTTCATGAAGTGTGATGTAATCTATCTTTTTAAGTGTTTTTGAACATAAAAGAGGAAGTTCTAAAGAAAGTAGAAATTTTACACTGGAATAGACCTTTGGTCTATTCTAGGATCCTCTAACAGAAGTCAGTGCTGGAAACTTCAGGGGAAAGCGTTAAGCTCCACATAGTACATCTAATAGCATACCATGAGAAGACATTTCTTCTTGACCCCAAATAATGATCAGCTTATGTCTTAAGGTATTAGGACTGATAGGCTGTAGGCTGATTGATGGCTAGTGCTCCTTGGCTTCCTGAATGATCATTTGAAGAGAAGACCCATCTTAAAAGCCAGCAGTCTATATTCAAATCTTAATTACACTGGTATAATTCCAAAGTATCTCCACTGAACTGATCTGAGTGTCTCTACCTTCATCTTGGTATAGGTGAAATCAGAGTCAAGCCCACTGATTTTATATTTCCTTTGAAGTTGCCCTTTTAGCCCCACACAGTGAAAGCAAATGATATTCAGGCTGTCAGTATCAGTGAACAGTACATTTTACATTTTAATTATATTACATATTTGATTGAAGGTTGTAGGTAAAGGCAAATGTGGGACACAACAACAAAACCAAAAGAATTTAGCAATTGCCACCCTTGTTTTTTTGTGGTGGGGAGGAGGGTTGGGGTTTTTTTGGGGGGGGGTTTGTTTTGTCTTGTTTGGTTGACCTTGCTTTTCTAACAGGGTCTTGCAGGAAGAGGATAAGACCTATCAAGTGATCATTAGACCAGGTACTGTTGAAACAAGTAAGAAATAAGGTTTACAATGACAGTATTGGTTGGAGTTAGGAGGTCACCTGAAAAGTATCCATTTGGGGAAGATTCACAATGCTCCTTCCCTGTAGCACCACTTGGAACATAATGATTCAGGACATCATATATATATATATACACACACACACACACACACAAACACATACATATACATACATACGTATATATATATATATTCTGTACCACCTTCAGTTAGCAAGAGGCAAATCAGAGGGTGCCTGAGAGAAATAATTGTCTTATTCAAGAGGGAAACTTGTAAACTGGATGTTTATGTCTCCAATCCTATGCTTTAGTGTGATTGGTAAGCATTAACTACTGACAATGCAAGAAAAATACTCCATTTCTTAGAATACTAGAGCAGGAGAATCTGCCATTCTCCATTACTATACCTGCATGTTATCAGCTACAGCTATCAGGGAGAAGTTGTCAATCAACTCTATTGCAAGGATGAAAAAGTAGATGGTACAGTTTAATTTTATTATGGAAATTGATTTGCATCTTTTATATTTCTTGATTGAAATCTTTCCAGGTAATGGCATTGAAGAATACTCATAAAACTGCCATGACTGTGGTAATAACTATTATTATGATCAAATTTAATAATAAAAAAACCTGCCTGCAAGATGGGCAATATGAATAATTCATGTATAGTGTTGCTTAAAATGTGATAGAGAGAAAAAGACTTGTAGCAAAATTCTTAATATATCCAGACAGGGATGATAATTGGTTTTTGCAACTAAATGAGTACTTCATGTACAAGACAGGACTAACAAGGCAGAAGAAGAAATTCACACATTGGGGAGACAATTTCATTTATCTGGTTACAGCAGGATAAGTGGAATAAATGGTTTTTCTTAAAGGAATTGACAGAAAATGCATATCTGGTAATAATTAGCTTTGTTTATAGCTACAGTACAACAGCACAAAAGAGACAATGGCATCTTTTCAATACATAATAACATACGTACTGCATGTCTGTATAGAATCTCATCTATGCTATTAATCGAATACATGTATACACGTAATAGATATGTTCTAATATTTTCTACATCAACTTATGAGTAGGATAGCTGTGTGTAGAAAATGTTTCATGGTAGCAGTTTATTTAATTTCTCTTAAGTATACAGTAGCTGATGAGCTTGTGTTCCCTGCTTTTATTGCCTACCATCTGGTGGAAAATGCATGCAATAGCTAAGAAAGCTACAGAACACAAAGACAATATTTTGGTAACAAAGTACAGAATTCTAGTGGACTCCATCTGGGATTCAAACTCTCATAAAAATAAATCATATTAAAAACCCATGTCCTAATGAATTTTCTCATTAAGTTCTTGATTAGGCATCTGACTTCAGGCAAGGATTACTAGCCTGCATTTTTCATACATGAATTGCTCTATTTAAGTTTACCCATGAAATAGAAACCTTAAAATAAGTTTTTTACAAGTCATGACCAAAATCCTAAATCATAGCAATATTTTCAAACTTTGGTGGCCCAAGTTCTTTTGGTTTTCTAAACTACTAGACTCCACCAACACCCATTGACCCCAAGTTAACCTAAACATGTTTTCAGGTATCCGCATTTTAAAACCAGGTAATCTTCTGTCATAGGATAATGGCAAATATCAAAGAAATATATGAGAATGTTTCCAGGAACGGATATTTCTTGTGCTGTTTGAGTACCCTCCTTCCCATTATTTTGTAGATTTTTCTTCTCACTAGTGTTCAGGCCACAGTTGTTTGTTTGAAAACTAGTCATTCTTTCCCAAATACACTCCCAGACAGAAACATGAACAGTCTATAAATATATACATTCATATGTATATACAGTAATGTGGCAGGAAGAGCACTTCCATTATGAAATATTTATTTGCACAAGGTTTCATATGCTAATAATGACTCACAATTTCAGACCCCCTGAAGCTCAGTGCCATACAACAGTGACCATTATTATAGTGACCATTATTAGATATCAGTCTGCCTTTATACAAATGTAAAAATTAAATATATGAAAGTCCAGAAAGCAGTAGGAACATTAAGGCATTGGAGAATGAGTACTTTCACTCAATCCTAGAGCTATATAACCATAACATTCTCAACAACACACTATGAACAGGCATGCTAGGTCACATAGATTGATTAGGAACAGCTGCAAGCAGGAATATTTGTCATAGACAATGAAGCAAAGATGTCACTTGGCATCTCACTTGTTCTTTAGACTTATACATACAGTTAGATATGCACACATAATGTGCACAAAGTCATTTAAATGACATATGACCTCAAGGCCACAAGTCCTGTAGCAAAACACTGAAGGAAGATTAGTTCAGGTAAAAGTTTTAAATGCCTATGTGATTTAAGATTCTAAGTCTCATCAGGCTTCTGTGTAACTAAGTTACTTACATTATATTGAAAAATTTAGCTTTTGCTATTATTTTATTGCGTTTTTTGGTCAAATGCTTCTTTACAAACGAGTTGCTCTTAAAACTGTTCAGCATTTTTTATAAAAAGGGAGGGTTTTGATAGAAAACGCTGATCCCCTGAGCCTGAAATATTTTGTTCAAAACATTCTTTAGTTGATGAACTACCATTATACTCAAGGCATGGTTCTAATGGACCCTCCTCCCTTGTTCCCTCCCCTGCCTCTCTCCCTCTCTTGGTTCCTGCCAGGTGTTTCTGGGAGCACAAAACTAAAGAATTTCAGGCGCTAGGCCCAAAGACAACCTTACAGCAGGTCTCTTGCACAACCAGGAGCCCTAAAAGCCTTCCCTGTGAAACTCTCATTCTTGACAATTTAACGGCTGGTGTTACCAGAGAAACTGATTAAAGCGCATTGGTTCTGGTTCTAATGAAATTTAGAATACTCTTTGGTGTCCAGTTCAAACTGAAAAGAAGTCAAAACCAACAGGAAGAAAACACTGACATTTTCCATGAAAGAGAAATCCTGCCATGCCTTCAACATAGTTGATGATTTGTATGCAAAGAAATGCCTTACACCACAACGAGGCCAAAGTTAGTCAGAAGCTGTGTCCTGGTCATCCACTAAGTGAAACAGAATTCTGCCCTATGAGATCTTGTGATCCACCTGATCAGCACTGCTGAGCACTGAACCTTTTACAGAACTGTGTGCAGTTCTGGCTGGCTCTTGCAAAAGTTTCTAAGCCATAGACTTCTACCACAGGTACAGCAGAGATGAGTATCTCATCCTTGGCCTGTATGAGCATCTTTACACTGAATCTTAGGGCCAGCAGTGAGAATAACCCTTAACTGGACTAGCTACACAAACTCTTCCTCCCCATTTATATCTTTCCCCTTGGTCTCTCCTTAGCAATCCACACTGTGCTTCCTGCTTTGTTCTTAAGCAAAGCCCACTTAGGAATTAAACTGATCATTAAATGTCTTTCTCTGCTTGACCATAATTACAGATAGCAGAAGCAGGAAGTGAGGTACGGAAAAGCCAGAAGTCAAGAGCAAAACATTGTGGAATTAATGCTGGTAGTTTTTCTGTCTTCTACTTGCAGTATAAAGGCAAGTTCTGAAGAGGCTGCAGGAATGAGCAGGTGAGGATGAAGCTTAACCTGAAAATTAATGTAATTTCTTGGTTTGACATAAGCTTCTACCAGGTGTCAAATTTACTGGTTTTCAGTGTAGATGGACTGTGAGTGTGGGCTGGGCAACCTTAAGGCCAATGGTAATGGTAATATAGTGATACATTGTAGACTCCTTAGGCATTATTACAGGTGCACTTAAGAAACAATCCATCAACGGCATTCATTTTTCTGTCAAGTAGATTTGTCCATCTATGTTTATTACATTATTATAGAGAGCATGTGGCCCAATTTAGATGCACACTAAGCAGGGTTGATTTTGTATTAATTATAAATGCAGCAAGAGTTGTGTTCTTTTTTCCCATTTTCTTTGGTTTGTATACCTACAACTACTTCAGACACACTTCTAAGAAAATCCTGTTTTCAAAAAAGATAAGCTTGCTTAGGATAAAGTTAGAAGATGGGATTTTCAATTTGTCATGTCAGAGGCTGTCTGAACAGTATCAGATATTGCATGTTCTGTCATTCAAATACAAAAGTGGTGGATGATTTTCATGAGCAAAGTGGACCTTTACAGAAAGCCCTGTGTGTTGAGATTGTTTGAACAGGTTATTGCCAAGCTAAGTGCTGAAGGAGTATATCTGAGCCAAATCACTTTTGACTCTTCTGTAGCAAAGGGATTAAGTGCTACTGAAAAGGCATTCACCTCAAATAGCTATTCTGTCACTAAACTCTTTGAAGAAGAACTTTTGTTAGAGGTCAGACTAGAGAGTCATAATATTCCCTTTTGGCCTCAATACCTAAGCTTCTATATAGAAAATCTAATACTATGTTTCAGGATCAGAAAAATTTGGCCTTTATTTGCTAGATTCTTCAAGAAAATCCCACCTTTCACTTTTTTACAATATAATCAATAAATTATATCTGAGATGGCCAAAGAGACATGTCAAAAGACTATAGTAAAACCTATTCCACTCTCCTTTGGCTAATTTGGTATCTAGAATTGCTGCTTTCAATATAGCAATGCTTTAGGGATGCATTTGAATGTATTAGAAAAAAATGCAATATGTTTATACAGGTAGTGCTGACCAAAGTGCAACAGCAAAGTTAATTTTGTCCTATATATGCTAATAACTCTAAGAATGGAAAGAAAATAGAAAGTCTGACTGTGTTGTTTATGAGAGGCCTAAAAAAACCAAGCAAGCCAGCATTTGCTCATTGGTTAATTATGTTAAATGCCTTTTAATTAGTGTAATAGAAAAACACATAAAGCCAGCTCTGCAATTATTAGAAACCTATTGCCTACCATAAAGAAACCCAAAAACATATTGCCCAGGGATCTGGCCCACAATAGTCAGGATTTATATAATTAACCGTACAAACTTAAAAAAATTGCCTACTAAAGAAAAAACTATTTTTCTGTACATCATAATACCTGATGTTGAATAAATCAACCAGTTAATTTATCCTTAGCAAAAGCCACATTACTTGCCCTGGTCAAATGGGCGAGAAAAATTTCACATGGTTGTTACTGAGGCCTTTCTTTCCAAGATATTATGGGAAGCTAGTAAAAGCTGTTCCATATATAAAGTTAACTCATGACAAGATCAAATTTCTTAAGAATAAGTAGCTGATCCTATATCAAATATGCATCTTGCCACAGACTTAAGCCCTCAGGCCTAATGAGAGATGTTAGATACAGAGCTTTTTCTTTAAAATCTGCCTAATGGAGTTTAGCACTAGTTGCTGCATTTTGGGCTTTATCTGCCAACTTTATTAAAAGTTAATGACTTGCCAATATTATGATGGCAAATTAAAACTTTACGTATCATCCTTGCACAAACAATATAGCTGATTTTGCAAATGTCTTAATTGTTCTGTAAAAAAGGAAAAAAACCCCAAAAAGACATTTGAGGCAAATTTCTATGTTTATTTGCTAATTTTCTATATAGTATATTTATTAATTTATTAATACAAGCACTGAAGTTTTCTTACAGCTAGACCACCTAGTAGAGGTGCACCAATACATTGGTCCAATATGGATAGATACCAATATAAAGAAAATTGATTGTATTGGCAACTGGATTTTTTTTGGCTAATGAGGCTGATAATGCCACCAATAAATGCCCCATGCATGCACACAGCCACAATGCAGCACAGGTGGTGAGGGGAACAGCTCGATGGCATGGAGGGCAGCCGGGTCTGACTGGTAAGTCTGTTGTGAGGGAAGGAGCAGGAGGGGGCAGGGAGCAGATTGAGGCTGCAGCAGTGAGGGAGGAAGTGGGGCTGCTTGAGGCTGAGGGGAGCAGAGGAGGGTAATCAGAGGCACACACATGTCGCTGGAAATATAGCCAGGCAAGGTGATTGGAGCAGCTGCCTGCAAATAAGTGTATGAGGGATGGTGAGGGGTCATAGGTGACATGTGGGGGGACAGAGTGGAGATCTCAATGCTAGGCTACCATGGCTGCCCAACTGCTGCGGAGCATTGGGTCCAGCCAGGCTGAAGCCCTGTGCCCCATGCCCTGAACCCCACAGTGCTGAGAGTGAGGCAGCAGCAGTGGCTTGGTGATGGGTGGAGGGAACATGTGTTGCACTCCTGCCTGCCAGGCCAGGTGCTCTTTGGGCAGGTTTGGCAGCTTGGGCTGGGAGTTCTGCCCAGGCAGGTTGGTAGTTGTGGTGGTGGCATGGGGCTCCCAGGAGGAGCTCCCAGTGGCAACAGTGGCAGCAGTGGCAGTGGTACAGGGCTTCTGGCAGTGGTGGCTTCACAGGGCTCTTGGTGGTAGTGGCATGGGTCTCCCAGTGGTAGCAGTGATGGCAGCAGCACAGGACTTCTGGTGGTAGCAGCAGCACCAAATATGCTAGTCCAGTCAGGCTGCAGCCCTGGGCCCCAGGCCTTGCAGAAATTTTTTGGGGGGGATGTGCTCCCCACCATTTCTCCATGCCACATCACCAGTGGGTGTGCCTGGACCACCCCTATGGCACTGGGGAGTGTCACAGGCCAGCTGGGCACTGTGAATTCATCAATTTTATCACAGGCCAACTGGGCTGTTAGGTTCAGTTTTGGATTGAAGGGGCAAAGTTGGGAGTGAAATAAAGGCAAATTTATTATAGCTTACACACACACAACAGTTAACAGAAAGATAAATGCGATAAGCAGATAATGCAGTATTAAAGAGCTAATAATAAATAACAGATAATAACAACAGATAGATAGGCCAACTAGGCACTGCAAAGGTATTAGCCACTGGGCTGTTCAAAACAACAAATAGACAGACGTGGGTTGGCAACTTATTGATAGTCCCTCAATGCCAGGTACATGTCAAGTGATTCCAGTGAAGTCTGGTATCCCCAATTTACACTGTCAGAGGTATTACTGGGGAAGGTCCCTTGATCAGGATCTGATCCTCACTCACACCAAGAGTCTGGAGTCTGAGTGTGGAACAGAAATGACCATTCTGTTCCCTCCTTCCAGTTGGTTACCTGATGCACATGCTTTTTATACCTAGTCTTATGCTAATCTGTTGGCTTTAGAGCCATTCACAATGTTGCCCTATAGCTGTTACCCTGTGGGATTGAAAGGTGTTAAAAATTATCATAAAAGGTTACTACCCAGACTTGGGTTTATTAAATAAGCAAATTATAACACAGCACCTTTAGGTTTGAAATTGACATTGCTTTGCCTAAGCCCCAACCCCTTTTAAGTTTCATTTGAATATGCTTTCTTGGGATGTGCTTTCCTGGAATGTGTTGGGTATGCCAGGCAGTTGAATCCAGTTTTTTATCATCAAAGATGAACCCTGAGCAGAAACTGTTAGGTTAGCTAATCTCACATCTACAGCTTTGCCTATGGGGCCCCGTCAGTTCCATGAACAGTTAATTTTATCATTTTGGTTAAACTTATGACAGACAAGTTACATTTGCGGTTTACAAACTTACAAGCTTTATATTAACTAATATTACCTGTTTAGCCAAAATAACGAATGCCTCTATAAATATTAGAGGGATAATATTTATTGCTTATTAATCCCTCTGGTTCTAGCCATCACAGGGGAGTCCCCAGATGCTGCAGGCCTGGTTTGGGCATGCCAGTGCTTGATACATGGCCCCAGTGTCACAAGGCTGGTCTGGGCCATCAGGGGCCAAGGTCTAATGAGTCTGGACTAGCCCTGCACCATTGGGCAGGGGCCAAGATACAGAAAGGCCCACAACCCCCTACCCCACAACCATCCCCTGCCCCACACCCCCCCTTTTTTCCAACAACCCCCTCTTCCCCCCCACACCCTTCCCCATAAACTAAGGGGCTGGGATCAGGGGTTGATGAGGAAGCTGGAGGCCCTCTCTGGCAGGGCTAGAGGGGGAAGATGCTGTGGGTTAAGAATGAAGGGCACCTGGGTCAACTGCTTCTTCCTCTGCCCTCACTTGAGCTGAGAGGGGGCCATGATGCCCCCCCCCCCACAGTGGTGCCTTGTGTGGTTGTGCTCAATGCCCCCCTCTAAGGCTGGCTCTGTCTGCAGGTCATGCCATCAGAGCTGGTGGTGGCAGGGCAGGGGGGTCTGGATCATGCTGGCAGGGCTGGGGGGGTTGTGGCTTGGGAGTGGGCATATCAGGGCTGCTTAGCACCACAACACCCCTGGGGGGGAACAGCTGCAGCTGGACCTGCATCCTGATGAACAAAGGGGGCAGCAGAAGCTCTGATTTTCCATGATAAAAAAACCAAAATCAATCACCAAGATATACAGCTATTTAGAATTTATTTTATTATAATGATTGCACAACTGGTAGGCTTCCAAATTGCTTTAAAATTGTAAATATATCTATAAAACATTGTGTTCAACTGGTACCTATATATATAGTGACAGTTCATTGCAATTGTGGAAAAACACAGATTTTGGGAATTTTGGAATTTAATTTTAACAGAGAAAACCAGGATCCCTGCATATCAGCTTCATGTACATGTGTTCCAGCCATCAGCTGTTTGCCATTAAGCGTTAATTGGGATTGTGTATACTTACATGGAATACATGTTGTTCCAGTTTAAAGTAAGGCAGGGGATCAGTGCCTTAGTTTTAATGTATTAATCTTTTATATATAAAATATAGGTTTAATTGAAGAAAATGTTCATTATTTCAGTTTCTAAGCCAACCAATATGCTAGTAAATTTATTGTCTCACAAAGGATGGTTGCGAAGGCTGTGACCTATTTTTTAGTTCTAATCATTTTGTTTAAAGAACTTGGCAGTGGTACCTGTAACAAAATTGATAACATATCTTATTAGCATAAGACAGTTTTTACACTTTAAAGAATCCTGCATGTCAATATAGCAAATATGCTTCTAACTGCATGGAAATAAAAAAATGAAGTATAATTCCCTAAGTGATAATGCAGTAACTTGTGAAAAGTAACTAAATGAGTAGGGCTGTACGATATAGAGTCTTTCAGCTCAGTGCACAAACAGAACCCAGGTCACAGGTGAGTTACCTAAAGTCACTACCATATGAGAGCTATTTGGTAGCTTCTATGAAATGTAGCTCAGTCTGTTTCCTAAAGAAGAGTCTGTCATAGCATAAGCCTGCCAATAAAGGAGCACTATTTATTATTAGCAAAGAAGCAATGGATTGAAGGGACCCTGTGAATAAACAGTCCTCCCAGTGGTCCTGCCAAAACAGAACAGAGGCAAACATAGGCTGTTTGTGTGCCTACACCAACATACACTTCTGTTAAGAGCTATGTGTCTGACACTTTTAACATGCCTTAAATTAATTAATTTTCCACAATAATGGAAAGCCCAGCATGGAAAGAGCATCTGATGTTAGTCTTTTCTTACTTCAGTTTTCCTTCATTGTTTGAGGCTGAGCCCAAAATACTTTCCAGATAGTGTCAGGAAATGCCATTTCAAGGAGCATCACTTTTCATAAAGCAGTGCTTTAGAATGGCTGAACAATGACGTGACAAATCCAACACCCTATGGATAGAGTCAGGTTGTAAAATATCTCACAAAATACCACATCTGCTGTTGTAGGTGACTTGAAAGGACTGACTTTTAATATGAATGTAGGTATAGTGGTGAGCTGAATGATTGGTTGACTGAAGTTAATTACCACTATAAGTAATCTGTAGGCTTACTTAGTCACTTCTTTCTTTTGTAAAGTGATTTTCTCTGTGCTTAGTTCATCATTTGTAATAATTATAGGAGCACTCACACTCCCTGATGAGGATGTGGGCCCCTATTGTTTTAGGTGCTATACAAACAATCCAAGATTACTTTTACTTTTTACTAAGGCAACACTTCAGTTACCACCACTGGAAAAGGAAGAACCAGAAAAAATGACAAAGAATACTTCCTTTTGTATTTTACTTTATTTCCATTCATTCCTTACTCTTTGATTCATGTGCCAATATGGAAGTGTTTATTGAAAAATTGCCTAAACCAATTTTTCAGGTTTATTTAATTAAAGTGGCTATCTTTAATATAATTTGAGAATATATTTTTCCTCTAGTTACAAAGTTAGCAATATATTATCTCCTTAGTTAAAAACTTGCATGTAAACAGGTAGGAGGGAGAACAGCATGGATTTATGATCACTTATTACATCCTGAGGCACAGACAGGTTGCTTCAATGATCATCAGGTGTGACTGTGCCTCCTCAAAGATGGGTCTGTGTAGCTCCATGGCAAGTCTTGTTATGACATCCTGTGTTCCTCTAATTTTCTTCATGTACAATATACATACACAATCAATCCAGTCCAGTTTTGTACCAACATATGAATTGAGCAGAAGTCAGTTTTCACCAGCCAGTCCTATTTTGAACCAGTTCATTTAATCTGCCTTAAGGTTGATACTTTAGACCTCAATGTGCTGCAAAGAGGCTTTCTGGGTTGATTTATTTTCCTTTTACCTTGGGTCTGCAAAAGTTCGGCTTGTGTAAAGAGTTTGTTATCCAGTGTTCTCAAAACATGGTCAAGGTAAGCATATATTCTTGCCTGTGTTATCTATGCTCTGGATAATATCTAGCCTGCGGCCTGATGGTTAAGTCTACTTTGCAGCAGAGAGAGATTCAAAGACCCTCTGCATGAACCATAAAGCTATGGTTTCACTCTCCCTTGGAAAATGTGTTAACCACTGAACTATTAAGTTAAATGGTAGGAAGGCTTCCCCCATACAGCATCCAACAACTGTTCACCTTGTTTTTTTCTGAGACGAAAGTTTTGGGAAAGTTACATATTGGGTGCAGACAGAAGCAACAATTTTCACCTGATCTGGCCACAGGAAGAGGTCTATAGCCATGACCAAACACAAGTGCACAGCTGCAGACCATTTAAAACATAGCTGATTGGGCAAACTTCTGAACTCTCATTGCATGAGGGTTCAGATGAAGATGTTTCAAAACATAGCACCTTCTGTAACTTCTGTCTGCGCTGCCTCCCAGGATCAAACTATTTTCATAATGGAAGGGAGGAAAGGGAGTGAAGGGAGTTTGGTTTGGGCTTTTTTCAGTCTGTGCTGGAGTGTGTGGCAGGTGTATTGGAGTCCCCCGCCTCTCCATTATGGGGGGGGGCTCCAATTCTCCCACTGCATCCTCCAGCACCAGCTGGGGAACCCATAGAATGAGCTCCCTCTGCTCCCTTTTCCACCTCCCACTCTGAAAACAGAGACAGGGTGGCAGGGAAGAGTAGCGGTTGCTAGATAAAAATTAAGATGTTACAGTGGCGAGCTGCACTTCAGTCTGTGCCCATTATTAAGCACATGACTAGGTGATTCTGCTCCTTTTGGGAACTCACACAGCTCGAATCCATTAGAATTTCATCTGACTTGGTTTAACACAATTAAAGGGAGCCAGACACGGCGTTGATTTTTAAACCTATTCAACTGTTATAGCCCACAAACCCACTTTCTTCAGGCAGTTTAGTGTCGTAAATATTTTCTCTCTCTGCATGTTTGACCCTTCTTTTAGTGCTTGCTGTAGTCTACATTTTGTTATATTTGCATGACATTTGTAGAAGGAATAATTGGAAAAAAAAGACCTGTTAGCTGATATTCTGTTCTTCCTTCCCCAGTTGTTTTCCATATTTTCTTCCTATGTCCATTGATATATATATATATATATACACACACATATATGTTGGTTTGTCATGAGGGAGATGGCCAATAGCTGCTCCCACAAAAATTTATATCCATCTTGGCTCACAATATATATATTGTGCCAATAACTAATTCTTACAGATCATTCCATTTGGATTCTCAACCTCAATATATTCCTCTTATCAGTCACCTTGTCAAAACAAAATGAAATATTTTCTTTCTAAGCAATAATCAGAAACCTACTTCAGAGTCTGGCCTCCATTTATTAAAGTTATATCTCCTTTAACAGATGCATTAGCCCAATTCAGAAAAGTTTAGCACAGCATCTACAAAATGAGAGGTGAAGAGGAAATGAAAGGGAAAGGAGCGTGTGATTCTCTACATAGGATCAGCACATTTTTTTTCTGTCTACCACTTACTAGCTAGTTACTTGTCAGGTAATATGGAACTGTCCCCAGAGAGGCTCATCTTGTCCTAGAAACTACTACCTATGACACTACAATTTCCAAGAATCATTTCCGCTACTGCTGGAGGGTCAGCCAAAAACAGTGAAAATGTGATACCCAAGTGATAAAAAAAGTAAAAAAAAAAAAAAAAAAAAATCAAATGTAAAACCTAAACCTTTTAATATCCAATGCTGTTTGAACAGAGTATAATTTTCATACACAAACAAACTCACTCACCAGCTCATTTATTTGTTTGGGGTTACCATAAGGAGTGGTAGAATAACATTTCTCATGTCCTGGGACTCTCCTGTTTGCAAAGGGCAGCTAGAAGAAAAGTACTGCTACTTCCCCTCCTCCTGCTTGATATTCGTAGCACCTGTCAGAGTGTATGCACAAGGTCTGTAAGTCATGGACAAAAAATTCACGTGTCTGAGGATTCATTTATGTATGAATTTTTCAAAGGAACCTAAGTGACTTAGGAACACAAGTCCCTGTACTGGAACTTTGAAAATTCTGTCCAAACTGTGCTAGGCTGACTGGTTATGGCTAACTTCAAAACAGGTAATACATGAAGTTGGCAGGCCGCCCTTGGTCTGATAGTTGTATATTTCTCTTTTTCCCTGTACTTGGATTACTGGGTACTCATAGCCTGTGAAGGAAAGGAAAGCATAACTCTTGAAGTCCCACACTTTGAAAACTAGCATCCTGAGGATCCCACACCTCACCCAGATTTTGGCTCCCAAATCCGATCTTTCACAATTGCTAGAGCAAGCTGCCATGCATCTTATATTTTTTAAATTTCACTGCCATAAGATCATCTTCTATTTCCTTACTTTCAAAATCTTCATACAATAGGCATTGGTGGGGCTAAACATAAAGACTTCCACATATCTGCTCCCTTGTGTCCTAAACATAGTTTCCCATTGTTAATGAGGGGAGGTAGAGTAGAAAAGCAGGTGTGAGAGGAAGGTGTGTGTGTATATGTCTGTGGATGTTTGTGTGAATGTGTATGCATGTTTATTATTTGGTCTACACAGCCATGTTGGCAAGAAATGTGCAAAATTTTGCCAACATAGCAATCCTCACAGCCCCCTCAGTATAGGTGCAGCTATGCCAACAGAAGAGGACTTAGCCTTTTTTTGGACTTACCCTGTCATTTGAAGAGAGACCCTATGCAGGGAAGCTGAACATTTGTTGTCAGTATTTGCTCCATCTCCACCAGGGAGCTCTGTTGTCATAGCTTACTTAGCTCGTGTAACTACACCAGCAGCAGGTCTACAGTACAGACAACATCTGCATCTTGTGCAGAAGAAAATGGAAACCAGTTGTCAGGTGATCAGGCTGTAAGGTGGATCATTAGCTAATTAGTACAAGTCTATTAAATGCTTTTATCCTCATTACCATTTGGATGAAAAGATCCCATTTCTTGATAATAAAGTCTCTGTTTCCCAAACTGAATTTTAAGACCTGATTTTAGGACTCCATTGCAGCTCAGTGAGGTCATGACAGCAAGTAGATTGTGAGTGGCTAATGACTCACTTTTATTTTGTCAATGAGAAAAAAATCAATGTAATAGTTACCTAGTCACTTGGTGAATAATCTTAATGTTTGGAAGAAAATTGATAGTTAAGGAGGAATCAACAAAAGCTCTTTTATGACTTATGTATTGAAACTGAATTTATTGAAGAAGCCAGTTAAAGCAGATTACACTTTGTAAGAAGCCAGGATATATGGTGACCAAAAGCACGCCGAAAAAGTAACCAGGATGACTAAGGTGCACAGGGCTTGAAAGTATGAATAAGGAAACTTTGGGTGCTTTGTTGAGGAGTTTTTGTGCTGCTCAAGTAACGGATGGAGAGGTCTGGTGTTTAAAGAGGCAATTTGAATGAGCTCAAATGACTTGATAAATTAAATGTTAATTTGGGGAATTAGCATTTGGAAGAAAAATAGGATGTAAAATGCTGGAAACAGCTTGTTTGCTACTCTTGTATATGGCAGAGTTTGGAACAAAGTATGAAACATATGGTCCTTGGAGTCGGTAAGGATACACCTTATTTTATTCTGCATGCACGGTATACACATTGCCAAGCATTTCACTTTTCTTTGTGTTTATACAGCAAACTAAAATGGCGTATTTTAGAAGTGGACAAAAAAAGGCTTAGGCACAGCTGAACCTCTCCGTTCCATATAACTGACTTCCTTATGTGCAGCTTTCAGGCATTTACCTCCTACCTCCATGTTCTTCCTATTTTCTACTTCGTCTTTTCCCAAGATTTCAGGAGACAGCATATAGAAAACATAATTTAGACTTGGTGAAATGAGAAGCATTCCAAGGAGAAATATACAAGCTTTCAAATACCCCAGCAGGTACGAAGCCCTTTTGAAGGTCTGCATCCTGGTAATTTTAGGGTATTGTCCCCCTGGGTTTATAAAATTTTTATTCTTCCCCTTCTTTGAAATACGTAATCTATACTTCACCAAAACATGTGCACTGTTCTCTGGTTGTGGTGGGCCCAGTGGACCCAGATAGTTTGGGTTTTTTTCTTTCGTAAACACTGCTACATGTTGGCAATTATCTAGCTACTAAAAGAAGCAAGTGGTCTGGTTGTTGTTAGGGTGCCAGTCTGGGGCTCAGGAAGCCTCAGTTAAATTTTGCATATTTTTTCTTTGGCCTTGAACAAATCACATTTGATTCTTTAGGCTGCTTAATTCCTGTCTAGCCTACCTTGATTTCAGTGAGGGTTAAGCAGCTAATGGGGAGTACCTACAAAATACCTTTTGATAATCTGCTCATAGTCCCTCTATGTCTAATTTCACTATCTGAGAAACAGGGATACCTGCATTTTTCTACTGCATAGGGAAGTGTACATTAAGGTGTGTGAGGAGGTAATGTCACAAAGCCTAAATAAGTATAGTGGATACAGATGACAGGGCAGAAATTCCTTTGTTAAAAAACAAAAAAACCCGCTGGTATCAGGAAAACTGAACAGCTGACATAGTAGATTTCCCCTGTTCCTCTCCTCCCTCTGGCAGGCCTGTTCACCCATCTATTCTAAGAGTAACCAGGCCCCAATGAGATTTGAGGACATCACTTTCTGTCTAATTGAAGAATGTTGAATGTTGGAGAATATTCAAGGAGGTCTGGTTCGCTTAGCTTTGGGGGGGATGCTGATTGTCTAATATGTATGGTCTTTTTCATTAATAACAATAAAATCAGATAGGAGGATAGTTGGGTAGTGCTGCAATAAAACAAAGTCACTTTTATTAATACAAATGAAGTAGTAGATTGTTTGATATACTCATGCTAGCTGCATCCTGCAGATGTCTCACTTCAGTCAATTAATCAGCCATTTCCCAGAACATAGTAATTGTTTATGCAATCCACTTTGATACATTTTATAGCATTTGTTTAATCCTCCCCAACTTTTCATCATTGGCAAAGAGCTTTATGGTAACATAAACCATAATTGTGCAGTAAAGAAAATCACCTTCTGCTACACTCTACAACTGCTTTATCACCTTCATCCCAACACTCAATCCCAGCCTGCACTCAAATAATGAATTATGAAAAAGGAGGCTGGGCAGCAACTTGTTCTAACATCAGGCTTCTTGACAAAGAACTTTGCTTCTGTTAGGGGCATATAGATTCAGGAGCGCTTCAGGATCATACCTTCCTCTATCATTATAGAAAGGGAAATATTATAATTGGGAGATATTTTGCATGAAAAATGTTTCCTGTTTAAGAAGAAAAATTAATTTCTATAAAATGTAAATTTTGAGGAAAAAAAAATGGAAACACTACAAAAACTTCCATAGGGACTCTATCAATATTCTAGTTTTAGTGATACATCATTTTGGAAATTGTTATCTAGGGGAGTACATCAAGGGCTCAATGAGCAATTGTTCACCAAGGCACCCAAGAGGAGAACTAGGAGTAATGGTCACAAACTCCTGGAAGACCAATTTAGGCTCAACATTAGGAAAACTTCTTCACAGTAAGGGTGTCCAGACTGTGGAATAATCTCACTGCAGAGGTGATGCAATCACCTACCCCAGAAATCTTCAAGAGGAGACTAGACGGTCACCTTGCTGGGGTCACCTGACCCCCAGTTATCTTTTCTGCTTGGTGCAGGGGGCTAGACCCAATGATCTTCCAAGGTCCCTTCTGACTTTACAATCTATGAATCTATTTTTTGGATCTGTCTTTGGTGATCCTGTTCTGAAGCAAGTAGGGGCTGCTTTTTCACCTGTTTCATACATTTCATAGATTTCATAGACATTAGGGCTGGAAGGGACCTCGGGAGATCATCGAGTCCAGCCCCCTGCCCAAAGGGCAGGAAGTCAGCTGGCGT